>NW_027363675.1:0-547499 GCF_046119375.1 Phyllobates terribilis | reverse complement strand
TCAATGAATATTGTAAATGCACAAACAGTAATTTCTCCGCATTGCAAGGTGCAATTCTGAAATTTTTTGCTTTTTCCTGCTCCTCTTAGCATGATAAAGAAGATTCAAAGAGAGTGAGATGCCAGCTCCTTTCATTCAGTCAGTAGCTTCAATCATTTCTGGACATTTTTCAATGGCAAAAATCAATGAATATTGTAAATGCACAAACAGTAATTTCTCCGCATTGCAAGGTGCAATTCTGAAATTTTTTGCTTTTTCCTGCTCCTCTTAGCATGATAAAGAAGATTCAAAGAGAGTGAGATGCCAGCTCCTTTCATTCAGTCAGTAGCTTCAATCATTTCTGGACGTTTTTCAATGGCAAAAATCAATGAATATTGTAAATGCACAGAGTAATTTCTCCGCATTGCAAGGTGCAATTCTGAAATTTTTTGCTTTTTCCTGCTCCTCTTAGCATGATAAAGAAGATTCAAAGAGAGTGAGATGCCAGCTCCTTTCATTCAGTCAGTAGCTTCAAACATTTCTGGTATATGAATAACATGATGTTTTTCAATGGCAAAAATCAATGAATATTGTAAATGCACAAACAGTAATTTCTCCGCATTGCAAGGTGCAATTCTGAAATTTTTTGCTTTTTCCTGCTCCTCTTAGCATGATAAAGAAGATTCAAAGAGAGTGAGATGCCAGCTCCTTTCATTCAGTCAGTAGCTTCAATCATTTCTGGACGTTTTTCAAAGGCAAAAATCATTGAATATTGTAAATGCACAAACAGTAATTTCTCCGCATTGCAAGGTGCAATTCTGAAATTTTTTGCTTTTTCCTGCTCCTCTTAGCATGATAAAGAAGATTCAAAGAGAGTGAGATGCCAGCTCCTTTCATTCAGTCAGTAGCTTCAATCATTTCTGGTATATGAATAACATGATGTTTTTCAATGGCAAAAATCAATGAATATTGTAAATGCACAAACAGTAATTTCTCCGCAGTGCAAGGTGCAATTCTGAAATTTTTTGCTTTTTCCTGCTCCTCTTAGCATGATAAAGAAGATTCAAAGAGAGTGAGATGCCAGCTCCTTTCATTCAGTCAGTAGCTTCAATCATTTCTGGACGTTTTTCAATGGCAAAAATCAATGAATATTGTAAATGCACAAACAGTAATTTCTCCGCATTGCAAGGTGCAATTCTGAAATTTTTTGCTTTTTCCTGCTCCTCTTAGCATGATAAACAAGATTCAAAGAGAGTGAGATGCCAGCTCCTTTCATTCAGTCAGTAGCTTCAATCATTTCTGGACGTTTTTCAATGGCAAAAATCAATGAATATTGTAAATGCACAAACAGTAATTTCTCCGCATTGCAAGGTGCAATTCTGAAATTTTTTGCTTTTTCCTGCTCCTCTTAGCATGATAAAGAAGACTCAAAGAGAGTGAGATGCCAGCTCCTTTCATTCAGTCAGTAGCTTCAAACATTTCTGGTATATGAATAACATGATGTTTTTCAATGGCAAAAATCAATGAATATTGTAAATGCACAAACAGTAATTTCTCCGCAATGCAAGGTGCAATTCTGAAATGTTTTGCTTTTTCCTGCTCCTCTTAGCATGATAAAGAAGATTCAAAGAGAGTGAGATGCCAGCTCCTTTCATTCAGTCAGTAGCTTCAATCATTTCTGGACGTTTTTCAATGGCAAAAATCAATGAATATTGTAAATGCACAAACAGTAATTTCTCCGCATTGCAAGGTGCAATTCTGAAATTTTTTGCTTTTTCCTGCTCCTCTTAGCATGATAAAGAAGATTCAAAGAGAGTGAGATGCCAGCTCCTTTCATTCAGTCAGTAGCTTCAATCATTTCTGGACGTTTTTCAATGGCAAAAATCAATGAATATTGTAAATGCACAAAGAGTAATTTCTCCGCATTGCAAGGTGCAATTCTGAAATTTTTTGCTTTTTCCTGCTCCTCTTAGCATGATAAAGAAGATTCAAAGAGAGTGAGATGCCAGCTCCTTTCATTCAGTCAGTAGCTTCAAACATTTCTGGTATATGAATAACATGATGTTTTTCAATGGCAAAAATCAATGAATATTGTAAATGCACAAACAGTAATTTCTCCGCATTGCAAGGTGCAATTCTGAAATTTTTTGCTTTTTCCTGCTCCTCTTAGCATGATAAAGAAGATTCAAAGAGAGTGAGATGCCAGCTCCTTTCATTCAGTCAGTAGCTTCAATCATTTCTGGACGTTTTTCAATGGCAAAAATCATTGAATATTGTAAATGCACAAACAGTAATTTCTCCGCATTGCAAGGTGCAATTCTGAAATTTTTTGCTTTTTCCTGCTCCTCTAAGCATGATAAAGAAGATTCAAAGAGAGTGAGATGCCAGCTCCTTTCATTCAGTCAGTAGCTTCAATCATTTCTGGACGTTTTTCAATGGCAAAAATCAATGAATATTGTAAATGCACAAACAGTAATTTCTCCGCATTGCAAGGTGCAATTCTGAAATTTTTTGCTTTTTCCTGCTCCTCTTAGCATGATAAAGAAGATTCAAAGAGAGTGAGATGCCAGCTCCTTTCATTCAGTCAGTAGCTTCAATCATTTCTGGACGTTTTTCAATGGCAAAAATCAATGAATATTGTAAATGCACAAACAGTAATTTCTCCGCATTGCAAGGTGCAATTCTGAAATTTTTTGCTTTTTCCTGCTCCTCTTAGCATGATAAAGAAGATTCAAAGAGAGTGAGATGCCAGCTCCTTTCATTCAGTCAGTAGCTTCAAACATTTCTGGTATATGAATAACATGATGTTTTTCAATGGCAAAAATCAATGAATATTGTAAATGCACAAACAGTAATTTCTCCGCATTGCAAGGTGCAATTCTGAATTTTTTTGCTTTTTCCTGCTCCTCTAAGCATGATAAAGAAGATTCAAAGAGAGTGAGATGCCAGCTCCTTTCATTCAGTCAGTAGCTTCAATCATTTCTGGACGTTTTTCAATGGCAAAAATCAATGAATATTGTAAATGCACAAACAGTAATTTCTCCGCATTGCAAGGTGCAATTCTGAAATTTTTTGCTTTTTCCTGCTCCTCATAGCATGATAAACAAGATTCAAAGAGAATGAGATGCCAGCTCCTTTCATTCAGTCAGTAGCTTCAATCATTTCTGGACGTTTTTCAATGGCAAAAATCAATGAATATTGTAAATGCACAAACAGTAATTTCTCCGCATTGCAAGGTGCAATTCTGAAATTTTTTGCTTTTTCCTGCTCCTCTTAGCATGATAAAGAAGATTCAAAGAGAGTGAGATGCCAGCTCCTTTCATTCAGTCAGTAGCTTCAAACATTTCTGGTATATGAATAACATGATGTTTTTCAATGGCAAAAATCAATGAATATTGTAAATGCACAAACAGTAATTTCTCCGCATTGCAAGGTGCAATTCTGAAATTTTTTGCTTTTTCCTGCTCCTCTTAGCATGATAAAGAAGATTCAAAGAGAGTGAGATGCCAGCTCCTTTCATTCAGTCAGTAGCTTCAATCATTTCTGGACGTTTTTCAATGGCAAAAATCAATGAATATTGTAAATGCACAAACAGTAATTTCTCCGCATTGCAAGGTGCAATTCTGAAATTTTTTGCTTTTTCCTGCTCCTCTTAGCATGATAAACAAGATTCAAAGAGAGTGAGATGCCAGCTCCTTTCATTCAGTCAGTAGCTTCAATCATTTCTGGATGTTTTTCAATGGCAAAAATCAATGAATATTGTAAATGCACAAACAGTAATTTCTCCGCATTGCAAGGTGCAATTCTGAAATTTTTTGCTTTTTTCTGCTCCTCTTAGCATGATAAAGAAGATTCAAAGAGAGTGAGATGCCAGCTCCTTTCATTCAGTCAGTAGCTTCAAACATTTCTGGTATATGAATAACATGATGTTTTTCAATGGCAAAAATCAATGAATATTGTAAATGCACAAACAGTAATTTCTCCGCATTGCAAGGTGCAATTCTGAAATTTTTTGCTTTTTCCTGCTCCTCTTAGCATGATAAAGAAGATTCAAAGAGAGTGAGATGCCAGCTCCTTTCATTCAGTAAGTAGCTTCAATCATTTCTGGACGTTTTTCAATGGCAAAAATCAATGAATATTGTAAATGCACAAACAGTAATTTCTCCGCATTGCAAGGTGCAATTCTGAAATTTTTTGCTTTTTCCTGCTCCTCTTAGCATGATAAACAAGATTCAAAGAGAGTGAGATGCCAGCTCTTTTCATTCAGTCAGTAGCTTCAATCATTTCTGGACGTTTTTCAATGACAAAAATCAATGAATATTGTAAATGCACAAACAGTAATTTCTCCGCATTGCAAGGTGCAATTCTGAAATTTTTTGCTTTTTCCTGCTCCTCTTAGCATGATAAAGAAGATTCAAAGAGAGTGAGATGCCAGCTCCTTTCATTCAGTCAGTAGCTTCAATCATTTCTGGACGTTTTTCAATGGCAAAAATCATTGAATATTGTAAATGCACAAAGTAATTTCTCCGCATTGCAAGGTGCAATTCTGAAATTTTTTGCTTTTTCCTGCTCCTCTTAGCATGATAAAGAAGATTCAAAGAGAGTGAGATGCCAACTCCTTTCATTCAGTCAGTAGCTTCAATCATTTTTGGTATATGAATAACGATGTTTTTCAATGGCAAAAATCAATGAATATTGTAAATGCACAAACAGTAATTTCTCCGCATTGCAAGGTGCAATTCTGAAATTTTTTGCTTTTTCCTGCTCCTCAGCATGATAAAGAAGATTCAAAGAGAGTGAGATGCCAGCTCCTTTCATTCAGTCAGTAGCTTCAATCATTTCTGGACGTTTTTCAATGGCAAAAATCAATGAATATTGTAAATGCACAAACAGTAATTTCTCCGCATTGCAAGGTGCAATTCTGAAATTTTTTGCTTTTTCCTGCTCCTCTTAGCATGATAAAGAAGATTCAAAGAGAGTGAGATGCCAGCTCCTTTCATTCAGTCAGTAGCTTCAATCATTTCTGGACGTTTTTCAATGGCAAAAATCAATGAATATTGTAAATGCACAAACAGTAATTTCTCCGCATTGCAAGGTGCAATTCTGAAATTTTTTGCTTTTTCCTGCTCCTCTTAGCATGATAAAGAAGATTCAAAGAGAGTGAGATGCCAGCTCCTTTCATTCAGTCAGTAGCTTCAATCATTTCTTGACGTTTTTCAATGGCAAAAATCAATGAATATTGTAAATGCACAAACAGTAATTTCTCCGCATTGCAAGGTGCAATTCTGAAATTTTTTGCTTTTTCCTGCTCCTCTTAGCATGATAAAGAAGATTCAAAGAGAGTGAGATGCCAGCTCCTTTCATTCAGTCAGTAGCTTCAAACATTTCTGGTATATGAATAACATGATGTTTTTCAATGGCAAAAATCAATGAATATTGTAAATGCACAAACAATAATTTCTCCGCATTGCAAGGTGCAATTCTGAATTTTTTTGCTTTTTCCTGCTCCTCTAAGCATGATAAAGAAGATTCAGAGAGTGAGATGCCAGCTCCTTTCATTCAGTCAGTAGCTTCAATCATTTCTGGACGTTTTTCAATGGCAAAAATCAATGAATATTGTAAATGCACAAACAGTAATTTCTCCGCATTGCAAGGTGCAATTCTGAAATTTTTTGCTTTTTCCTGCTCCTCTTAGCAAGATAAACAAGATTCAAAGAGAGTGAGATGCCAGCTCCTTTCATTCAGTCAGTAGCTTCAATCATTTCTGGACGTTTTTCAATGGCAAAAATCAATGAATATTGTAAATGCACAAACAGTAATTTCTCCGCATTGCAAGGTGCAATTCTGAAATTTTTTGCTTTTTCCTGCTCCTCTTAGCATGATAAAGAAGATTCAAAGAGAGTGAGATGCCAGCTCCTTTCATTCAGTGAGTAGCTTCAATCATTTCTGGACATTTTTCAATGGCAAAAATCAATGAATATTGTAAATGCACAAACAGTAATTTCTCCGCATTGCAAGGTGCAATTCTGAAATTTTTTGCTTTTTCCTGCTCCTCTTAGCATGATAAAGAAGATTCAAAGAGAGTGAGATGCCAGCTCCTTTCATTCAGTCAGTAGCTTCAATCATTTCTGGACGTTTTTCAATGGCAAAAATCAATGAATATTGTAAATGCACAAACAGTAATTTCTCCGCATTGCAAGGTGCAATTCTGAAATTTTTTGCTTTTTCCTGCTCCTCTTAGCATGATAAAGAAGATTCAAAGAGTGAGATGCCAGCTCCTTTCATTGTCAGTAGCTTCAAACATTTCTGGTATATGAATAACATGATGTTTTTCAATGGCAAAAATCAATGAATATTGTAAATGCACAAACAGTAATTTCTCCGCATTGCAAGGTGCAATTCTGAAATTTTTTGCTTTTTCCTGCTCCTCTTAGCATGATAAAGAAGATTCAAAGAGAGTGAGATGCCAGCTCCTTTCATTCAGTCAGTAGCTTCAAACATTTCTGGTATATGAATAACATGATGTTTTTCAATGGCAAAAATCAATGAATATTGTAAATGCACAAACAGTAATTTCTCCGCATTGCAAGGTGCAATTCTGAAATTTTTTGCTTTTTCCTGCTCCTCTTAGCATGATAAAGAAGATTCAAAGAGAGTGAGATGCCAGCTCCTTTCATTCAGTCAGTAGCTTCAATCATTTCTGGACATTTTTCAATGGCAAAAATCAATGAATATTGTAAATGCACAAACAGTAATTTCTCCGCATTGCAAGGTGCAATTCTGAAATTTTTTGCTTTTTCCTGCTCCTCTTAGCATGATAAAGAAGATTCAAAGAGAGTGAGATGCCAGCTCCTTTCATTCAGTCAGTAGCTTCAATCATTTCTGGACGTTTTTCAATGGCAAAAATCATTGAATATTGTAAATGCACAAACAGTAATTTCTCCGCATTGCAAGGTGCAATTCTGAAATTTTTTGCTTTTTCCTGCTCCTCTTAGCATGATAAAGAAGATTCAAAGAGAGTGAGATGCCAGCTCCTTTCATTCAGTCAGTAGCTTCATTCATTTCTGGTATATGAATAACATGATGTTTTTCAATGGCAAAAATCAATGAATATTGTAAATGCACAAACAGTAATTTCTCCGCATTGCAAGGTGCAATTCTGAAATTTTTTGCTTTTTCCTGCTCCTCTTAGCATGATAAACAAGATTCAAAGAGAGTGAGATGCCAGCTCCTTTCATTCAGTCAGTAGCTTCTATCATTTCTGGACGTTTTTCAATGGCAAAAATCAATGAATATTGTAAATGCACAAACAGTAATTTCTCCGCATTGCAAGGTGCAATTCTGAAATTTTTTGCTTTTTCCTGCTCCTCTTAGCATGATAAAGAAGATTCAAAGAGAGTGAGATGCCAGCTCCTTTCATTCAGTCAGTAGCTTCAAACATTTCTGGTATATGAATAACATGATGTTTTTCAATGGCAAAAATCAATGAATATTGTAAATGCACAAACAGTAATTTCTCCGCATTGCAAGGTGCAATTCTGAAATTTTTTGCTTTTTCCTGCTCCTCTTAGCATGATAAAGAAGATTCAAAGAGAGTGAGATGCCAGCTCCTTTCATTCAGTCAGTAGCTTCAATCATTTCTGGACGTTTTTCAATGGCAAAAATCAATGAATATTGTAAATGCACAAACAGTAATTTCTCCGCATTGCAAGGTGCAATTCTGAAATTTTTTGCTTTTTCCTGCTCCTCTTAGCATGATAAAGAAGATTCAAAGAGAGTGAGATGCCAGCTCCTTTCATTCAGTCAGTAGCTTCAATCATTTCTGGACGTTTTTCAATGGCAAAAATCAATGAATATTGTAAATGCACAAACAGTAATTTCTCCGCATTGCAAGGTGCAATTCTGAAATTTTTTGCTTTTTCCTGCTCCTCTTAGCATGATAAAGAAGATTCAAAGAGAGTGAGATGCCAGCTCCTTTCATTCAGTCAGTAGCTTCAATCATTTCTGGACGTTTTTCAATGGCAAAAATCAATGAATATTGTAAATGCACAAACAGTAATTTCTCCGCATTGCAAGGTGCAATTCTGAAATTTTTTGCTTTTTCCTGCTCCTCTTAGCATGATAAAGAAGATTCAAAGAGAGTGAGATGCCAGCTCCTTTCATTCAGTCAGTAGCTTCAATCATTTCTGGACATTTTTCAATGGCAAAAATCAATGAATATTGTAAATGCACAAACAGTAATTTCTCCGCATTGCAAGGTGCAATTCTGAAATTTTTTGCTTTTTCCTGCTCCTCTTAGCATGATAAAGAAGATTCAAAGAGAGTGAGATGCCAGCTCCTTTCATTCAGTCAGTAGCTTCAATCATTTCTGGACGTTTTTCAATGGCAAAAATCATTGAATATTGTAAATGCACAAACAGTAATTTCTCCGCATTGCAAGGTGCAATTCTGAAATTTTTTGCTTTTTCCTGCTCCTCTTAGCATGATAAAGAAGATTCAAAGAGAGTGAGATGCCAGCTCCTTTCATTCAGTCAGTAGCTTCATTCATTTCTGGTATATGAATAACATGATGTTTTTCAATGGCAAAAATCAATGAATATTGTAAATGCACAAACAGTAATTTCTCCGCATTGCAAGGTGCAATTCTGAATTTTTTTGCTTTTTCCTGCTCCTCTTAGCATGATAAACAAGATTCAAAGAGAGTGAGATGCCAGCTCCTTTCATTCAGTCAGTAGCTTCTATCATTTCTGGACGTTTTTCAATGGCAAAAATCAATGAATATTGTAAATGCACAAACAGTAATTTCTCCGCATTGCAAGGTGCAATTCTGAAATTTTTTGCTTTTTCCTGCTCCTCTTAGCATGATAAAGAAGATTCAAAGAGAGTGAGATGCCAGCTCCTTTCATTCAGTCAGTAGCTTCAAACATTTCTGGTATATGAATAACATGATGTTTTTCAATGGCAAAAATCAATGAATATTGTAAATGCACAAACAGTAATTTCTCCGCATTGCAAGGTGCAATTCTGAAATTTTTTGCTTTTTCCTGCTCCTCTTAGCATGATAAAGAAGATTCAAAGAGAGTGAGATGCCAGCTCCTTTCATTCAGTCAGTAGCTTCAATCATTTCTGGACGTTTTTCAATGGCAAAAATCAATGAATATTGTAAATGCACAAACAGTAATTTCTCCGCATTGCAAGGTGCAATTCTGAAATTTTTTGCTTTTTCCTGCTCCTCTTAGCATGATAAACAAGATTCAAAGAGAGTGAGATGCCAGCTCCTTTCATTCAGTCAGTAGCTTCAATCATTTCTGGACGTTTTTCAATGGCAAAAATCAATGAATATTGTAAATGCACAAACAGTAATTTCTCCGCATTGCAAGGTGCAATTCTGAAATTTTTTGCTTTTTCCTGCTCCTCTTAGCATGATAAAGAAGATTCAAAGAGAGTGAGATGCCAGCTCCTTTCATTCAGTCAGTAGCTTCAAACATTTCTGGTATATGAATAACATGATGTTTTTCAATGGCAAAAATCAATGAATATTGTAAATGCACAAACAGTAATTTCTCCGCATTGCAAGGTGCAATTCTGAAATTTTTTGCTTTTTCCTGCTCCTCTTAGCATGATAAAGAAGATTCAAAGAGAGTGAGATGCCAGCTCCTTTCATTCAGTCAGTAGCTTCAATCATTTCTGGACATTTTTCAATGGCAAAAATCAATGAATATTGTAAATGCACAAACAGTAATTTCTCCGCATTGCAAGGTGCAATTCTGAATTTTTTTGCTTTTTCCTGCTCCTCTTAGCATGATAAAGAAGATTCAAAGAGAGTGAGATGCCAGCTCCTTTCATTCAGTCAGTAGCTTCAATCATTTCTGGACGTTTTTCAATGGCAAAAATCAATGAATATTGTAAATGCACAAACAGTAATTTCTCCGCATTGCAAGGTGCAATTCTGAAATTTTTTGCTTTTTCCTGCTCCTCTTAGCATGATAAAGAAGATTCAAAGAGAGTGAGATGCCAGCTCCTTTCATTCAGTGAGTAGCTTCAATCATTTCTGGACATTTTTCAATGGCAAAAATCAATGAATATTGTAAATGCACAAACAGTAATTTCTCCGCATTGCAAGGTACAATTCTGAAATTTTTTGCTTTTTCCTGCTCCTCTTAGCATGATAAAGAAGATTCAAAGAGAGTGAGATGCCAGCTCCTTTCATTCAGTGAGTAGCTTCAATCATTTCTGGACATTTTTCAATGGCAAAAATCAATGAATATTGTAAATGCACAAACAGTAATTTCTCCGCATTGCAAGGTGCAATTCTGAAATTTTTTGCTTTTTCCTGCTCCTCTTAGCATGATAAAGAAGATTCAAAGAGAGTGAGATGCCAGCTCCTTTCATTCAGTCAGTAGCTTCAATCATTTCTGGACGTTTTTAAATGGCAAAAATCAATGAATATTGTAAATGCACAAACAGTAATTTCTCCGCATTGCAAGGTGCAATTCTGAAATTTTTTGCTTTTTCCTGCTCCTCTTAGCATGATAAAGAAGATTCAAAGAGTGAGATGCCAGCTCCTTTCATTGTCAGTAGCTTCAAACATTTCTGGTATATGAATAACATGATGTTTTTCAATGGCAAAAATCAATGAATATTGTAAATGCACAAACAGTAATTTCTCCGCATTGCAAGGTGCAATTCTGAAATTTTTTGCTATTTCCTGCTCCTCTTAGCATGATAAAGAAGATTCAAAGAGAGTGAGATGCCAGCTCCTTTCATTCAGTCAGTAGCTTCAAACATTTCTGGTATATGAATAACATGATGTTTTTCAATGGCAAAAATCAATGAATATTGTAAATGCACAAACAGTAATTTCTCCGCATTGCAAGGTGCAATTCTGAAATTTTTTGCTTTTTCCTGCTCCTCTTAGCATGATAAAGAAGATTCAAAGAGAGTGAGATGCCAGCTCCTTTCATTCAGTCAGTAGCTTCAATCATTTCTGGACATTTTTCAATGGCAAAAATCAATGAATATTGTAAATGCACAAACAGTAATTTCTCCGCATTGCAAGGTGCAATTCTGAAATTTTTTGCTTTTTCCTGCTCCTCTTAGCATGATAAAGAAGATTCAAAGAGAGTGAGATGCCAGCTCCTTTCATTCAGTCAGTAGCTTCAATCATTTCTGGACGTTTTTCAATGGCAAAAATCATTGAATATTGTAAATGCACAAACAGTAATTTCTCCGCATTGCAAGGTGCAATTCTGAAATTTTTTGCTTTTTCCTGCTCCTCTTAGCATGATAAAGAAGATTCAAAGAGAGTGAGATGCCAGCTCCTTTCATTCAGTCAGTAGCTTCATTCATTTCTGGTATATGAATAACATGATGTTTTTCAATGGCAAAAATCAATGAATATTGTAAATGCACAAACAGTAATTTCTCCGCATTGCAAGGTGCAATTCTGAAATTTTTTGCTTTTTCCTGCTCCTCTTAGCATGATAAACAAGATTCAAAGAGAGTGAGATGCCAGCTCCTTTCATTCAGTCAGTAGCTTCTATCATTTCTGGACGTTTTTCAATGGCAAAAATCAATGAATATTGTAAATGCACAAACAGTAATTTCTCCGCATTGCAAGGTGCAATTCTGAAATTTTTTGCTTTTTCCTGCTCCTCTTAGCATGATAAAGAAGATTCAAAGAGAGTGAGATGCCAGCTCCTTTCATTCAGTCAGTAGCTTCAAACATTTCTGGTATATGAATAACATGATGTTTTTCAATGGCAAAAATCAATGAATATTGTAAATGCACAAACAGTAATTTCTCCGCATTGCAAGGTGCAATTCTGAAATTTTTTGCTTTTTCCTGCTCCTCTTAGCATGATAAAGAAGATTCAAAGAGAGTGAGATGCCAGCTCCTTTCATTCAGTCAGTAGCTTCAATCATTTCTGGACGTTTTTCAATGGCAAAAATCAATGAATATTGTAAATGCACAAACAGTAATTTCTCCGCATTGCAAGGTGCAATTCTGAAATTTTTTGCTTTTTCCTGCTCCTCTTAGCATGATAAAGAAGATTCAAAGAGAGTGAGATGCCAGCTCCTTTCATTCAGTCAGTAGCTTCAATCATTTCTGGACGTTTTTCAATGGCAAAAATCAATGAATATTGTAAATGCACAAACAGTAATTTCTCCGCATTGCAAGGTGCAATTCTGAAATTTTTTGCTTTTTCCTGCTCCTCTTAGCATGATAAAGAAGATTCAAAGAGAGTGAGATGCCAGCTCCTTTCATTCAGTCAGTAGCTTCAATCATTTCTGGACGTTTTTCAATGGCAAAAATCAATGAATATTGTAAATGCACAAACAGTAATTTCTCCGCATTGCAAGGTGCAATTCTGAAATTTTTTGCTTTTTCCTGCTCCTCTTAGCATGATAAAGAAGATTCAAAGAGAGTGAGATGCCAGCTCCTTTCATTCAGTCAGTAGCTTCAATCATTTCTGGACATTTTTCAATGGCAAAAATCAATGAATATTGTAAATGCACAAACAGTAATTTCTCCGCATTGCAAGGTGCAATTCTGAAATTTTTTGCTTTTTCCTGCTCCTCTTAGCATGATAAAGAAGATTCAAAGAGAGTGAGATGCCAGCTCCTTTCATTCAGTCAGTAGCTTCAATCATTTCTGGACGTTTTTCAATGGCAAAAATCATTGAATATTGTAAATGCACAAACAGTAATTTCTCCGCATTGCAAGGTGCAATTCTGAAATTTTTTGCTTTTTCCTGCTCCTCTTAGCATGATAAAGAAGATTCAAAGAGAGTGAGATGCCAGCTCCTTTCATTCAGTCAGTAGCTTCATTCATTTCTGGTATATGAATAACATGATGTTTTTCAATGGCAAAAATCAATGAATATTGTAAATGCACAAACAGTAATTTCTCCGCATTGCAAGGTGCAATTCTGAAATTTTTTGCTTTTTCCTGCTCCTCTTAGCATGATAAACAAGATTCAAAGAGAGTGAGATGCCAGCTCCTTTCATTCAGTCAGTAGCTTCTATCATTTCTGGACGTTTTTCAATGGCAAAAATCAATGAATATTGTAAATGCACAAACAGTAATTTCTCCGCATTGCAAGGTGCAATTCTGAAATTTTTTGCTTTTTCCTGCTCCTCTTAGCATGATAAAGAAGATTCAAAGAGAGTGAGATGCCAGCTCCTTTCATTCAGTCAGTAGCTTCAAACATTTCTGGTATATGAATAACATGATGTTTTTCAATGGCAAAAATCAATGAATATTGTAAATGCACAAACAGTAATTTCTCCGCATTGCAAGGTGCAATTCTGAAATTTTTTGCTTTTTCCTGCTCCTCTTAGCATGATAAAGAAGATTCAAAGAGAGTGAGATGCCAGCTCCTTTCATTCAGTCAGTAGCTTCAATCATTTCTGGACGTTTTTCAATGGCAAAAATCAATGAATATTGTAAATGCACAAACAGTAATTTCTCCGCATTGCAAGGTGCAATTCTGAATTTTTTTGCTTTTTCCTGCTCCTCTTAGCATGATAAACAAGATTCAAAGAGAGTGAGATGCCAGCTCCTTTCATTCAGTCAGTAGCTTCAATCATTTCTGGACGTTTTTCAATGGCAAAAATCAATGAATATTGTAAATGCACAAACAGTAATTTCTCCGCATTGCAAGGTGCAATTCTGAAATTTTTTGCTTTTTCCTGCTCCTCTTAGCATGATAAAGAAGATTCAAAGAGAGTGAGATGCCAGCTCCTTTCATTCAGTCAGTAGCTGCAAACATTTCTGGTATATGAATAACATGATGTTTTTCAATGGCAAAAATCAATGAATATTGTAAATGCACAAACAGTAATTTCTCCGCATTGCAAGGTGCAATTCTGAAATTTTTTGCTTTTTCCTGCTCCTCTTAGCATGATAAACAAGATTCAAAGAGAGTGAGATGCCAGCTCCTTTCATTCAGTCAGTAGCTTCAATCATTTCTGGACGTTTTTCAATGGCAAAAATCAATGAATATTGTAAATGCACAAACAGTAATTTCTCCGCATTGCAAGGTGCAATTCTGAAATTTTTTGCTTTTTCCTGCTCCTCTTAGCATGATAAACAAGATTCAAAGAGAGTGAGATGCCAGCTCCTTTCATTCAGTCAGTAGCTTCAAACATTTCTGGTATATGAATAACATGATGTTTTTCAATGGCAAAAATCAATGAATATTGTAAATGCACAAACAGTAATTTCTCCGCATTGCAAGGTGCAATTCTGAAATTTTTTGCTTTTTCCTGCTCCTCTTAGCATGATAAAGAAGATTCAAAGAGAGTGAGATGCCAGCTCCTTTCATTCAGTCAGTAGCTTCAATCATTTCTGGACATTTTTCAATGGCAAAAATCAATGAATATTGTAAATGCACAAACAGTAATTTCTCCGCATTGCAAGGTGCAATTCTGAAATTTTTTGCTTTTTCCTGCTCCTCTTAGCATGATAAAGAAGATTCAAAGAGAGTGAGATGCCAGCTCCTTTCATTCAGTCAGTAGCTTCAATCATTTCTGGACGTTTTTCAATGGCAAAAATCAATGAATATTGTAAATGCACAAAGAGTAATTTCTCCGCATTGCAAGGTGCAATTCTGAAATTTTTTGCTTTTTCCTGCTCCTCTTAGCATGATAAAGAAGATTCAAAGAGAGTGAGATGCCAGCTCCTTTCATTCAGTCAGTAGCTTCAAACATTTCTGGTATATGAATAACATGATGTTTTTCAATGGCAAAAATCAATGAATATTGTAAATGCACAAACAGTAATTTCTCCGCATTGCAAGGTGCAATTCTGAAATTTTTTGCTTTTTCCTGCTCCTCTTAGCATGATAAAGAAGATTCAAAGAGAGTGAGATGCCAGCTCCTTTCATTCAGTCAGTAGCTTCAATCATTTCTGGACGTTTTTCAATGGCAAAAATCATTGAATATTGTAAATGCACAAACAGTAATTTCTCCGCATTGCAAGGTGCAATTCTGAAATTTTTTGCTTTTTCCTGCTCCTCTTAGCATGATAAAGAAGATTCAAAGAGAGTGAGATGCCAGCTCCTTTCATTCAGTCAGTAGCTTCAATCATTTCTGGTATATGAATAACATGATGTTTTTCAATGGCAAAAATCAATGAATATTGTAAATGCACAAACAGTAATTTCTCCGCAGTGCAAGGTGCAATTCTGAAATTTTTTGCTTTTTCCTGCTCCTCTTAGCATGATAAAGAAGATTCAAAGAGAGTGAGATGCCAGCTCCTTTCATTCAGTCAGTAGCTTCAATCATTTCTGGACGTTTTTCAATGGCAAAAATCAATGAATATTGTAAATGCACAAACAGTAATTTCTCCGCATTGCAAGGTGCAATTCTGAAATTTTTTGCTTTTTCCTGCTCCTCTTAGCATGATAAAGAAGATTCAAAGAGAGTGAGATGCCAGCTCCTTTCATTCAGTCAGTAGCTTCAATCATTTCTGGACGTTTTTCAATGGCAAAAATCAATGAATATTGTAAATGCACAAAGAGTAATTTCTCCGCATTGCAAGGTGCAATTCTGAAATTTTTTGCTTTTTCCTGCTCCTCTTAGCATGATAAAGAAGATTCAAAGAGAGTGAGATGCCAGCTCCTTTCATTCAGTCAGTAGCTTCAAACATTTCTGGTATATGAATAACATGATGTTTTTCAATGGCAAAAATCAATGAATATTGTAAATGCACAAACAGTAATTTCTCCGCATTGCAAGGTGCAATTCTGAAATTTTTTGCTTTTTCCTGCTCCTCTTAGCATGATAAAGAAGATTCAAAGAGAGTGAGATGCCAGCTCCTTTCATTCAGTCAGTAGCTTCAATCATTTCTGGACGTTTTTCAATGGCAAAAATCATTGAATATTGTAAATGCACAAACAGTAATTTCTCCGCATTGCAAGGTGCAATTCTGAAATTTTTTGCTTTTTCCTGCTCCTCTAAGCATGATAAAGAAGATTCAAAGAGAGTGAGATGCCAGCTCCTTTCATTCAGTCAGTAGCTTCAATCATTTCTGGACGTTTTTCAATGGCAAAAATCAATGAATATTGTAAATGCACAAACAGTAATTTCTCCGCATTGCAAGGTGCAATTCTGAAATTTTTTGCTTTTTCCTGCTCCTCTTAGCATGATAAAGAAGATTCAAAGAGAGTGAGATGCCAGCTCCTTTCATTCAGTCAGTAGCTTCAATCATTTCTGGACGTTTTTCAATGGCAAAAATCAATGAATATTGTAAATGCACAAACAGTAATTTCTCCGCATTGCAAGGTGCAATTCTGAAATTTTTTGCTTTTTCCTGCTCCTCTTAGCATGATAAAGAAGATTCAAAGAGAGTGAGATGCCAGCTCCTTTCATTCAGTCAGTAGCTTCAAACATTTCTGGTATATGAATAACATGATGTTTTTCAATGGCAAAAATCAATGAATATTGTAAATGCACAAACAGTAATTTCTCCGCATTGCAAGGTGCAATTCTGAATTTTTTTGCTTTTTCCTGCTCCTCTAAGCATGATAAAGAAGATTCAAAGAGAGTGAGATGCCAGCTCCTTTCATTCAGTCAGTAGCTTCAATCATTTCTGGACGTTTTTCAATGGCAAAAATCAATGAATATTGTAAATGCACAAACAGTAATTTCTCCGCATTGCAAGGTGCAATTCTGAAATTTTTTGCTTTTTCCTGCTCCTCTTAGCATGATAAACAAGATTCAAAGAGAATGAGATGCCAGCTCCTTTCATTCAGTCAGTAGCTTCAATCATTTCTGGACGTTTTTCAATGGCAAAAATCAATGAATATTGTAAATGCACAAACAGTAATTTCTCCGCATTGCAAGGTGCAATTCTGAAATTTTTTGCTTTTTCCTGCTCCTCTTAGCATGATAAAGAAGATTCAAAGAGAGTGAGATGCCAGCTCCTTTCATTCAGTCAGTAGCTTCAAACATTTCTGGTATATGAATAACATGATGTTTTTCAATGGCAAAAATCAATGAATATTGTAAATGCACAAACAGTAATTTCTCCGCATTGCAAGGTGCAATTCTAAAATTTTTTGCTTTTTCCTGCTCCTCTTAGCATGATAAAGAAGATTCAAAGAGAGTGAGATGCCAGCTCCTTTCATTCAGTCAGTAGCTTCAATCATTTCTGGACTTTTTTCAATGGCAAAAATCAATGAATATTGTAAATGCACAAACAGTAATTTCTCCGCATTGCAAGGTGCAATTCTGAAATTTTTTGCTTTTTCCTGCTCCTCTTAGCATGATAAACAAGATTCAAAGAGAGTGAGATGCCAGCTCTTTTCATTCAGTCAGTAGCTTCAATCATTTCTGGACGTTTTTCAATGACAAAAATCAATGAATATTGTAAATGCACAAACAGTAATTTCTCCGCATTGCAAGGTGCAATTCTGAAATTTTTTGCTTTTTCCTGCTCCTCTTAGCATGATAAAGAAGATTCAAAGAGAGTGAGATGCCAGCTCCTTTCATTCAGTCAGTAGCTTCAATCATTTCTGGACGTTTTTCAATGGCAAAAATCATTGAATATTGTAAATGCACAAAGTAATTTCTCCGCATTGCAAGGTGCAATTCTGAAATTTTTTGCTTTTTCCTGCTCCTCTTAGCATGATAAAGAAGATTCAAAGAGAGTGAGATGCCAACTCCTTTCATTCAGTCAGTAGCTTCAATCATTTCTGGTATATGAATAACATGATGTTTTTCAATGGCAAAAATCAATGAATATTGTAAATGCACAAACAGTAATTTCTCCGCATTGCAAGGTGCAATTCTGAAATTTTTTGCTTTTTCCTGCTCCTCAGCATGATAAAGAAGATTCAAAGAGAGTGAGATGCCAGCTCCTTTCATTCAGTCAGTAGCTTCAATCATTTCTGGACGTTTTTCAATGGCAAAAATCAATGAATATTGTAAATGCACAAACAGTAATTTCTCCGCATTGCAAGGTGCAATTCTGAAATTTTTTGCTTTTTCCTGCTCCTCTTAGCATGATAAACAAGATTCAAAGAGAGTGAGATGCCAGCTCCTTTCATTCAGTCAGTAGCTTCAATCATTTCTGGACGTTTTTCAATGGCAAAAATCAATGAATATTGTAAATGCACAAACAGTAATTTCTCCGCATTGCAAGGTGCAATTCTGAAATTTTTTGCTTTTTCCTGCTCCTCTTAGCATGATAAAGAAGATTCAAAGAGAGTGAGATGCCAGCTCCTTTCATTCAGTGAGTAGCTTCAATCATTTCTGGACATTTTTCAATGGCAAAAATCAATGAATATTGTAAATGCACAAACAGTAATTTCTCCGCATTGCAAGGTGCAATTCTGAAATTTTTTGCTTTTTCCTGCTCCTCTTAGCATGATAAAGAAGATTCAAAGAGAGTGAGATGCCAGCTCCTTTCATTCAGTCAGTAGCTTCAATCATTTCTGGACGTTTTTCAATGGCAAAAATCAATGAATATTGTAAATGCACAAACAGTAATTTCTCCGCATTGCAAGGTGCAATTCTGAAATTTTTTGCTTTTTCCTGCTCCTCTTAGCATGATAAAGAAGATTCAAAGAGTGAGATGCCAGCTCCTTTCATTGTCAGTAGCTTCAAACATTTCTGGTATATGAATAACATGATGTTTTTCAATGGCAAAAATCAATGAATATTGTAAATGCACAAACAGTAATTTCTCCGCATTGCAAGGTGCAATTCTGAAATTTTTTGCTTTTTTATGCTCCTCTTAGCAAGATAAACAAGATTCAAAGAGAGTGAGATGCCAGCTCCTTTCATTCAGTCAGTAGCTTCAATCATTTCTCGACGTTTTTCAATGGCAAAAATCAATGAATATTGTAAATGCACAAACAGTAATTTCTCCGCATTGCAAGGTGCAATTCTGAAATTTTTTGCTTTTTCCTGCTCCTCTTAGCATGATAAAGAAGATTCAAAGAGAGTGAGGTGCCAGCTCCTTTCATTCAGTCAGTAGCTTCAATCATTTCTGGACGTTTTTCAATGGCAAAAATCAATGAATATTGTAAATGCACAAACAGTAATTTCTCCGCATTGCAAGGTGCAATTCTGAAATTTTTTGCTTTTTCCTGCTCCTCTTAGCATGATAAAGAAGATTCAAAGAGAGTGAGATGCCAGCTCCTTTCATTCAGTCAGTAGCTTCAATCATTTCTGGACGTTTTTCAATGGCAAAAATCATTGAATATTGTAAATGCACAAAGTAATTTCTCCGCATTGCAAGGTGCAATTCTGAAATTTTTTGCTTTTTCCTGCTCCTCTTAGCATGATAAAGAAGATTCAAAGAGAGTGAGATGCCAACTCCTTTCATTCAGTCAGTAGCTTCAATCATTTCTGCTATATGAATAACATGATGTTTTTCAATGGCAAAAATCAATGAATATTGTAAATGCACAAACAGTAATTTCTCCGCATTGCAAGGTGCAATTCTGAAATTTTTTGCTTTTTCCTGCTCCTCAGCATGATAAAAAAGATTCAAAGAGAGTGAGATGCCAGCTCCTTTCATTCAGTCAGTAGCTTCAATCATTTCTGGACGTTTTTCAATGGCAAAAATCAATGAATATTGTAAATGCACAAACAGTAATTTCTCCGCATTGCAAGGTGCAATTCTGAAATTTTTTGCTTTTTCCTGCTCCTCTTAGCATGATAAACAAGAGTCAAAGAGAGTGAGATGCCAGCTCCTTTCATTCAGTCAGTAGCTTCAATCATTTCTGGACGTTTTTCAATGGCAAAAATCAATGAATATTGTAAATGCACAAACAGTAATTTCTCCGCATTGCAAGGTGCAATTCTGAAATTTTTTGCTTTTTCCTGCTCCTCTTAGCATGATAAAGAAGATTCAAAGAGAGTGAGATGCCAGCTCCTTTCATTCAGTCAGTAGCTTCAATCATTTCTGGACGTTTTTCAATGGCAAAAATCAATGAATATTGTAAATGCACAAACAGTAATTTCTCCGCATTGCAAGGTGCAATTCTGAAATTTTTTGCTTTTTCCTGCTCCTCTTAGCATGATAAACAAGATTCAAAGAGAGTGAGATGCCAGCTCCTTTCATTCAGTCAGTAGCTTCAATCATTTCTGGATGTTTTTCAATGGCAAAAATCAATGAATATTGTAAATGCACAAACAGTAATTTCTCCGCATTGCAAGGTGCAATTCTGAAATTTTTTGCTTTTTTCTGCTCCTCTTAGCATGATAAAGAAGATTCAAAGAGAGTGAGATGCCAGCTCCTTTCATTCAGTCAGTAGCTTCAAACATTTCTGGTATATGAATAACATGATGTTTTTCAATGGCAAAAATCAATGAATATTGTAAATGCACAAACAGTAATTTCTCCGCATTGCAAGGTGCAATTCTGAAATTTTTTGCTTTTTCCTGCTCCTCTTAGCATGATAAAGAAGATTCAAAGAGAGTGAGATGCCAGCTCCTTTCATTCAGTAAGTAGCTTCAATCATTTCTGGACGTTTTTCAATGGCAAAAATCAATGAATATTGTAAATGCACAAACAGTAATTTCTCCGCATTGCAAGGTGCAATTCTGAAATTTTTTGCTTTTTCCTGCTCCTCTTAGCATGATAAACAAGATTCAAAGAGAGTGAGATGCCAGCTCTTTTCATTCAGTCAGTAGCTTCAATCATTTCTGGACGTTTTTCAATGACAAAAATCAATGAATATTGTAAATGCACAAACAGTAATTTCTCCGCATTGCAAGGTGCAATTCTGAAATTTTTTGCTTTTTCCTGCTCCTCTTAGCATGATAAAGAAGATTCAAAGAGAGTGAGATGCCAGCTCCTTTCATTCAGTCAGTAGCTTCAATCATTTCTGGACGTTTTTCAATGGCAAAAATCATTGAATATTGTAAATGCACAAAGTAATTTCTCCGCATTGCAAGGTGCAATTCTGAAATTTTTTGCTTTTTCCTGCTCCTCTTAGCATGATAAAGAAGATTCAAAGAGAGTGAGATGCCAACTCCTTTCATTCAGTCAGTAGCTTCAATCATTTCTGGTATATGAATAACATGATGTTTTTCAATGGCAAAAATCAATGAATATTGTAAATGCACAAACAGTAATTTCTCCGCATTGCAAGGTGCAATTCTGAAATTTTTTGCTTTTTCCTGCTCCTCAGCATGATAAAGAAGATTCAAAGAGAGTGAGATGCCAGCTCCTTTCATTCAGTCAGTAGCTTCAATCATTTCTGGACGTTTTTCAATGGCAAAAATCAATGAATATTGTAAATGCACAAACAGTAATTTCTCCGCATTGCAAGGTGCAATTCTGAAATTTTTTGCTTTTTCCTGCTCCTCTTAGCATGATAAACAAGATTCAAAGAGAGTGAGATGCCAGCTCCTTTCATTCAGTCAGTAGCTTCAATCATTTCTGGACGTTTTTCAATGGCAAAAATCAATGAATATTGTAAATGCACAAACAGTAATTTCTCCGCATTGCAAGGTGCAATTCTGAAATTTTTTGCTTTTTCCTGCTCCTCTTAGCATGATAAAGAAGATTCAAAGAGAGTGAGATGCCAGCTCCTTTCATTCAGTCAGTAGCTTCAATCATTTCTGGACGTTTTTCAATGGCAAAAATCAATGAATATTGTAAATGCACAAACAGTAATTTCTCCGCATTGCAAGGTGCAATTCTGAAATTTTTTGCTTTTTCCTGCTCCTCTTAGCATGATAAAGAAGATTCAAAGAGAGTGAGATGCCAGCTCCTTTCATTCAGTCAGTAGCTTCAAACATTTCTGGTATATGAATAACATGATGTTTTTCAATGGCAAAAATCAATGAATATTGTAAATGCACAAACAATAATTTCTCCGCATTGCAAGGTGCAATTCTGAATTTTTTTGCTTTTTCCTGCTCCTCTAAGCATGATAAAGAAGATTCAGAGAGTGAGATGCCAGCTCCTTTCATTCAGTCAGTAGCTTCAATCATTTCTGGACGTTTTTCAATGGCAAAAATCAATGAATATTGTAAATGCACAAACAGTAATTTCTCCGCATTGCAAGGTGCAATTCTGAAATTTTTTGCTTTTTCCTGCTCCTCTTAGCAAGATAAACAAGATTCAAAGAGAGTGAGATGCCAGCTCCTTTCATTCAGTCAGTAGCTTCAATCATTTCTGGACGTTTTTCAATGGCAAAAATCAATGAATATTGTAAATGCACAAACAGTAATTTCTCCGCATTGCAAGGTGCAATTCTGAAATTTTTTGCTTTTTCCTGCTCCTCTTAGCATGATAAAGAAGATTCAAAGAGAGTGAGATGCCAGCTCCTTTCATTCAGTGAGTAGCTTCAATCATTTCTGGACATTTTTCAATGGCAAAAATCAATGAATATTGTAAATGCACAAACAGTAATTTCTCCGCATTGCAAGGTGCAATTCTGAAATTTTTTGCTTTTTCCTGCTCCTCTTAGCATGATAAAGAAGATTCAAAGAGAGTGAGATGCCAGCTCCTTTCATTCAGTCAGTAGCTTCAATCATTTCTGGACGTTTTTCAATGGCAAAAATCAATGAATATTGTAAATGCACAAACAGTAATTTCTCCGCATTGCAAGGTGCAATTCTGAAATTTTTTGCTTTTTCCTGCTCCTCTTAGCATGATAAAGAAGATTCAAAGAGTGAGATGCCAGCTCCTTTCATTGTCAGTAGCTTCAAACATTTCTGGTATATGAATAACATGATGTTTTTCAATGGCAAAAATCAATGAATATTGTAAATGCACAAACAGTAATTTCTCCGCATTGCAAGGTGCAATTCTGAAATTTTTTGCTTTTTTATGCTCCTCTTAGCAAGATAAACAAGATTCAAAGAGAGTGAGATGCCAGCTCCTTTCATTCAGTCAGTAGCTTCAATCATTTCTCGACGTTTTTCAATGGCAAAAATCAATGAATATTGTAAATGCACAAACAGTAATTTCTCCGCATTGCAAGGTGCAATTCTGAAATTTTTTGCTTTTTCCTGCTCCTCTTAGCATGATAAAGAAGATTCAAAGAGAGTGAGGTGCCAGCTCCTTTCATTCAGTCAGTAGCTTCAATCATTTCTGGACGTTTTTCAATGGCAAAAATCAATGAATATTGTAAATGCACAAACAGTAATTTCTCCGCATTGCAAGGTGCAATTCTGAAATTTTTTGCTTTTTCCTGCTCCTCTTAGCATGATAAAGAAGATTCAAAGAGAGTGAGATGCCAGCTCCTTTCATTCAGTCAGTAGCTTCAATCATTTCTGGACGTTTTTCAATGGCAAAAATCATTGAATATTGTAAATGCACAAAGTAATTTCTCCGCATTGCAAGGTGCAATTCTGAAATTTTTTGCTTTTTCCTGCTCCTCTTAGCATGATAAAGAAGATTCAAAGAGAGTGAGATGCCAACTCCTTTCATTCAGTCAGTAGCTTCAATCATTTCTGGTATATGAATAACATGATGTTTTTCAATGGCAAAAATCAATGAATATTGTAAATGCACAAACAGTAATTTCTCCGCATTGCAAGGTGCAATTCTGAAATTTTTTGCTTTTTCCTGCTCCTCAGCATGATAAAAAAGATTCAAAGAGAGTGAGATGCCAGCTCCTTTCATTCAGTCAGTAGCTTCAATCATTTCTGGACGTTTTTCAATGGCAAAAATCAATGAATATTGTAAATGCACAAACAGTAATTTCTCCGCATTGCAAGGTGCAATTCTGAAATTTTTTGCTTTTTCCTGCTCCTCTTAGCATGATAAACAAGATTCAAAGAGAGTGAGATGCCAGCTCCTTTCATTCAGTCAGTAGCTTCAATCATTTCTGGACGTTTTTCAATGGCAAAAATCAATGAATATTGTAAATGCACAAACAGTAATTTCTCCGCATTGCAAGGTGCAATTCTGAAATTTTTTGCTTTTTCCTGCTCCTCTTAGCATGATAAAGAAGATTCAAAGAGAGTGAGATGCCAGCTCCTTTCATTCAGTCAGTAGCTTCAATCATTTCTGGACGTTTTTCAATGGCAAAAATCAATGAATATTGTAAATGCACAAACAGTAATTTCTCCGCATTGCAAGGTGCAATTCTGAAATTTTTTGCTTTTTCCTGCTCCTCTTAGCATGATAAAGAAGATTCAAAGAGAGTGAGATGCCAGCTCCTTTCATTCAGTCAGTAGCTTCAAACATTTCTGGTATATGAATAACATGATGTTTTTCAATGGCAAAAATCAATGAATATTGTAAATGCACAAACAATAATTTCTCCACATTGCAAGGTGCAATTCTGAATTTTTTTGCTTTTTCCTGCCCCTCTAAGCATGATAAAGAAGATTCAAAGAGAGTGAGATGCCAGCTCCTTTCATTCAGTCAGTAGCTTCAATCATTTCTGGACGTTTTTCAATGGCAAAAATCAATGAATATTGTAAATGCACAAACAGTAATTTCTCCGCATTGCAAGGTGCAATTCTGAAATTTTTTTGTTTTTCCTGCTCCTCTTAGCAAGATAAACAAGATTCAAAGAGAGTGAGATGCCAGCTCCTTTCATTCAGTCAGTAGCTTCAATCATTTCTGGACGTTTTTCAATGGCAAAAATCAATGAATATTGTAAATGCACAAACAGTAATTTCTCCGCATTGCAAGGTGCAATTCTGAAATTTTTTGCTTTTTCCTGCTCCTCTTAGCATGATAAAGAAGATTCAAAGAGAGTGAGATGCCAGCTCCTTTCATTCAGTCAGTAGCTTCAATCATTTCTGGACATTTTTCAATGGCAAAAATCAATGAATATTGTAAATGCACAAACAGTAATTTCTCCGCATTGCAAGGTGCAATTCTGAAATTTTTTGCTTTTTCCTGCTCCTCTTAGCATGATAAAGAAGATTCAAAGAGAGTGAGATGCCAGCTCCTTTCATTCAGTCAGTAGCTTCAATCATTTCTGGACGTTTTTCAATGGCAAAAATCAATGAATATTGTAAATGCACAAACAGTAATTTCTCCGCATTGCAAGGTGCAATTCTGAAATTTTTTGCTTTTTCCTGCTCCTCTTAGCATGATAAAGAAGATTCAAAGAGTGGGATGCCAGCTCCTTTCATTGTCAGTAGCTTCAAACATTTCTGGTATATGAATAACATGATGTTTTTCAATGGCAAAAATCAATGAATATTGTAAATGCACAAACAGTAATTTCTCCGCATTGCAAGGTGCAATTCTGAAATTTTTTGCTTTTTTATGCTCCTCTTAGCAAGATAAACAAGATTCAAAGAGAGTGAGATGCCAGCTCCTTTAATTCAGTCAGTAGCTTCAATCATTTCTGGACGTTTTTCAATGGCAAAAATCAATGAATATTGTAAATGCACAAACAGTAATTTCTCCGCATTGCAAGGTGCAATTCTGAAATTTTTTGCTTTTTCCTGCTCCTCTTAGCATGATAAAGAAGATTCAAAGAGAGTGAGATGCCAGCTCCTTTCATTCAGTCAGTAGCTTCAATCATTTCTGGACGTTTTTCAATGGCAAAAATCAATGAATATTGTAAATGCACAAACAGTAATTTCTCCGCATTGCAAGGTGCAATTCTGAAATTTTTTGCTTTTTCCTGCTCCTCTTAGCATGATAAACAAGATTCAAAGTGAATGAGATGCCAGCTCCTTTCATTCAGTCAGTAGCTTCAATCATTTCTGGACGTTTTTCAATGGCAAAAATCAATGAATATTGTAAATGCACAAACAGTAATTTCTCCGCATTGCAAGGTGCAATTCTGAAATTTTTTGCTTTTTCCTGCTCCTCTTAGCATGATAAAGAAGATTCAAAGAGAGTGAGATGCCAGCTCCTTTCATTCAGTCAGTAGCTACAAACATTTCTGGTATATGAATAACATGATGTTTTTCAATGGCAAAAATCAATGAATATTGTAAATGCACAAACAGTAATTTCTCCGCATTGCAAGGTGCAATTCTGAAATTTTTTGCTTTTTCCTGCTCCTCTTAGCATGATAAAGAAGATTCAAAGAGAGTGAGATGCCAGCTCCTTTCATTCAGTCAGTAGCTTCAATCATTTCTGGACGTTTTTCAATGGCAAAAATCAATGAATATTGTAAATGCACAAACAGTAATTTCTCCGCATTGCAAGGTGCAATTCTGAATTTTTTTGCTTTTTCCTGCTCCTCTTAGCATGATAAAGAAGATTCAAAGAGAGTGAGATGCCAGCTCCTTTCATTCAGTCAGTAGCTTCAAACATTTCTGGTATATGAATAACATGATGTTTTTCAATGGCAAAAATCAATGACTATTGTAAATGCACAAACAGTAATTTCTCCGCATTGCAAGGTGCAATTCTGAAATTTTTTGCTTTTTTCTGCTCCTCTTAGCATGATAAAGAAGATTCAAAGAGAGTGAGATGCCAGCTCCTTTCATTCTGTCAGTAGCTTCAAACATTTCTGGTATATGAATAACATGATGTTTTTCAATGGCAAAAATCAATGAATATTGTAAATGCACAAACAGTAATTTCTCCGCATTGCAAGGTGCAATTCTGAAATTTTTTGCTTTTTCCTGCTCCTCTTAGCATGATAAAGAAGATTCAAAGAGAGTGAGATGCCAGCTCCTTTCATTCAGTCAGTAGCTTCAATCATTTCTGGACGTTTTTCAATGGCAAAAATCAATGAATATTGTAAATGCACAAACAGTAATTTCTCCGCATTGCAAAGTGCAATTCTGAAATTTTTTGCTTTTTCCTGCTCCTCTTAGCATGATAAAGAAGATTCAAAGAGAGTGAGATGCCAGCTCCTTTCATTCAGTCAGTAGCTTCAAACATTTCTGGTATATGAATAACATGATGTTTTTCAATGGCAAAAATCAATGAATATTGTAAATGCACAAACAGTAATTTCTCCGCATTGCAAGGTGCAATTCTGAAATTTTTTGCTTTTTCCTGCTCCTCTTAGCATGATAAAGAAGATTCAAAGAGAGTGAGATGCCAGCTCCTTTCATTCAGTCAGTAGCTTCAATCATTTCTGGACGTTTTTCAATGGCAAAAATCAATGAATATTGTAAATGCACAAACAGTAATTTCTCCGCATTGCAAGGTGCAATTCTGAATTTTTTTGCTTTTTCCTGCTCCTCTTAGCATGATAAAGAAGATTCAAAGAGAGTGAGATGCCAGCTCCTTTCATTCAGTCAGTAGCTTCAAACATTTCTGGTATATGAATAACATGATGTTTTTCAATGGCAAAAATCAATGACTATTGTAAATGCACAAACAGTAATTTCTCCGCATTGCAAGGTGCAATTCTGAAATTTTTTCCTTTTTTCTGCTCCTCTTAGCATGATAAAGAAGATTCAAAGAGAGTGAGATGCCAGCTCCTTTCATTCAGTCAGTAGCTTCAAACATTTCTGGTATATGAATAACATGATGTTTTTCAATGGCAAAAATCAATGAATATTGTAAATGCACAAACAGTAATTTCTCCGGATTGCAAGGTGCAATTCTGAAATTTTTTGCTTTTTCCTGCTCCTCTTAGCATGATAAAGAAGATTCAAAGAGAGTGAGATGCCAGCTCCTTTCATTCAGTCAGTAGCTTCAATCATTTCTGGACGTTTTTCAATGGCAAAAATCAATGAATATTGTAAATGCACAAACAGTAATTTCTCCGCATTGCAAGGTGCAATTCTGAAATTTTTTGCTTTTTCCTGCTCCTCTTAGCATGATAAACAAGATTCAAAGAGAGTGAGATGCCAGCTCCTTTCATTCAGTCAGTAGCTTCAATCATTTCTGGATGTTTTTCAATGGCAAAAATCAATGAATATTGTAAATGCACAAACAGTAATTTCTCCGCATTGCAAGGTGCAATTCTGAAATTTTTTGCTTTTTCCTGCTCCTCTTAGCATGATAAATAAGATTCAAAGAGAGTGAGATGCCAGCTCCTTTCATTCAGTCAGTAGCTTCAATCATTTCTGGACGTTTTTCAATGGCAAAAATCAATGAATATTGTAAATGCACAAACAGTAATTTCTCCGCATTGCAAGGTGCAATTCTGAAATTTTTTGCTTTTTCCTGCTCCTCTTAGCATGATAAAGAAGATTCAAAGAGAGTGAGATGCCAGCTCCTTTCATTCAGTCAGTAGCTTCAAACATTTCTGGTATATGAATAACATGATGTTTTTTAATGGCAAAAATCAATGAATATTGTAAATGCACAAACAGTAATTTCTCCGCATTGCAAGGTGCAATTCTGAAATTTTTTGCTTTTTCCTGCTCCTCTAAGCATGATAAAGAAGATTCAAAGAGAGTGAGATGCCAGCTCCTTTCATTCAGTCAGTAGCTTCAATCATTTCTGGACGTTTTTCAATGGCAAAAATCAATGAATATTGTAAATGCACAAACAGTAATTTCTCGGCATTGCAAGGTGCAATTCTGAAATTTTTTGCTTTTTCCTGCTCCTCTTAGCATGATAAACAAGATTCAAAGTGAAAGAGATGCCAGCTCCTTTCATTCAGTCAGTAGCTTCAATCATTTCTGGACGTTTTTCAATGGCAAAAATCAATGAATATTGTAAATGCACAAACAGTAATTTCTCCGCATTGCAAGGTGCAATTCTGAAATTTTTTGCTTTTTCCTGCTCCTCTTAGCATGATAAAGAAGATTCAAAGAGAGTGAGATGCCAGCTCCTTTCATTCAGTCAGTAGCTTCAAACATTTCTGGTATATGAATAACATGATGTTTTTCAATGGCAAAAATCAATGAATATTGTAAATGCACAAACAGTAATTTCTCCGCATTGCAAGGTGCAATTCTGAAATTTTTTGCTTTTTCCTGCTCCTCTTAGCATGATAAAGAAGATTCAAAGAGAGTGAGATGCCAGCTCCTTTCATTCAGTCAGTAGCTTCAATCATTTCTGGACGTTTTTCAATGGCAAAAATCAATAAATATTGTAAATGCACAAACAGTAATTTCTCCGCATTCCAAGGTGCAATTCTGAAATCTTTTGCTTTTTCCTGCTCCTCTTAGCATGATAAAGAAGATTCAAAGAGAGTGAGATGCCAGCTCCTTTCATTCAGTCAGTAGCTTCAAACATTTCTGGTATATGAATAACATGATGTTTTTCAATGGCAAAAATCAATGACTATTGTAAATGCACAAACAGTAATTTCTCCGCATTGCAAGGTGCAATTCTGAAATTTTTTGCTTTTTTCTGCTCCTCTTAGCATGATAAAGAAGATTCAAAGAGAGTGAGATGCCAGCTCCTTTCATTCAGTCAGTAGCTTCAAACATTTCTGGTATATGAATAACATGATGTTTTTCAATGGCAAAAATCAATGAATATTGTAAATGCACAAACAGTAATTTCTCCGCATTGCAAGGTGCAATTCTGAAATTTTTTGCTTTTTCCTGCTCCTCTTAGCATGATAAAGAAGATTCAAAGAGAGTGAGATGCCAGCTCCTTTCATTCAGTCAGTAGCTTCAATCATTTCTGGACGTTTTTCAATGGCAAAAATCAATGAATATTGTAAATGCACAAACAGTAATTTCTCCGCATTGCAAGGTGCAATTCTGAAATTTTTTGCTTTTTCCTGCTCCTCTTAGCATGATAAACAAGATTCAAAGAGAGTGAGATGCCAGCTCCTTTCATTCAGTCAGTAGCTTCAATCATTTCTGGATGTTTTTCAATGGCAAAAATCAATGAATATTGTAAATGCACAAACAGTAATTTCTCCGCATTGCAAGGTGCAATTCTGAAATTTTTTGCTTTTTCCTGCTCCTCTTAGCATGATAAATAAGATTCAAAGAGAGTGAGATGCCAGCTCCTTTCATTCAGTCAGTAGCTTCAATCATTTCTGGACATTTTTCAATGGCAAAAATCAATGAATATTGTAAATGCACAAACAGTAATTTCTCCGCATTGCAAGGTGCAATTCTGAAATTTTTTGCTTTTTCCTGCTCCTCTTAGCATGATAAAGAAGATTCAAAGAGAGTGAGATGCCAGCTCCTTTCATTCAGTCAGTAGCTTCAAACATTTCTGGTATATGAATAACATGATGTTTTTCAATGGCAAAAATCAATGAATATTGTAAATGCACAAACAGTAATTTCTCCGCATTGCAAGGTGCAATTCTGAAATTTTTTGCTTTTTCCTGCTCCTCTTAGCATGATAAAGAAGATTCAAAGAGAGTGAGATGCCAGCTCCTTTCATTCAGTCAGTAGCTTCAATCATTTCTGGACGTTTTTCAATGGCAAAAATCAATGAATATTGTAAATGCACAAACAGTAATTTCTCCGCATTGCAAGGTGCAATTCTGAAATCTTTTGCTTTTTCCTGCTCCTCTTAGCATGATAAAGAAGATTCAAAGAGAGTGAGATGCCAGCTCCTTTCATTCAGTCAGTAGCTTCAAACATTTCTGGTATATGAATAACATGATGTTTTTCAATGGCAAAAATCAATGACTATTGTAAATGCACAAACAGTAATTTCTCCGCATTGCAAGGTGCAATTCTGAAATTTTTTGCTTTTTTCTGCTCCTCTTAGCATGATAAAGAAGATTCAAAGAGAGTGAGATGCCAGCTCCTTTCATTCAGTCAGTAGCTTCAAACATTTCTGGTATATGAATAACATGATGTTTTTCAATGGCAAAAATCAATGAATATTGTAAATGCACAAACAGTAATTTCTCCGCATTGCAAGGTGCAATTCTGAAATTTTTTGCTTTTTCCTGCTCCTCTTAGCATGATAAAGAAGATTCAAAGAGAGTGAGATGCCAGCTCCTTTCATTCAGTCAGTAGCTTCAATCATTTCTGGACGTTTTTCAATGGCAAAAATCAATGAATATTGTAAATGCACAAACAGTAATTTCTCCGCATTGCAAGGTGCAATTCTGAAATTTTTTGCTTTTTCCTGCTCCTCTTAGCATGATAAACAAGATTCAAAGAGAGTGAGATGCCAGCTCCTTTCATTCAGTCAGTAGCTTCAATCATTTCTGGATGTTTTTCAATGGCAAAAATCAATGAATATTGTAAATGCACAAACAGTAATTTCTCCGCATTGCAAGGTGCAATTCTGAAATTTTTTGCTTTTTCCTGCTCCTCTTAGCATGATAAATAAGATTCAAAGAGAGTGAGATGCCAGCTCCTTTCATTCAGTCAGTAGCTTGAATCATTTCTGGACATTTTTCAATGGCAAAAATCAATGAATATTGTAAATGCACAAACAGTAATTTCTCCGCATTGCAAGGTGCAATTCTGAAATTTTTTGCTTTTTCCTGCTCCTCTTAGCATGATAAAGAAGATTCAAAGAGAGTGAGATGCCAGCTCCTTTCATTCAGTCAGTAGCTTCAATCATTTCTGGACGTTTTTCAATGGCAAAAATCAATGAATATTGTAAATGCACAAACAGTAATTTCTCCGCATTGCAAAGTGCAATTCTGAAATTTTTTGCTTTTTCCTGCTCCTCTTAGCATGATAAAGAAGATTCAAAGAGAGTGAGATGCCAGCTCCTTTCATTCAGTCAGTAGCTTCAAACATTTCTGGTATATGAATAACATGATGTTTTTTAATGGCAAAAATCAATGAATATTGTAAATGCACAAACAGTAATTTCTCCGCATTGCAAGGTGCAATTCTGAAATTTTTTGCTTTTTCCTGCTCCTCTAAGCATGATAAAGAAGATTCAAAGAGAGTGAGATGCCAGCTCCTTTCATTCAGTCAGTAGCTTCAATCATTTCTGGACGTTTTTCAATGGCAAAAATCAATGAATATTGTAAATGCACAAACAGTAATTTCTCGGCATTGCAAGGTGCAATTCTGAAATTTTTTGCTTTTTCCTGCTCCTCTTAGCATGATAAACAAGATTCAAAGTGAAAGAGATGCCAGCTCCTTTCATTCAGTCAGTAGCTTCAATCATTTCTGGACGTTTTTCAATGGCAAAAATCAATGAATATTGTAAATGCACAAACAGTAATTTCTCCGCATTGCAAGGTGCAATTCTGAAATTTTTTGCTTTTTCCTGCTCCTCTTAGCATGATAAAGAAGATTCAAAGAGAGTGAGATGCCAGCTCCTTTCATTCAGTCAGTAGCTTCAAACATTTCTGGTATATGAATAACATGATGTTTTTCAATGGCAAAAATCAATGAATATTGTAAATGCACAAACAGTAATTTCTCCGCATTGCAAGGTGCAATTCTGAAATTTTTTGCTTTTTCCTGCTCCTCTTAGCATGATAAAGAAGATTCAAAGAGAGTGAGATGCCAGCTCCTTTCATTCAGTCAGTAGCTTCAAACATTTCTGGACGTTTTTCAATGGCAAAAATCAATGAATATTGTAAATGCACAAACAGTAATTTCTCCGCATTGCAAGGTGCAATTCTGAAATCTTTTGCTTTTTCCTGCTCCTCTTAGCATGATAAAGAAGATTCAAAGAGAGTGAGATGCCAGCTCCTTTCATTCAGTCAGTAGCTTCAAACATTTCTGGTATATGAATAACATGATGTTTTTCAATGGCAAAAATCAATGAATATTGGAAATGCACAAACAGTAATTTCTCCGCATTGCAAGGTGCAATTCTGAAATTTTTTGCTTTTTCCTGCTCCTCTTAGCATTATAAAGAAGATTCAAAGAGAGTGAGATGCCAGCTCCTTTCATTCAGTCAGTAGCTTCAATCATTTCTGGACGTTTTTCAATGGCAAAAATCAATGAATATTATAAATGCACAAAGAGTAATTTCTCCGCATTGCAAGGTGCAATTCTGAAATTTTTTGCTTTTTCCTGCTCCTCTTAGCATGATAAAGAAGATTCAAAGAGTGAGATGCCAGCTCCTTTCATTGTCAGTAGCTTCAAACATTTCTGGTATATGAATAACATGATGTTTTTCAATGGCAAAAATCAATGAATATTGTAAATGCACAAACAGTAATTTCTCCGCATTGCAAGGTGCAATTCTGAAATTTTTTGCTTTTTCCTGCTCCTCTTAGCATGATAAAGAAGATTCAAAGAGAGTGAGATGCCAGCTCCTTTCATTCAGTCAGTAGCTTCAATCATTTCTGGACGTTTTTCAATGGCAAAAATCATTGAATATTGTAAATGCACAAACAGTAATTTCTCCGCATTGCAAGGTGCAATTCTGAAATTTTTTGCTTTTTCCTGCTCCTCTTAGCATGATAAAGAAGATTCAAAGAGAGTGAGATGCCAGCTCCTTTCATTCAGTCAGTAGCTTCAATCATTTCTGGATGTTTTTCAATGGCAAAAATCAATGAATATTGTAAATGCACAAACAGTAATTTCTCCGCATTGCAAGGTGCAATTCTGAAATTTTTTGCTTTTTTCTGCTCCACTTAGCATGATAAAGAAGATTCAAAGAGAATGAGATGCCAGCTCCTTTCATTCAGTCAGTAGCTTCAAACATTTCTGGTATATGAATAACATGATGTTTTTCAATGGCAAAAATCAATGAATATTGTAAATGCACAAACAGTAATTTCTCCGCATTGCAAGGTGCAATTCTGAAATTTTTTGCTTTTTCCTGCTCCTCTTAGCATGATAAAGAAGTTTCAGAGAGTGAGATGCCAGCTCCTTTCATTCAGTTAGTAGCTTCAATCATTTCTGGACGTTTTTCAATGGCAAAAATCAATGAATATTGTAAATGCACAAACAGTAATTTCTCCGCATTGCAAGGTGCAATTCTGAAATTTTTTGCTTTTTCCTGCTCCTCTTAGCATGATAAACAAGATTCAAAGAGAGTGAGATGCCAGCTCCTTTCATTCAGTCAGTAGCTTCAATCATTTCTGGATGTTTTTCAATGGCAAAAATCAATGAATATTGTAAATGCACAAACAGTAATTTCTCCGCATTGCAAGGTGCAATTCTGAAATTTTTTGCTTTTTCCTGCTCCTCTTAGCATGATAAAGAAGATTCAAAGAGAGTGAGATGCCAGCTCCTTTCATTCAGTCAGTAGCTTCAATCATTTCTGGACGTTTTTCAATGGCAAAAATCAATGAATATTGTAAATGCACAAACAGTAATTTCTCCGCATTGCAAGGTGCAATTCTGAAATTTTTTGCTTTTTCCTGCTCCTCTTAGCATGATAAAGAAGATTCAAAGAGAGTGAGATGCCAGCTCCTTTCATTCAGTCAGTAGCTTCATTCATTTCTGGACGTTTTTCAATGGCAAAAATCAATGAATATTGTAAATGCACAAACAGTAATTTCTCCGCATTGCAAGGTGCAATTCTGAAATTTTTTGCTTTTTCCTGCTCCTCTTAGCATGATAAAGAAGATTCAAAGAGAGTGAGATGCCAAGCTCCTTTCATTCAGTCAGTAGCTTCAAACATTTCTGGTATATGAATAACATGATGTTTTTCAATGGCAAAAATCAATGAATATTGTAAATGCACAAACAGTAATTTCTCCGCATTGCAAGGTGCAATTCTGAAATTTTTTGCTTTTTCCTGCTCCTCTAAGCATGGTAAAGAAGATTCAAAGAGAGTGAGATGCCAGCTCCTTTCATTCAGTCAGTAGCTTCAATCATTTCTGGACGTTTTTCAATGGCAAAAATCAATGAATATTGTAAATGCACAAACAGTAATTTCTCCGCATTGCAAGGTGCAATTCTGAAATTTTTTGCTTTTTCCTGCTCCTCTTAGCATGATAAACAAGATTCAAAGAGAGTGAGATGCCAGCTCCTTTCATTCAGTCAGTAGCTTCAATCATTTCTGGATGTTTTTCAATGGCAAAAATCAATGAATATTGTAAATGCACAAACAGTAATTTCTCCGCATTGCAAGGTGCAATTCTGAAATTTTTTCTTTTTCCTGCTCCTCTTAGCATGATAAATAAGATTCAAAGAGAGTGAGATGCCAGCTCCTTTCATTCAGTCAGTAGCTTGAATCATTTCTGGACATTTTTCAATGGCAAAAATCAATGAATATTGTAAATGCACAAACAGTAATTTCTCCGCATTGCAAGGTGCAATTCTGAAATTTTTTGCTTTTTCCTGCTCCTCTTAGCATGATAAAGAAGATTCAAAGAGAGTGAGATGCCAGCTCCTTTCATTCAGTCAGTAGCTTCAATCATTTCTGGACGTTTTTCAATGGCAAAAATCAATGAATATTGTAAATGCACAAACAGTAATTTCTCCGCATTGCAAAGTGCAATTCTGAAATTTTTTGCTTTTTCCTGCTCCTCTTAGCATGATAAAGAAGATTCAAAGAGAGTGAGATGCCAGCTCCTTTCATTCAGTCAGTAGCTTCAAACATTTCTGGTATATGAATAACATGATGTTTTTTAATGGCAAAAATCAATGAATATTGTAAATGCACAAACAGTAATTTCTCCGCATTGCAAGGTGCAATTCTGAAATTTTTTGCTTTTTCCTGCTCCTCTAAGCATGATAAAGAAGATTCAAAGAGAGTGAGATGCCAGCTCCTTTCATTCAGTCAGTAGCTTCAATCATTTCTGGACGTTTTTCAATGGCAAAAATCAATGAATATTGTAAATGCACAAACAGTAATTTCTCGGCATTGCAAGGTGCAATTCTGAAATTTTTTGCTTTTTCCTGCTCCTCTTAGCATGATAAACAAGATTCAAAGTGAAAGAGATGCCAGCTCCTTTCATTCAGTCAGTAGCTTCAATCATTTCTGGACGTTTTTCAATGGCAAAAATCAATGAATATTGTAAATGCACAAACAGTAATTTCTCCGCATTGCAAGGTGCAATTCTGAAATTTTTTGCTTTTTCCTGCTCCTCTTAGCATGATAAAGAAGATTCAAAGAGAGTGAGATGCCAGCTCCTTTCATTCAGTCAGTAGCTTCAAACATTTCTGGTATATGAATAACATGATGTTTTTCAATGGCAAAAATCAATGAATATTGTAAATGCACAAACAGTAATTTCTCCACATTGCAAGGTGCAATTCTGAAATTTTTTGCTTTTTCCTGCTCCTCTTAGCATGATAAAGAAGATTCAAAGAGAGTGAGATGCCAGCTCCTTTCATTCAGTCAGTAGCTTCAATCATTTCTGGACGTTTTTCAATGGCAAAAATCAATGAATATTGTAAATGCACAAACAGTAATTTCTCCGCATTGCAAGGTGCAATTCTGAAATCTTTTGCTTTTTCCTGCTCCTCTTAGCATGATAAAGAAGATTCAAAGAGAGTGAGATGCCAGCTCCTTTCATTCAGTCAGTAGCTTCAAACATTTCTGGTATATGAATAACATGATGTTTTTCAATGGCAAAAATCAATGAATATTGGAAATGCACAAACAGTAATTTCTCCGCATTGCAAGGTGCAATTCTGAAATTTTTTGCTTTTTCCTGCTCCTCTTAGCATGATAAAGAAGATTCAAAGAGAGTGAGATGCCAGCTCCTTTCATTCAGTCAGTAGCTTCAATCATTTCTGGACGTTTTTCAATGGCAAAAATCAATGAATATTATAAATGCACAAAGAGTAATTTCTCCGCATTGCAAGGTGCAATTCTGAAATTTTTTGCTTTTTCCTGCTCCTCTTAGCATGATAAAGAAGATTCAAAGAGTGAGATGCCAGCTCCTTTCATTGTCAGTAGCTTCAAACATTTCTGGTATATGAATAACATGATGTTTTTCAATGGCAAAAATCAATGAATATTGTAAATGCACAAACAGTAATTTCTCTGCATTGCAAGGTGCAATTCTGAAATTTTTTGCTTTTTCCTGCTCCTCTTAGCATGATAAAGAAGATTCAAAGAGAGTGAGATGCCAGCTCCTTTCATTCAGTCAGTAGCTTCAATCATTTCTGGACGTTTTTCAATGGCAAAAATCATTGAATATTGTAAATGCACAAACAGTAATTTCTCCGCATTGCAAGGTGCAATTCTGAAATTTTTTGCTTTTTCCTGCTCCTCTTAGCATGATAAAGAAGATTCAAAGAGAGTGAGATGCCAGCTCCTTTCATTCAGTCAGTAGCTTCAATCATTTCTTGATGTTTTTCAATGGCAAAAATCAATGAATATTGTAAATGCACAAACAGTAATTTCTCCGCATTGCAAGGTGCAATTCTGAAATTTTTTGCTTTTTTCTGCTCCACTTAGCATGATAAAGAAGATTCAAAGAGAATGAGATGCCAGCTCCTTTCATTCAGTCAGTAGCTTCAAACATTTCTGGTATATGAATAACATGATGTTTTTCAATGGCAAAAATCAATGAATATTGTAAATGCACAAACAGTAATTTCTCCGCATTGCAAGGTGCAATTCTGAAATTTTTTGCTTTTTCCTGCTCCTCTTAGCATGATAAAGAAGTTTCAGAGAGTGAGATGCCAGCTCCTTTCATTCAGTTAGTAGCTTCAATCATTTCTGGACGTTTTTCAATGGCAAAAATCAATGAATATTGTAAATGCACAAACAGTAATTTCTCCGCATTGCAAGGTGCAATTCTGAAATTTTTTGCTTTTTCCTGCTCCTCTTAGCATGATAAAGAAGATTCAAAGAGAGTGAGATGCCAGCTCCTTTCATTCAGTCAGTAGCTTCAATCATTTCTGGATGTTTTTCAATGGCAAAAATCAATGAATATTGTAAATGCACAAACAGTAATTTCTCCGCATTGCAAGGTGCAATTCTGAAATTTTTTGCTTTTTCCTGCTCCTCTTAGCATGATAAAGAAGATTCAAAGAGAGTGAGATGCCAGCTCCTTTCATTCAGTCAGTAGCTTCATTCATTTCTGGACGTTTTTCAATGGCAAAAATCAATGAATATTGTAAATGCACAAACAGTAATTTCTCCGCATTGCAAGGTGCAATTCTGAAATTTTTTGCTTTTTCCTGCTCCTCTTAGCATGATAAAGAAGATTCAAAGAGAGTGAGATGCCAAGCTCCTTTCATTCAGTCAGTAGCTTCAAACATTTCTGGTATATGAATAACATGATGTTTTTCAATGGCAAAAATCAATGAATATTGTAAATGCACAAACAGTAATTTCTCCGCATTGCAAGGTGCAATTCTGAAATTTTTTGCTTTTTCCTGCTCCTCTAAGCATGGTAAAGAAGATTCAAAGAGAGTGAGATGCCAGCTCCTTTCATTCAGTCAGTAGCTTCAATCATTTCTGGACGTTTTTCAATGGCAAAAATCAATGAATATTGTAAATGCACAAACAGTAATTTCTCGGCATTGCAAGGTGCAATTCTGAAATTTTTTGCTTTTTCCTGCTCCTCTTAGCATGATAAACAAGATTCAAAGTGAATGAGATGCCAGCTCCTTTCATTCAGTCAGTAGCTTCAATCATTTCTGGACGTTTTTCAATGGCAAAAATCAATGAATATTGTAAATGCACAAACAGTAATTTCTCCGCATTGCAAGGTGCAATTCTGAAATTTTTTGCTTTTTCCTGCTCCTCTTAGCATGATAAAGAAGATTCAAAGAGAGTGAGATGCCAGCTCCTTTCATTCAGTCAGTAGCTTCAAACATTTCTGGTATATGAATAACGATGTTTTTCAATGGCAAAAATCAATGAATATTGTAAATGCACAAACAGTAATTTCTCCGCATTGCAAGGTGCAATTCTGAAATTTTTTGCTTTTTCCTGCTCCTCTTACCATGATAAACAAGATTCAAAGAGAGTGAGATGCCAGCTCCTTTCATTCAGTCAGTAGCTTCAATCATTTCTGGACGTTTTTCAATGGCAAAAATCAATGAATATTGTAAATGCACAAACAGTAATTTCTCCGCATTGCAAGGTGCAATTCTGAATTTTTTTGCTTTTTCCTGCTCCTCTTAGCATGATAAAGAAGATTCAAAGAGAGTGAGATGCCAGCTCCTTTCATTCAGTCAGTAGCTTCAAACATTTCTGGTATATGAATAACATGATGTTTTTCAATGGCAAAAATCAATGAATATTGTAAATGCACAAACAGTAATTTCTCCGCATTGCAAGGTGCAATTTTGAAATTTTTTGCTTTTTCCTGCTCCTCTTAGCATGATAAAGAAGATTCAAAGAGAGTGAGATGCCAGCTCCTTTCATTCAGTCAGTAGCTTCAATCATTTCTGGACGTTTTTCAATGGCAAAAATCAATGAATATTGTAAATGCACAAACAGTAATTTCTCCGCATTGCAAGGTGCAATTCTGAAATTTTTTGCTTTTTCCTGCTCCTCTTAGCATGATAAACAAGATTCAAAGAGAGTGAGATGCCAGCTCCTTTCATTCAGTCAGTAGCTTCAATCATTTCTGGATGTTTTTCAATGGCAAAAATCAATGAATATTGTAAATGCACAAACAGTAATTTCTCCGCATTGCAAGGTGCAATTCTGAAATTTTTTGCTTTTTCCTGCTCCTCTAAGCATGATAAAGAAGATTCAAAGAGAGTGAGATGCCAGCTCCTTTCATTCAGTCAGTAGCTTCAATCATTTCTGGACGTTTTTCAATGGCAAAAATCAATGAATATTGTAAATGCACAAACAGTAATTTCTCCGCATTGCAAGGTGAAATTCTGAAATTTTTTGCTTTTTCCTGCTCCTCTTAGCATGATAAAGAAGATTCAAAGAGTGAGATGCCAGCTCCTTTCATTCAGTCAGTAGCTTCAAACATTTCTGGTATATGAATAACATGATGTTTTTCAATGGCAAAAATCAATGAATATTGTAAATGCACAAACAGTAATTTCTCCGCATTGCAAGGTGCAATTTTGAAATTTTTTGCTTTTTCCTGCTCCTCTTAGCATGATAAAGAAGATTCAAAGAGAGTGAGATGCCAGCTCCTTTCATTCAGTCAGTAGCTTCAATCATTTCTGGACGTTTTTCAATGGCAAAAATCAATGAATATTGTAAATGCACAAACAGTAATTTCTCCGCATTGCAAGGTGCAATTCTGAAATTTTTTGCTTTTTCCTGCTCCTCTTAGCATGATAAACAAGATTCAAAGAGAGTGAGATGCCAGCTCCTTTCATTCAGTCAGTAGCTTCAATTATTTCTGGATGTTTTTCAATGGCAAAAATCAATGAATACTGTAAATGCACAAACAGTAATTTCTCCGTATTGCAAGGTGCAATTCTGAAATTTTTTGCTTTTTTCTGCTCCTCTTAGCATGATAAAGAAGATTCAAAGAGAGTGAGATGCCAGCTCCTTTCATTCAGTCAGTAGCTTCATTCATTTCTGGACGTTTTTCAATGGCAAAAATCAATGAATATTGTAAATGCACAAACAGTAATTTCTCCGCATTGCAAGGTGCAATTCTGAAATTTTTTGCTTTTTCCTGCTCCTCTTAGCATGATAAAGAAGATTCAAAGAGAGTGAGATGCCAAGCTCCTTTCATTCAGTCAGTAGCTTCAAACATTTCTGGTATATGAATAACATGATGTTTTTCAATGGCAAAAATCAATGAATATTGTAAATGCACAAACAGTAATTTCTCCGCATTGCAAGGTGCAATTCTGAAATGTTTTGCTTTTTCCTGCTCCTCTAAGCATGGTAAAGAAGATTCAAAGAGAGTGAGATGCCAGCTCCTTTCATTCAGTCAGTAGCTTCAAACATTTCTGGTATATGAATAACATGATGTTTTTCAATGGCAAAAATCAATGAATATTGTAAATGCACAAACAGTAATTTCTCCGCATTGCAAGGTGCAATTCTGAAATTTTTTGCTTTTTCCTGCTCCTCTTAGCATGATAAAGAAGATTCAAAGAGAGTGAGATGCCAGCTCCTTTCATTCAGTCAGTAGCTTCAATCATTTCTGGACGTTTTTCAATGGCAAAAATCAATGAATATTGTAAATGCACAAACAGTAATTTCTCCGCATTGCAAGGTGCAATTCTGAAATTTTTTGCTTTTTCCTGCTCCTCTTAGCATGATAAACAAGATTCAAAGAGAGTGAGATGCCAGCTCCTTTCATTCAGTCAGTAGCTTCAATCATTTCTGGATGTTTTTCAATGGCAAAAATCAATGAATATTGTAAATGCACAAACAGTAATTTCTCCGCATTGCAAGGTGCAATTCTGAAATTTTTTGCTTTTTCCTGCTCCTCTTAGCATGATAAATAAGATTCAAAGAGAGTGAGATGCCAGCTCCTTTCATTCAGTCAGTAGCTTCAATCATTTCTGGACGTTTTTCAATGGCAAAAATCAATGAATATTGTAAATGCACAAACAGTAATTTCTCCGCATTGCAAGGTGCAATTCTGAAATTTTTTGCTTTTTCCTGCTCCTCTTAGCATGATAAAGAAGATTCAAAGAGAGTGAGATGCCAGCTCCTTTCATTCAGTCAGTAGCTTCAATCATTTCTGGACGTTTTTCAATGGCAAAAATCAATGAATATTGTAAATGCACAAACAGTAATTTCTCCGCATTGCAAGGTGCAATTCTGAAATTTTTTGCTTTTTCCTGCTCCTCTTAGCATGATAAAGAAGATTCAAAGAGTGAGATGCCAGCTCCTTTCATTGTCAGTAGCTTCAAACATTTCTGGTATATGAATAACATGATGTTTTTCAATGGCAAAAATCAATGAATATTGTAAATGCACAAACAGTAATTTCTCCGCATTGCAAGGTGCAATTCTGAAATTTTTTGCTTTTTCCTGCTCCTCTTAGCATGATAAAGAAGATTCAAAGAGAGTGAGATGCCAGCTCCTTTCATTCAGTCAGTAGCTTCAATCATTTCTGGACGTTTTTCAATGGCAAAAATCATTGAATATTGTAAATGCACAAACAGTAATTTCTCCGCATTGCAAGGTGCAATTCTGAAATTTTTTGCTTTTTCCTGCTCCTCTTAGCATGATAAAGAAGATTCAAAGAGAGTGAGATGCCAGCTCCTTTCATTCAGTCAGTAGCTTCAATCATTTCTGGATGTTTTTCAATGGCAAAAATCAATGAATATTGTAAATGCACAAACAGTAATTTCTCCGCATTGCAAGGTGCAATTCTGAAATTTTTTGCTTTTTTCTGCTCCACTTAGCATGATAAAGAAGATTCAAAGAGAATGAGATGCCAGCTCCTTTCATTCAGTCAGTAGCTTCAAACATTTCTGGTATATGAATAACATGATGTTTTTCAATGGCAAAAATCAATGAATATTGTAAATGCACAAACAGTAATTTCTCCGCATTGCAAGGTGCAATTCTGAAATTTTTTGCTTTTTCCTGCTCCTCTTAGCATGATAAAGAAGTTTCAGAGAGTGAGATGCCAGCTCCTTTCATTCAGTTAGTAGCTTCAATCATTTCTGGACGTTTTTCAATGGCAAAAATCAATGAATATTGTAAATGCACAAACAGTAATTTCTCCGCATTGCAAGGTGCAATTCTGAAATTTTTTGCTTTTTCCTGCTCCTCTTAGCATGATAAACAAGATTCAAAGAGAGTGAGATGCCAGCTCCTTTCATTCAGTCAGTAGCTTCAATCATTTCTGGATGTTTTTCAATGGCAAAAATCAATGAATATTGTAAATGCACAAACAGTAATTTCTCCGCATTGCAAGGTGCAATTCTGAAATTTTTTGCTTTTTCCTGCTCCTCTTAGCATGATAAATAAGATTCAAAGAGAGTGAGATGCCAGCTCCTTTCATTCAGTCAGTAGCTTCAATCATTTCTGGACGTTTTTCAATGGCAAAAATCAATGAATATTGTAAATGCACAAACAGTAATTTCTCCGCATTGCAAGGTGCAATTCTGAAATTTTTTGCTTTTTCCTGCTCCTCTTAGCATGATAAAGAAGATTCAAAGAGAGTGAGATGCCAGCTCCTTTCATTCAGTCAGTAGCTTCAATCATTTCTGGACGTTTTTCAATGGCAAAAATCAATGAATATTGTAAATGCACAAACAGTAATTTCTCCGCATTGCAAGGTGCAATTCTGAAATTTTTTGCTTTTTCCTGCTCCTCTTAGCATGATAAAGAAGATTCAAAGAGTGAGATGCCAGCTCCTTTCATTGTCAGTAGCTTCAAACATTTCTGGTATATGAATAACATGATGTTTTTCAATGGCAAAAATCAATGAATATTGTAAATGCACAAACAGTAATTTCTCCGCATTGCAAGGTGCAATTCTGAAATTTTTTGCTTTTTCCTGCTCCTCTTAGCATGATAAAGAAGATTCAAAGAGAGTGAGATGCCAGCTCCTTTCATTCAGTCAGTAGCTTCAATCATTTCTGGACGTTTTTCAATGGCAAAAATCATTGAATATTGTAAATGCACAAACAGTAATTTCTCCGCATTGCAAGGTGCAATTCTGAAATTTTTTGCTTTTTCCTGCTCCTCTTAGCATGATAAAGAAGATTCAAAGAGAGTGAGATGCCAGCTCCTTTCATTCAGTCAGTAGCTTCAATCATTTCTGGATGTTTTTCAATGGCAAAAATCAATGAATATTGTAAATGCACAAACAGTAATTTCTCCGCATTGCAAGGTGCAATTCTGAAATTTTTTGCTTTTTTCTGCTCCACTTAGCATGATAAAGAAGATTCAAAGAGAATGAGATGCCAGCTCCTTTCATTCAGTCAGTAGCTTCAAACATTTCTGGTATATGAATAACATGATGTTTTTCAATGGCAAAAATCAATGAATATTGTAAATGCACAAACAGTAATTTCTCCGCATTGCAAGGTGCAATTCTGAAATTTTTTGCTTTTTCCTGCTCCTCTTAGCATGATAAAGAAGTTTCAGAGAGTGAGATGCCAGCTCCTTTCATTCAGTTAGTAGCTTCAATCATTTCTGGACGTTTTTCAATGGCAAAAATCAATGAATATTGTAAATGCACAAACAGTAATTTCTCCGCATTGCAAGGTGCAATTCTGAAATTTTTTGCTTTTTCCTGCTCCTCTTAGCATGATAAACAAGATTCAAAGAGAGTGAGATGCCAGCTCCTTTCATTCAGTCAGTAGCTTCAATCATTTCTGGATGTTTTTCAATGGCAAAAATCAATGAATATTGTAAATGCACAAACAGTAATTTCTCCGCATTGCAAGGTGCAATTCTGAAATTTTTTGCTTTTTCCTGCTCCTCTTAGCATGATAAATAAGATTCAAAGAGAGTGAGATGCCAGCTCCTTTCATTCAGTCAGTAGCTTCAATCATTTCTGGACGTTTTTCAATGGCAAAAATCAATGAATATTGTAAATGCACAAACAGTAATTTCTCCGCATTGCAAGGTGCAATTCTGAAATTTTTTGCTTTTTCCTGCTCCTCTTAGCATGATAAAGAAGATTCAAAGAGAGTGAGATGCCAGCTCCTTTCATTCAGTCAGTAGCTTCATTCATTTCTGGACGTTTTTCAATGGCAAAAATCAATGAATATTGTAAATGCACAAACAGTAATTTCTCCGCATTGAAAGGTGCAATTCTGAAATTTTTTGCTTTTTCCTGCTCCTCTTAGCATGATAAAGAAGATTCAAAGAGAGTGAGATGCCAAGCTCCTTTCATTCAGTCAGTAGCTTCAAACATTTCTGGTATATGAATAACATGATGTTTTTCAATGGCAAAAATCAATGAATATTGTAAATGCACAAACAGTAATTTCTCCGCATTGCAAGGTGCAATTCTGAAATTTTTTGCTTTTTCCTGCTCCTCTTAGCATGATAAAGAAGATTCAAAGAGAGTGAGATGCCAAGCTCCTTTCATTCAGTCAGTAGCTTCAAACATTTCTGGTATATGAATAACATGATGTTTTTCAATGGCAAAAATCAATGAATATTGTAAATGCACAAACAGTAATTTCTCCGCATTGCAAGGTGCAATTCTGAAATTTTTTGCTTTTTCCTGCTCCTCTAAGCATGGTAAAGAAGATTCAAAGAGAGTGAGATGCCAGCTCCTTTCATTCAGTCAGTAGCTTCAATCATTTCTGGACGTTTTTCAATGGCAAAAATCAATGAATATTGTAAATGCACAAACAGTAATTTCTCCGCATTGCAAGGTGCAATTCTGAAATTTTTTGCTTTTTCCTGCTCCTCTTAGCATGATAAACAAGATTCAAAGAGAGTGAGATGCCAGCTCCTTTCATTCAGTCAGTAGCTTCAATCATTTCTGGATGTTTTTCAATGGCAAAAATCAATGAATATTGTAAATGCACAAACAGTAATTTCTCCGCATTGCAAGGTGCAATTCTGAAATTTTTTCTTTTTCCTGCTCCTCTTAGCATGATAAATAAGATTCAAAGAGAGTGAGATGCCAGCTCCTTTCATTCAGTCAGTAGCTTGAATCATTTCTGGACATTTTTCAATGGCAAAAATCAATGAATATTGTAAATGCACAAACAGTAATTTCTCCGCATTGCAAGGTGCAATTCTGAAATTTTTTGCTTTTTCCTGCTCCTCTTAGCATGATAAAGAAGATTCAAAGAGAGTGAGATGCCAGCTCCTTTCATTCAGTCAGTAGCTTCAATCATTTCTGGACGTTTTTCAATGGCAAAAATCAATGAATATTGTAAATGCACAAACAGTAATTTCTCCGCATTGCAAAGTGCAATTCTGAAATTTTTTGCTTTTTCCTGCTCCTCTTAGCATGATAAAGAAGATTCAAAGAGAGTGAGATGCCAGCTCCTTTCATTCAGTCAGTAGCTTCAAACATTTCTGGTATATGAATAACATGATGTTTTTTAATGGCAAAAATCAATGAATATTGTAAATGCACAAACAGTAATTTCTCCGCATTGCAAGGTGCAATTCTGAAATTTTTTGCTTTTTCCTGCTCCTCTAAGCATGATAAAGAAGATTCAAAGAGAGTGAGATGCCAGCTCCTTTCATTCAGTCAGTAGCTTCAATCATTTCTGGACGTTTTTCAATGGCAAAAATCAATGAATATTGTAAATGCACAAACAGTAATTTCTCGGCATTGCAAGGTGCAATTCTGAAATTTTTTGCTTTTTCCTGCTCCTCTTAGCATGATAAACAAGATTCAAAGTGAAAGAGATGCCAGCTCCTTTCATTCAGTCAGTAGCTTCAATCATTTCTGGACGTTTTTCAATGGCAAAAATCAATGAATATTGTAAATGCACAAACAGTAATTTCTCCGCATTGCAAGGTGCAATTCTGAAATTTTTTGCTTTTTCCTGCTCCTCTTAGCATGATAAAGAAGATTCAAAGAGAGTGAGATGCCAGCTCCTTTCATTCAGTCAGTAGCTTCAAACATTTCTGGTATATGAATAACATGATGTTTTTCAATGGCAAAAATCAATGAATATTGTAAATGCACAAACAGTAATTTCTCCACATTGCAAGGTGCAATTCTGAAATTTTTTGCTTTTTCCTGCTCCTCTTAGCATGATAAAGAAGATTCAAAGAGAGTGAGATGCCAGCTCCTTTCATTCAGTCAGTAGCTTCAATCATTTCTGGACGTTTTTCAATGGCAAAAATCAATGAATATTGTAAATGCACAAACAGTAATTTCTCCGCATTGCAAGGTGCAATTCTGAAATCTTTTGCTTTTTCCTGCTCCTCTTAGCATGATAAAGAAGATTCAAAGAGAGTGAGATGCCAGCTCCTTTCATTCAGTCAGTAGCTTCAAACATTTCTGGTATATGAATAACATGATGTTTTTCAATGGCAAAAATCAATGAATATTGGAAATGCACAAACAGTAATTTCTCCGCATTGCAAGGTGCAATTCTGAAATTTTTTGCTTTTTCCTGCTCCTCTTAGCATGATAAAGAAGATTCAAAGAGAGTGAGATGCCAGCTCCTTTCATTCAGTCAGTAGCTTCAATCATTTCTGGACGTTTTTCAATGGCAAAAATCAATGAATATTATAAATGCACAAAGAGTAATTTCTCCGCATTGCAAGGTGCAATTCTGAAATTTTTTGCTTTTTCCTGCTCCTCTTAGCATGATAAAGAAGATTCAAAGAGTGAGATGCCAGCTCCTTTCATTGTCAGTAGCTTCAAACATTTCTGGTATATGAATAACATGATGTTTTTCAATGGCAAAAATCAATGAATATTGTAAATGCACAAACAGTAATTTCTCCGCATTGCAAGGTGCAATTCTGAAATTTTTTGCTTTTTCCTGCTCCTCTTAGCATGATAAAGAAGATTCAAAGAGAGTGAGATGCCAGCTCCTTTCATTCAGTCAGTAGCTTCAATCATTTCTGGACGTTTTTCAATGGCAAAAATCATTGAATATTGTAAATGCACAAACAGTAATTTCTCCGCATTGCAAGGTGCAATTCTGAAATTTTTTGCTTTTTCCTGCTCCTCTTAGCATGATAAAGAAGATTCAAAGAGAGTGAGATGCCAGCTCCTTTCATTCAGTCAGTAGCTTCAATCATTTCTTGATGTTTTTCAATGGCAAAAATCAATGAATATTGTAAATGCACAAACAGTAATTTCTCCGCATTGCAAGGTGCAATTCTGAAATTTTTTGCTTTTTTCTGCTCCACTTAGCATGATAAAGAAGATTCAAAGAGAATGAGATGCCAGCTCCTTTCATTCAGTCAGTAGCTTCAAACATTTCTGGTATATGAATAACATGATGTTTTTCAATGGCAAAAATCAATGAATATTGTAAATGCACAAACAGTAATTTCTCCGCATTGCAAGGTGCAATTCTGAAATTTTTTGCTTTTTCCTGCTCCTCTTAGCATGATAAAGAAGTTTCAGAGAGTGAGATGCCAGCTCCTTTCATTCAGTTAGTAGCTTCAATCATTTCTGGACGTTTTTCAATGGCAAAAATCAATGAATATTGTAAATGCACAAACAGTAATTTCTCCGCATTGCAAGGTGCAATTCTGAAATTTTTTGCTTTTTCCTGCTCCTCTTAGCATGATAAAGAAGATTCAAAGAGAGTGAGATGCCAGCTCCTTTCATTCAGTCAGTAGCTTCAATCATTTCTGGATGTTTTTCAATGGCAAAAATCAATGAATATTGTAAATGCACAAACAGTAATTTCTCCGCATTGCAAGGTGCAATTCTGAAATTTTTTGCTTTTTCCTGCTCCTCTTAGCATGATAAAGAAGATTCAAAGAGAGTGAGATGCCAGCTCCTTTCATTCAGTCAGTAGCTTCATTCATTTCTGGACGTTTTTCAATGGCAAAAATCAATGAATATTGTAAATGCACAAACAGTAATTTCTCCGCATTGCAAGGTGCAATTCTGAAATTTTTTGCTTTTTCCTGCTCCTCTTAGCATGATAAAGAAGATTCAAAGAGAGTGAGATGCCAAGCTCCTTTCATTCAGTCAGTAGCTTCAAACATTTCTGGTATATGAATAACATGATGTTTTTCAATGGCAAAAATCAATGAATATTGTAAATGCACAAACAGTAATTTCTCCGCATTGCAAGGTGCAATTCTGAAATTTTTTGCTTTTTCCTGCTCCTCTAAGCATGGTAAAGAAGATTCAAAGAGAGTGAGATGCCAGCTCCTTTCATTCAGTCAGTAGCTTCAATCATTTCTGGACGTTTTTCAATGGCAAAAATCAATGAATATTGTAAATGCACAAACAGTAATTTCTCGGCATTGCAAGGTGCAATTCTGAAATTTTTTGCTTTTTCCTGCTCCTCTTAGCATGATAAACAAGATTCAAAGTGAATGAGATGCCAGCTCCTTTCATTCAGTCAGTAGCTTCAATCATTTCTGGACGTTTTTCAATGGCAAAAATCAATGAATATTGTAAATGCACAAACAGTAATTTCTCCGCATTGCAAGGTGCAATTCTGAAATTTTTTGCTTTTTCCTGCTCCTCTTAGCATGATAAAGAAGATTCAAAGAGAGTGAGATGCCAGCTCCTTTCATTCAGTCAGTAGCTTCAAACATTTCTGGTATATGAATAACGATGTTTTTCAATGGCAAAAATCAATGAATATTGTAAATGCACAAACAGTAATTTCTCCGCATTGCAAGGTGCAATTCTGAAATTTTTTGCTTTTTCCTGCTCCTCTTACCATGATAAACAAGATTCAAAGAGAGTGAGATGCCAGCTCCTTTCATTCAGTCAGTAGCTTCAATCATTTCTGGACGTTTTTCAATGGCAAAAATCAATGAATATTGTAAATGCACAAACAGTAATTTCTCCGCATTGCAAGGTGCAATTCTGAATTTTTTTGCTTTTTCCTGCTCCTCTTAGCATGATAAAGAAGATTCAAAGAGAGTGAGATGCCAGCTCCTTTCATTCAGTCAGTAGCTTCAAACATTTCTGGTATATGAATAACATGATGTTTTTCAATGGCAAAAATCAATGAATATTGTAAATGCACAAACAGTAATTTCTCCGCATTGCAAGGTGCAATTTTGAAATTTTTTGCTTTTTCCTGCTCCTCTTAGCATGATAAAGAAGATTCAAAGAGAGTGAGATGCCAGCTCCTTTCATTCAGTCAGTAGCTTCAATCATTTCTGGACGTTTTTCAATGGCAAAAATCAATGAATATTGTAAATGCACAAACAGTAATTTCTCCGCATTGCAAGGTGCAATTCTGAAATTTTTTGCTTTTTCCTGCTCCTCTTAGCATGATAAACAAGATTCAAAGAGAGTGAGATGCCAGCTCCTTTCATTCAGTCAGTAGCTTCAATCATTTCTGGATGTTTTTCAATGGCAAAAATCAATGAATATTGTAAATGCACAAACAGTAATTTCTCCGCATTGCAAGGTGCAATTCTGAAATTTTTTGCTTTTTCCTGCTCCTCTAAGCATGATAAAGAAGATTCAAAGAGAGTGAGATGCCAGCTCCTTTCATTCAGTCAGTAGCTTCAATCATTTCTGGACGTTTTTCAATGGCAAAAATCAATGAATATTGTAAATGCACAAACAGTAATTTCTCCGCATTGCAAGGTGAAATTCTGAAATTTTTTGCTTTTTCCTGCTCCTCTTAGCATGATAAAGAAGATTCAAAGAGTGAGATGCCAGCTCCTTTCATTCAGTCAGTAGCTTCAAACATTTCTGGTATATGAATAACATGATGTTTTTCAATGGCAAAAATCAATGAATATTGTAAATGCACAAACAGTAATTTCTCCGCATTGCAAGGTGCAATTTTGAAATTTTTTGCTTTTTCCTGCTCCTCTTAGCATGATAAAGAAGATTCAAAGAGAGTGAGATGCCAGCTCCTTTCATTCAGTCAGTAGCTTCAATCATTTCTGGACGTTTTTCAATGGCAAAAATCAATGAATATTGTAAATGCACAAACAGTAATTTCTCCGCATTGCAAGGTGCAATTCTGAAATTTTTTGCTTTTTCCTGCTCCTCTTAGCATGATAAACAAGATTCAAAGAGAGTGAGATGCCAGCTCCTTTCATTCAGTCAGTAGCTTCAATTATTTCTGGATGTTTTTCAATGGCAAAAATCAATGAATACTGTAAATGCACAAACAGTAATTTCTCCGTATTGCAAGGTGCAATTCTGAAATTTTTTGCTTTTTTCTGCTCCTCTTAGCATGATAAAGAAGATTCAAAGAGAGTGAGATGCCAGCTCCTTTCATTCAGTCAGTAGCTTCATTCATTTCTGGACGTTTTTCAATGGCAAAAATCAATGAATATTGTAAATGCACAAACAGTAATTTCTCCGCATTGCAAGGTGCAATTCTGAAATTTTTTGCTTTTTCCTGCTCCTCTTAGCATGATAAAGAAGATTCAAAGAGAGTGAGATGCCAAGCTCCTTTCATTCAGTCAGTAGCTTCAAACATTTCTGGTATATGAATAACATGATGTTTTTCAATGGCAAAAATCAATGAATATTGTAAATGCACAAACAGTAATTTCTCCGCATTGCAAGGTGCAATTCTGAAATTTTTTGCTTTTTCCTGCTCCTCTAAGCATGGTAAAGAAGATTCAAAGAGAGTGAGATGCCAGCTCCTTTCATTCAGTCAGTAGCTTCAAACATTTCTGGTATATGAATAACATGATGTTTTTCAATGGCAAAAATCAATGAATATTGTAAATGCACAAACAGTAATTTCTCCGCATTGCAAGGTGCAATTCTGAAATTTTTTGCTTTTTCCTGCTCCTCTTAGCATGATAAAGAAGATTCAAAGAGAGTGAGATGCCAGCTCCTTTCATTCAGTCAGTAGCTTCAATCATTTCTGGACGTTTTTCAATGGCAAAAATCAATGAATATTGTAAATGCACAAACAGTAATTTCTCCGCATTGCAAGGTGCAATTCTGAAATTTTTTGCTTTTTCCTGCTCCTCTTAGCATGATAAACAAGATTCAAAGAGAGTGAGATGCCAGCTCCTTTCATTCAGTCAGTAGCTTCAATCATTTCTGGATGTTTTTCAATGGCAAAAATCAATGAATATTGTAAATGCACAAACAGTAATTTCTCCGCATTGCAAGGTGCAATTCTGAAATTTTTTGCTTTTTCCTGCTCCTCTTAGCATGATAAATAAGATTCAAAGAGAGTGAGATGCCAGCTCCTTTCATTCAGTCAGTAGCTTCAATCATTTCTGGACGTTTTTCAATGGCAAAAATCAATGAATATTGTAAATGCACAAACAGTAATTTCTCCGCATTGCAAGGTGCAATTCTGAAATTTTTTGCTTTTTCCTGCTCCTCTTAGCATGATAAAGAAGATTCAAAGAGAGTGAGATGCCAGCTCCTTTCATTCAGTCAGTAGCTTCAATCATTTCTGGACGTTTTTCAATGGCAAAAATCAATGAATATTGTAAATGCACAAACAGTAATTTCTCCGCATTGCAAGGTGCAATTCTGAAATTTTTTGCTTTTTCCTGCTCCTCTTAGCATGATAAAGAAGATTCAAAGAGTGAGATGCCAGCTCCTTTCATTGTCAGTAGCTTCAAACATTTCTGGTATATGAATAACATGATGTTTTTCAATGGCAAAAATCAATGAATATTGTAAATGCACAAACAGTAATTTCTCCGCATTGCAAGGTGCAATTCTGAAATTTTTTGCTTTTTCCTGCTCCTCTTAGCATGATAAAGAAGATTCAAAGAGAGTGAGATGCCAGCTCCTTTCATTCAGTCAGTAGCTTCAATCATTTCTGGACGTTTTTCAATGGCAAAAATCATTGAATATTGTAAATGCACAAACAGTAATTTCTCCGCATTGCAAGGTGCAATTCTGAAATTTTTTGCTTTTTCCTGCTCCTCTTAGCATGATAAAGAAGATTCAAAGAGAGTGAGATGCCAGCTCCTTTCATTCAGTCAGTAGCTTCAATCATTTCTGGATGTTTTTCAATGGCAAAAATCAATGAATATTGTAAATGCACAAACAGTAATTTCTCCGCATTGCAAGGTGCAATTCTGAAATTTTTTGCTTTTTTCTGCTCCACTTAGCATGATAAAGAAGATTCAAAGAGAATGAGATGCCAGCTCCTTTCATTCAGTCAGTAGCTTCAAACATTTCTGGTATATGAATAACATGATGTTTTTCAATGGCAAAAATCAATGAATATTGTAAATGCACAAACAGTAATTTCTCCGCATTGCAAGGTGCAATTCTGAAATTTTTTGCTTTTTCCTGCTCCTCTTAGCATGATAAAGAAGTTTCAGAGAGTGAGATGCCAGCTCCTTTCATTCAGTTAGTAGCTTCAATCATTTCTGGACGTTTTTCAATGGCAAAAATCAATGAATATTGTAAATGCACAAACAGTAATTTCTCCGCATTGCAAGGTGCAATTCTGAAATTTTTTGCTTTTTCCTGCTCCTCTTAGCATGATAAACAAGATTCAAAGAGAGTGAGATGCCAGCTCCTTTCATTCAGTCAGTAGCTTCAATCATTTCTGGATGTTTTTCAATGGCAAAAATCAATGAATATTGTAAATGCACAAACAGTAATTTCTCCGCATTGCAAGGTGCAATTCTGAAATTTTTTGCTTTTTCCTGCTCCTCTTAGCATGATAAATAAGATTCAAAGAGAGTGAGATGCCAGCTCCTTTCATTCAGTCAGTAGCTTCAATCATTTCTGGACGTTTTTCAATGGCAAAAATCAATGAATATTGTAAATGCACAAACAGTAATTTCTCCGCATTGCAAGGTGCAATTCTGAAATTTTTTGCTTTTTCCTGCTCCTCTTAGCATGATAAAGAAGATTCAAAGAGAGTGAGATGCCAGCTCCTTTCATTCAGTCAGTAGCTTCAATCATTTCTGGACGTTTTTCAATGGCAAAAATCAATGAATATTGTAAATGCACAAACAGTAATTTCTCCGCATTGCAAGGTGCAATTCTGAAATTTTTTGCTTTTTCCTGCTCCTCTTAGCATGATAAAGAAGATTCAAAGAGTGAGATGCCAGCTCCTTTCATTGTCAGTAGCTTCAAACATTTCTGGTATATGAATAACATGATGTTTTTCAATGGCAAAAATCAATGAATATTGTAAATGCACAAACAGTAATTTCTCCGCATTGCAAGGTGCAATTCTGAAATTTTTTGCTTTTTCCTGCTCCTCTTAGCATGATAAAGAAGATTCAAAGAGAGTGAGATGCCAGCTCCTTTCATTCAGTCAGTAGCTTCAATCATTTCTGGACGTTTTTCAATGGCAAAAATCATTGAATATTGTAAATGCACAAACAGTAATTTCTCCGCATTGCAAGGTGCAATTCTGAAATTTTTTGCTTTTTCCTGCTCCTCTTAGCATGATAAAGAAGATTCAAAGAGAGTGAGATGCCAGCTCCTTTCATTCAGTCAGTAGCTTCAATCATTTCTGGATGTTTTTCAATGGCAAAAATCAATGAATATTGTAAATGCACAAACAGTAATTTCTCCGCATTGCAAGGTGCAATTCTGAAATTTTTTGCTTTTTTCTGCTCCACTTAGCATGATAAAGAAGATTCAAAGAGAATGAGATGCCAGCTCCTTTCATTCAGTCAGTAGCTTCAAACATTTCTGGTATATGAATAACATGATGTTTTTCAATGGCAAAAATCAATGAATATTGTAAATGCACAAACAGTAATTTCTCCGCATTGCAAGGTGCAATTCTGAAATTTTTTGCTTTTTCCTGCTCCTCTTAGCATGATAAAGAAGTTTCAGAGAGTGAGATGCCAGCTCCTTTCATTCAGTTAGTAGCTTCAATCATTTCTGGACGTTTTTCAATGGCAAAAATCAATGAATATTGTAAATGCACAAACAGTAATTTCTCCGCATTGCAAGGTGCAATTCTGAAATTTTTTGCTTTTTCCTGCTCCTCTTAGCATGATAAACAAGATTCAAAGAGAGTGAGATGCCAGCTCCTTTCATTCAGTCAGTAGCTTCAATCATTTCTGGATGTTTTTCAATGGCAAAAATCAATGAATATTGTAAATGCACAAACAGTAATTTCTCCGCATTGCAAGGTGCAATTCTGAAATTTTTTGCTTTTTCCTGCTCCTCTTAGCATGATAAATAAGATTCAAAGAGAGTGAGATGCCAGCTCCTTTCATTCAGTCAGTAGCTTCAATCATTTCTGGACGTTTTTCAATGGCAAAAATCAATGAATATTGTAAATGCACAAACAGTAATTTCTCCGCATTGCAAGGTGCAATTCTGAAATTTTTTGCTTTTTCCTGCTCCTCTTAGCATGATAAAGAAGATTCAAAGAGAGTGAGATGCCAGCTCCTTTCATTCAGTCAGTAGCTTCATTCATTTCTGGACGTTTTTCAATGGCAAAAATCAATGAATATTGTAAATGCACAAACAGTAATTTCTCCGCATTGAAAGGTGCAATTCTGAAATTTTTTGCTTTTTCCTGCTCCTCTTAGCATGATAAAGAAGATTCAAAGAGAGTGAGATGCCAAGCTCCTTTCATTCAGTCAGTAGCTTCAAACATTTCTGGTATATGAATAACATGATGTTTTTCAATGGCAAAAATCAATGAATATTGTAAATGCACAAACAGTAATTTCTCCGCATTGCAAGGTGCAATTCTGAAATTTTTTGCTTTTTCCTGCTCCTCTAAGCATGGTAAAGAAGATTCAAAGAGAGTGAGATGCCAGCTCCTTTCATTCAGTCAGTAGCTTCAATCATTTCTGGACGTTTTTCAATGGCAAAAATCAATGAATATTGTAAATGCACAAACAGTAATTTCTCGGCATTGCAAGGTGCAATTCTGAAATTTTTTGCTTTTTCCTGCTCCTCTTAGCATGATAAACAAGATTCAAAGTGAATGAGATGCCAGCTCCTTTCATTCAGTCAGTAGCTTCAATCATTTCTGGACGTTTTTCAATGGCAAAAATCAATGAATATTGTAAATGCACAAACAGTAATTTCTCCGCATTGCAAGGTGCAATTCTGAAATTTTTTGCTTTTTCCTGCTCCTCTTAGCATGATAAAGAAGATTCAAAGAGAGTGAGATGCCAGCTCCTTTCATTCAGTCAGTAGCTTCAAACATTTCTGGTATATGAATAACGATGTTTTTCAATGGCAAAAATCAATGAATATTGTAAATGCACAAACAGTAATTTCTCGGCATTGCAAGGTGCAATTCTGAAATTTTTTGCTTTTTCCTGCTCCTCTTAGCATGATAAACAAGATTCAAAGTGAATGAGATGCCAGCTCCTTTCATTCAGTCAGTAGCTTCAATCATTTCTGGACGTTTTTCAATGGCAAAAATCAATGAATATTGTAAATGCACAAACAGTAATTTCTCCGCATTGCAAGGTGCAATTCTGAAATTTTTTGCTTTTTCCTGCTCCTCTTAGCATGATAAAGAAGATTCAAAGAGAGTGAGATGCCAGCTCCTTTCATTCAGTCAGTAGCTTCAAACATTTCTGGTATATGAATAACGATGTTTTTCAATGGCAAAAATCAATGAATATTGTAAATGCACAAACAGTAATTTCTCCGCATTGCAAGGTGCAATTCTGAAATTTTTTGCTTTTTCCTGCTCCTCTTACCATGATAAACAAGATTCAAAGAGAGTGAGATGCCAGCTCCTTTCATTCAGTCAGTAGCTTCAATCATTTCTGGACGTTTTTCAATGGCAAAAATCAATGAATATTGTAAATGCACAAACAGTAATTTCTCCGCATTGCAAGGTGCAATTCTGAATTTTTTTGCTTTTTCCTGCTCCTCTTAGCATGATAAAGAAGATTCAAAGAGAGTGAGATGCCAGCTCCTTTCATTCAGTCAGTAGCTTCAAACATTTCTGGTATATGAATAACATGATGTTTTTCAATGGCAAAAATCAATGAATATTGTAAATGCACAAACAGTAATTTCTCCGCATTGCAAGGTGCAATTTTGAAATTTTTTGCTTTTTCCTGCTCCTCTTAGCATGATAAAGAGGATTCAAAGAGAGTGAGATGCCAGCTCCTTTCATTCAGTCAGTAGCTTCAATCATTTCTGGACGTTTTTCAATGGCAAAAATCAATGAATATTGTAAATGCACAAACAGTAATTTCTCCGCATTGCAAGGTGCAATTCTGAAATTTTTTGCTTTTTCCTGCTCCTCTTAGCATGATAAACAAGATTCAAAGAGAGTGAGATGCCAGCTCCTTTCATTCAGTCAGTAGCTTCAATCATTTCTGGATGTTTTTCAATGGCAAAAATCAATGAATATTGTAAATGCACAAACAGTAATTTCTCCGCATTGCAAGGTGCAATTCTGAAATTTTTTGCTTTTTCCTGCTCCTCTTAGCATGATAAAGAAGATTCAAAGAGAGTGAGATGCCAGCTCCTTTCATTCAGTCAGTAGCTTCAATCATTTCTGGATGTTTTTCAATGGCAAAAATCAATGAATATTGTAAATGCACAAACAGTAATTTCTCCGCATTGCAAGGTGAAATTCTGAAATTTTTTGCTTTTTCCTGCTCCTCTTAGCATGATAAAGAAGATTCAAAGAGTGAGATGCCAGCTCCTTTCATTGTCAGTAGCTTCAAACATTTCTGGTATATGAATAACATGATGTTTTTCAATGGCAAAAATCAATGAATATTGTAAATGCACAAACAGTAATTTCTCCGCATTGCAAGGTGCAATTCTGAAATTTTTTGCAGTAATTTCTCCGCATTGCAAGGTGCAATTCTGAAATTTTTTGCTTTTTCCTGCTCCTCTTAGCATGATAAAGAAGATTCAAAGAGAGTGAGATGCCAGCTCCTTTCATTCAGTCAGTAGCTTCAAACATTTCTGGTATATGAATAACATGATGTTTTTCAATGGCAAAAATCAATGAATATTGTAAATGCACAAACAGTAATTTCTCCGCATTGCAAGGTGCAATTCTGAAATTTTTTGCTTTTTCCTGCTCCTCTTAGCATGATAAAGAAGATTCAAAGAGAGTGAGATGCCAGCTCCTTTCATTCAGTCAGTAGCTTCAATCATTTCTGGACGTTTTTCAATGGCAAAAATCAATGAATATTGTAAATGCACAAACAGTAATTTCTCCGCATTGCAAGGTGCAATTCTGAATTTTTTTGCTTTTTCCTGCTCCTCTTAGCATGATAAAGAAGATTCAAAGAGAGTGAGATGCCAGCTCCTTTCATTCAGTCAGTAGCTTCAAACATTTCTGGTATATGAATAACATGATGTTTTTCAATGGCAAAAATCAATGAATATTGTAAATGCACAAACAGTAATTTCTCCGCATTGCAAGGTGCAATTTTGAAATTTTTTGCTTTTTCCTGCTCCTCTTAGCATGATAAAGAAGATTCAAAGAGAGTGAGATGCCAGCTCCTTTCATTCAGTCAGTAGCTTCAATCATTTCTGGACGTTTTTCAATGGCAAAAATCAATGAATATTGTAAATGCACAAACAGTAATTTCTCCGCATTGCAAGGTGCAATTCTGAAATTTTTGCCTTTTTCCTGCTCCTCTTAGCATGATAAACAAGATTCAAAGAGAGTGAGATGCCAGCTCCTTTCATTCAGTCAGTAGCTTCAATCATTTCTGGATGTTTTTCAATGGCAAAAATCAATGAATATTGTAAATGCACAAACAGTAATTTCTCCGCATTGCAAGGTGCAATTCTGAAATTTTTTGCTTTTTTCTGCTCCTCTTAGCATGATAAAGAAGATTCAAAGAGAGTGAGATGCCAGCTCCTTTCATTCAGTCAGTAGCTTCAAACATTTCTGGTATATGAATAACATGATGTTTTTCAATGGCAAAAATCAATGAATATTGTAAATGCACAAACAGTAATTTCTCCACATTGCAAGGTGCAATTCTGAAATTTTTTGCTTTTTCCTGCTCCTCTTAGCATGATAAAGAAGATTCAAAGAGAGTGAGATGCCAAGCTCCTTTCATTCAGTCAGTAGCTTCAATCATTTCTGGACGTTTTTCAATGGCAAAAATCAATGAATATTGTAAATGCACAAACAGTAATTTCTCCGCATTGCAAGGTGCAATTCTGAAATTTTTTGCTTTTTCCTGCTCCTCTTAGCATGATAAACAAGATTCAAAGAGAGTGAGATGCCAGCTCCTTTCATTCAGTCAGTAGCTTCAATCATTTCTGGATGTTTTTCAATGGCAAAAATCAATGAATATTGTAAATGCACAAACAGTAATTTCTCCGCATTGCAAGGTGCAATTCTGAAATTTTTTGCTTTTTCCTGCTCCTCTTAGCATGATAAAGAAGATTCAAAGAGAGTGAGATGCCAGCTCCTTTCATTCAGTCAGTAGCTTCAATAATTTCTGGACGTTTTTCAATGGCAAAAATCAATGAATATTGTAAATGCACAAACAGTAATTTCTCCGCATTGCAAGGTGCAATTCTGAAATTTTTTGCTTTTTCCTGCTCCTCTTAGCATGATAAAGAAGATTCAAAGAGAGTGAGATGCCAGCTCCTTTCATTCAGTCAGTAGCTTCAATCATTTCTGGACATTTTTCAAAGGCAAAAATCAATGAATATTGTAAATGCACAAACAGTAATTTCTCCGCATTGCAAGGTGCAATTCTGAAATTTTTTGCTTTTTCCTGCTCCTCTTAGCATGATAAAGAAGATTCAAAGAGAGTGAGATGCCAGCTCCTTTCATTCAGTCAGTAGCTTCAAACATTTCTGGTATATGAATAACATGATGTTTTTCAATGGCAAAAATCAATGAATATTGTTAATGCACAAACAGTAATTTCTCCGCATTGCAAGGTGCAATTCTGAAATTTTTTGCTTTTTCCTGCTCCTCTTAGCATAATAAAGAAGATTCAAAGAGAGTGAGATGCCAGCTCCTTTCATTCAGTCAGTAGCTTCAATCATTTCTGGACGTTTTTCAATGGCAAAAATCAATGAATATTGTAAATGCACAAACAGTAATTTCTCCGCATTGCAATGTGCAATTCTGAAATTTTTTGCTTTTTCCTGCTCCTCTTAGCATGATAAAGAAGATTCAAAGAGAGTGAGATGCCAGCTCCTTTCATTCAGTCAGTAGCTTCAATCATTTCTGGACGTTTTTCAATGGCAAAAATCATTGAATATTGTAAATGCACAAACAGTAATTTCTCCACATTGCAAGGTGCAATTCTGAAATTTTTTGCTTTTTCCTGCTCCTCTTAGCATGATAAAGAAGATTCAAAGAGAGTGAGATGCCAGCTCCTTTCATTCAGTCAGTAGCTTCAATCATTTCTGGACGTTTTTCAATGGCAAAAATCAATGAATATTGTAAATGCACAAACAGTAATTTCTCCGCATTGCAAGGTGCTATTCTGAAATTTTTTGCTTTTTCCTGCTCCTCTTAGCATGATAAACAAGATTCAAAGAGAGTGAGATGCCAGCTCCTTTCATTCAGTCAGTAGCTTCAATCATTTCTGGACGTTTTTCAATGGAAAAAATCAATGAATATTGTAAATGCACAAACAGTAATTTCTCCGCATTGCAAGGTGCAATTCTGAAATTTTTTGCTTTTTCCTGCTCCTCTTAGCATGATAAAGAAGATTCAAAGAGAGTGAGATGCCAGCTCCTTTCATTCAGTCAGTAGCTTCAAACATTTCTGGTATATGAATAACATGATGTTTTTCAATGGCAAAAATCAATGAATATTGTAAATGCACAAACAGTAATTTCTCCGCATTGCAAGGTGCAATTCTGAAATTTTTTGCTTTTTCCTGCTCCTATTAGCATGATGAAGATTCAAAGAGAGTGAGATGCCAGCTCCTTTCATTCAGTCAGTAGCTTCAATCATTTCTGGACGTTTTTCAATGGCAAAAATCAATGAATATTGTAAATGCACAAACAGTAATTTCTCCGCATTGCAAGGTGCAATTCTGAAATTTTTTGCTTTTTCCTGCTCCTCTTAGCATGATAAAGAAGATTCAAAGAGAGTGAGATGCCAGCTCCTTTCATTCAGTCAGTAGCTTCAAACATTTCTGGTATATGAATAACATGATGTTTTTCAATGGCAAAAATCAATGAATATTGTAAATGCACAAACAGTAATTTCTCCGCATTGCAAGGTGCAATTCTGAAATTTTTTGCTTTTTCCTGCTCCTTTTAGCATGATAAACAAGATTCAAAGAGAGTGAGATGCCAGCTCTTTTCATTCAGTCAGTAGCTTCAATCATTTCTGGACGTTTTTCAATGACAAAAATCAATGAATATTGTAAATGCACAAACAGTAATTTCTCCGCATTGCAAGGTGCAATTCTGAAATTTTTTGCTTTTTCCTGCTCCTCTTAGCATGATAAAGAAGATTCAAAGAGAGTGAGATGCCAGCTCCTTTCATTCAGTCAGTAGCTTCAATCATTTCTGGACGTTTTTCAATGGCAAAAATCATTGAATATTGTAAATGCACAAACAGTAATTTCTCCGCATTGCAAGGTGCAATTCTGAAATTTTTTGCTTTTTCCTGCTCCTCTTAGCATGATAAAGAAGATTCAAAGAGAGTGAGATGCCAGCTCCTTTCATTCAGTCAGTAGCTTCAATCATTTCTGGACGTTTTTCAATGGCAAAAATCATTGAATATTGTAAATGCACAAACAGTAATTTCTCCGCATTGCAAGGTGCAATTCTGAAATTTTTTGCTTTTTCCTGCTCCTCTAAGCATGATAAAGAAGATTCAAAGAGAGTGAGATGCCAGCTCCTTTCATTCAGTCAGTAGCTTCAATCATTTCTGGACGTTTTTCAATGGCAAAAATCAATGAATATTGTAAATGCACAAACAGTAATTTCTCCGCATTGCAAGGTGCAATTCTGAAATTTTTTGCTTTTTCCTGCTCCTCTTAGCATGATAAAGAAGATTCAAAGAGAGTGAGATGCCAGCTCCTTTCATTCAGTCAGTAGCTTCAATCATTTCTGGACGTTTTTCAATGGCAAAAATCAATGAATATTGTAAATGCACAAACAGTAATTTCTCCGCATTGCAAGGTGCAATTCTGAAATTTTTTGCTTTTTCCTGCTCCTCTTAGCATGATAAAGAAGATTCAAAGAGAGTGAGATGCCAGCTCCTTTCATTCAGTCAGTAGCTTCAAACATTTCTGGTATATGAATAACATGATGTTTTTCAATGGCAAAAATCAATGAATATTGTAAATGCACAAACAGTAATTTCTCCGCATTGCAAGGTGCAATTCTGAAATTTTTTGCTTTTTCCTGCTCCTCTTAGCATGATAAAGAAGATTCAAAGAGAGTGAGATGCCAGCTCCTTTCATTCAGTCAGTAGCTTCAATCATTTCTGGACGTTTTTCAATGGCAAAAATCAATGAATATTGTAAATGCACAAACAGTAATTTCTCCGCATTGCAAGGTGCAATTCTGAAATTTTTTGCTTTTTCCTGCTCCTCTTAGCATGATAAAGAAGATTCAAAGAGAGTGAGATGCCAGCTCTTTTCATTCAGTCAGTAGCTTCAATCATTTCTGGACGTTTTTCAATGACAAAAATCAATGAATATTGTAAATGCACAAACAGTAATTTCTCCGCATTGCAAGGTGCAATTCTGAAATTTTTTGCTTTTTCCTGCTCCTCTTAGCATGATAAAGAAGATTCAAAGAGAGTGAGATGCCAGCTCCTTTCATTCAGTCAGTAGCTTCAATCATTTCTGGACGTTTTTCAATGGCAAAAATCAATGAATATTGTAAATGCACAAACAGTAATTTCTCCGCATTGCAAGGTGCAATTCTGAAATTTTTTGCTTTTTCCTGCTCCTCTTAGCATGATAAAGAAGATTCAAAGAGAGTGAGATGCCAGCTCTTTTCATTCAGTCAGTAGCTTCAATCATTTCTGGACGTTTTTCAATGACAAAAATCAATGAATATTGTAAATGCACAAACAGTAATTTCTCCGCATTGCAAGGTGCAATTCTGAAATTTTTTGCTTTTTCCTGCTCCTCTTAGCATGATAAAGAAGATTCAAAGAGAGTGAGATGCCAGCTCCTTTCATTCAGTCAGTAGCTTCAATCATTTCTGGTATATGAATAACATGATGTTTTTCAATGGCAAAAATCAATGAATATTGTAAATGCACAAACAGTAATTTCTCCGCATTGCAAGGTGCAATTCTGAAATTTTTTGCTTTTTCCTGCTCCTCTTAGCATGATAAAGAAGATTCAAAGAGAGTGAGATGCCAGCTCCTTTCATTCAGTCAGTAGCTTCAAACATTTCTGGTATATGAATAACATGATGTTTTTCAATGGCAAAAATCAATGAATATTGTAAATGCACAAACAGTAATTTCTCCGCATTGCAAGGTGCAATTCTGAAATTTTTTGCTTTTTCCTGCTCCTTTTAGCATGATAAACAAGATTCAAAGAGAGTGAGATGCCAGCTCTTTTCATTCAGTCAGTAGCTTCAATCATTTCTGGACGTTTTTCAATGACAAAAATCAATGAATATTGTAAATGCACAAACAGTAATTTCTCCGCATTGCAAGGTGCAATTCTGAAATTTTTTGCTTTTTCCTGCTCCTCTTAGCATGATAAAGAAGATTCAAAGAGAGTGAGATGCCAGCTCCTTTCATTCAGTCAGTAGCTTCAATCATTTCTGGACGTTTTTCAATGGCAAAAATCATTGAATATTGTAAATGCACAAACAGTAATTTCTCCGCATTGCAAGGTGCAATTCTGAAATTTTTTGCTTTTTCCTGCTCCTCTTAGCATGATAAAGAAGATTCAAAGAGAGTGAGATGCCAGCTCCTTTCATTCAGTCAGTAGCTTCAATCATTTCTGGACGTTTTTCAATGGCAAAAATCATTGAATATTGTAAATGCACAAACAGTAATTTCTCCGCATTGCAAGGTGCAATTCTGAAATTTTTTGCTTTTTCCTGCTCCTCTAAGCATGATAAAGAAGATTCAAAGAGAGTGAGATGCCAGCTCCTTTCATTCAGTCAGTAGCTTCAATCATTTCTGGACGTTTTTCAATGGCAAAAATCAATGAATATTGTAAATGCACAAACAGTAATTTCTCCGCATTGCAAGGTGCAATTCTGAAATTTTTTGCTTTTTCCTGCTCCTCTTAGCATGATAAAGAAGATTCAAAGAGAGTGAGATGCCAGCTCCTTTCATTCAGTCAGTAGCTTCAATCATTTCTGGACGTTTTTCAATGGCAAAAATCAATGAATATTGTAAATGCACAAACAGTAATTTCTCCGCATTGCAAGGTGCAATTCTGAAATTTTTTGCTTTTTCCTGCTCCTCTTAGCATGATAAAGAAGATTCAAAGAGAGTGAGATGCCAGCTCCTTTCATTCAGTCAGTAGCTTCAAACATTTCTGGTATATGAATAACATGATGTTTTTCAATGGCAAAAATCAATGAATATTGTAAATGCACAAACAGTAATTTCTCCGCATTGCAAGGTGCAATTCTGAAATTTTTTGCTTTTTCCTGCTCCTCTTAGCATGATAAAGAAGATTCAAAGAGAGTGAGATGCCAGCTCCTTTCATTCAGTCAGTAGCTTCAATCATTTCTGGACGTTTTTCAATGGCAAAAATCAATGAATATTGTAAATGCACAAACAGTAATTTCTCCGCATTGCAAGGTGCAATTCTGAAATTTTTTGCTTTTTCCTGCTCCTCTTAGCATGATAAAGAAGATTCAAAGAGAGTGAGATGCCAGCTCTTTTCATTCAGTCAGTAGCTTCAATCATTTCTGGACGTTTTTCAATGACAAAAATCAATGAATATTGTAAATGCACAAACAGTAATTTCTCCGCATTGCAAGGTGCAATTCTGAAATTTTTTGCTTTTTCCTGCTCCTCTTAGCATGATAAAGAAGATTCAAAGAGAGTGAGATGCCAGCTCCTTTCATTCAGTCAGTAGCTTCAATCATTTCTGGACGTTTTTCAATGGCAAAAATCAATGAATATTGTAAATGCACAAACAGTAATTTCTCCGCATTGCAAGGTGCAATTCTGAAATTTTTTGCTTTTTCCTGCTCCTCTTAGCATGATAAAGAAGATTCAAAGAGAGTGAGATGCCAGCTCTTTTCATTCAGTCAGTAGCTTCAATCATTTCTGGACGTTTTTCAATGACAAAAATCAATGAATATTGTAAATGCACAAACAGTAATTTCTCCGCATTGCAAGGTGCAATTCTGAAATTTTTTGCTTTTTCCTGCTCCTCTTAGCATGATAAAGAAGATTCAAAGAGAGTGAGATGCCAGCTCCTTTCATTCAGTCAGTAGCTTCAATCATTTCTGGTATATGAATAACATGATGTTTTTCAATGGCAAAAATCAATGAATATTGTAAATGCACAAACAGTAATTTCTCCGCATTGCAAGGTGCAATTCTGAAATTTTTTGCTTTTTCCTGCTCCTCTTAGCATGATAAAGAAGATTCAAAGAGAGTGAGATGCCAGCTCCTTTCATTCAGTCAGTAGCTTCAATCATTTCTGGACGTTTTTCAATGGCAAAAATCAATGAATATTGTAAATGCACAAACAGTAATTTCTACGCATTGCAAGGTGCAATTCTGAAATTTTTTGCTTTTTCCTGCTCCTCTTAGCATGATAAAGAAGATTCAAAGAGAGTGAGATGCCAGCTCCTTTCATTCAGTCAGTAGCTTCAATCATTTCTGGACGTTTTTCAATGGCAAAAATCAATGAATATTGTAAATGCACAAACAGTAATTTCTACGCATTGCAAGGTGCAATTCTGAAATTTTTTGCTTTTTCCTGCTCCTCTTAGCATGATAAACAAGATTCAAAGAGAGTGAGATGCCAGCTCCTTTCATTCAGTCAGTAGCTTCAATCATTTCTGGACGTTTTTCAATGGCAAAAATCATTGAATATTGTAAATGCACAAACAGTAATTTCTCCACATTGCAAGGTGCAATTCTGAAATTTTTTGCTTTTTCCTGCTCCTCTTAGCATGATAAAGAAGATTCAAAGAGAGTGAGATGCCAGCTCCTTTCATTCTGTCAGTAGCTTCAATCATTTCTGGACGTTTTTCAATGGCAAAAATCAATGAATATTGTAAATGCACAAACAGTAATTTCTCCGCATTGCAAGGTGCTATTCTGAAATTTTTTGCTTTTTCCTGCTCCTCTTAGCATGATAAACAAGATTCAAAGAGAGTGAGATGCCAGCTCCTTTCATTCAGTCAGTAGCTTCAATCATTTCTGGACGTTTTTCAATGGCAAAAATCAATGAATATTGTAAATGCACAAACAGTAATTTCTCCGCATTGCAAGGTGCAATTCTGAAATTTTTTGCTTTTTCCTGCTCCTCTTAGCATGATAAAGAAGATTCAAAGAGAGTGATATGCCAGCTCCTTTCATTCAGTCAGTAGCTTCAAACATTTCTGGTATATGAATAACATGATGTTTTTCAATGGCAAAAATCAATGAATATTGTAAATGCACAAACAGTAATTTCTCCGCATTGCAAGGTGCAATTCTGAAATTTTTTGCTTTTTCCTGCTCCTATTAGCATGATGAAGATTCAAAGAGAGTGAGATGCCAGCTCCTTTCATTCAGTCAGTAGCTTCAATCATTTCTGGACGTTTTTCAATGGCAAAAATCAATGAATATTGTAAATGCACAAACAGTAATTTCTCCGCATTGCAAGGTGCAATTCTGAAATTTTTTGCTTTTTCCTGCTCCTCTTAGCATGATAAAGAAGATTCAAAGAGAGTGAGATGCCAGCTCCTTTCATTCAGTCAGTAGCTTCAAACATTTCTGGTATATGAATAACATGATGTTTTTCAATGGCAAAAATCAATGAATATTGTAAATGCACAAACAGTAATTTCTCCGCATTGCAAGGTGCAATTCTGAAATTTTTTGCTTTTTCCTGCTCCTTTTAGCATGATAAACAAGATTCAAAGAGAGTGAGATGCCAGCTCTTTTCATTCAGTCAGTAGCTTCAATCATTTCTGGACGTTTTTCAATGACAAAAATCAATGAATATTGTAAATGCACAAACAGTAATTTCTCCGCATTGCAAGGTGCAATTCTGAAATTTTTTGCTTTTTCCTGCTCCTCTTAGCATGATAAAGAAGATTCAAAGAGAGTGAGATGCCAGCTCCTTTCATTCAGTCAGTAGCTTCAATCATTTCTGGACGTTTTTCAATGGCAAAAATCATTGAATATTGTAAATGCACAAACAGTAATTTCTCCGCATTGCAAGGTGCAATTCTGAAATTTTTTGCTTTTTCCTGCTCCTCTTAGCATGATAAAGAAGATTCAAAGAGAGTGAGATGCCAGCTCCTTTCATTCAGTCAGTAGCTTCAATCATTTCTGGACGTTTTTCAATGGCAAAAATCATTGAATATTGTAAATGCACAAACAGTAATTTCTCCGCATTGCAAGGTGCAATTCTGAAATTTTTTGCTTTTTCCTGCTCCTCTAAGCATGATAAAGAAGATTCAAAGAGAGTGAGATGCCAGCTCCTTTCATTCAGTCAGTAGCTTCAATCATTTCTGGACATTTTTCAATGGCAAAAATCAATGAATATTGTAAATGCACAAACAGTAATTTCTCCGCATTGCAAGGTGCAATTCTGAAATTTTTTGCTTTTTCCTGCTCCTCTTAGCATGATAAAGAAGATTCAAAGAGAGTGAGATGCCAGCTCCTTTCATTCAGTCAGTAGCTTCAATCATTTCTGGACGTTTTTCAATGGCAAAAATCAATGAATATTGTAAATGCACAAACAGTAATTTCTCCGCATTGCAAGGTGCAATTCTGAAATTTTTTGCTTTTTCCTGCTCCTCTTAGCATGATAAAGAAGATTCAAAGAGAGTGAGATGCCAGCTCCTTTCATTCAGTCAGTAGCTTCAAACATTTCTGGTATATGAATAACATGATGTTTTTCAATGGCAAAAATCAATGAATATTGTAAATGCACAAACAGTAATTTCTCCGCATTGCAAGGTGCAATTCTGAAATTTTTTGCTTTTTCCTGCTCCTCTTAGCATGATAAAGAAGATTCAAAGAGAGTGAGATGCCAGCTCCTTTCATTCAGTCAGTAGCTTCAATCATTTCTGGACGTTTTTCAATGGCAAAAATCAATGAATATTGTAAATGCACAAACAGTAATTTCTCCGCATTGCAAGGTGCAATTCTGAAATTTTTTGCTTTTTCCTGCTCCTCTTAGCATGATAAAGAAGATTCAAAGAGAGTGAGATGCCAGCTCTTTTCATTCAGTCAGTAGCTTCAATCATTTCTGGACGTTTTTCAATGACAAAAATCAATGAATATTGTAAATGCACAAACAGTAATTTCTCCGCATTGCAAGGTGCAATTCTGAAATTTTTTGCTTTTTCCTGCTCCTCTTAGCATGATAAAGAAGATTCAAAGAGAGTGAGATGCCAGCTCCTTTCATTCAGTCAGTAGCTTCAATCATTTCTGGTATATGAATAACATGATGTTTTTCAATGGCAAAAATCAATGAATATTGTAAATGCACAAACAGTAATTTCTCCGCATTGCAAGGTGCAATTCTGAAATTTTTTGCTTTTTCCTGCTCCTCTTAGCATGATAAAGAAGATTCAAAGAGAGTGAGATGCCAGCTCCTTTCATTCAGTCAGTAGCTTCAATCATTTCTGGACGTTTTTCAATGGCAAAAATCAATGAATATTGTAAATGCACAAACAGTAATTTCTACGCATTGCAAGGTGCAATTCTGAAATTTTTTGCTTTTTCCTGCTCCTCTTAGCATGATAAACAAGATTCAAAGAGAGTGAGATGCCAGCTCCTTTCATTCAGTCAGTAGCTTCAATCATTTCTGGACGTTTTTCAATGGCAAAAATCAATGAATATTGTAAATGCACAAACAGTAATTTCTCCGCATTGCAAGGTGCAATTCTGAATTTTTTTGCTTTTTCCTGCTCCTCTTAGCATGATAAACAAGATTCAAAGAGAGTGAGATGCCAGCTCCTTTCATTCAGTCAGTAGCTTCAATCATTTCTGGACGTTTTTCAATGGCAAAAATCAATGAATATTGTAAATGCACAAACAGTAATTTCTCCGCATTGCAAGGTGCAATTCTGAAATTTTTTGCTTTTTCCTGCTCCTCTTAGCATGATAAAGAAGATTCAAAGAGAGTGAGATGCCAGCTCCTTTCATTCAGTCAGTAGCTTCAATCATTTCTGGACGTTTTTCAATGGCAAAAATCAATGAATATTGTAAATGCACAAACAGTAATTTCTCCGCATTGCAAGGTGCAATTCTGAAATTTTTTGCTTTTTCCTGCTCCTCTTAGCATGATAAAGAAGATTCAAAGAGAGTGAGATGCCAGCTCCTTTCATTCAGTCAGTAGCTTCAATCATTTCTGGACGTTTTTCAATGGCAAAAATCAATGAATATTGTAAATGCACAAAGAGTAATTTCTCCGCATTGCAAGGTGCAATTCTGAAATTTTTTGCTTTTTCCTGCTCCTCTTAGCATGATAAAGAAGATTCAAAGAGAGTGAGATGCCAGCTCCTTTCATTCAGTCAGTAGCTTCAAACATTTCTGGTATATGAATAACATGATGTTTTTCAATGGCAAAAATCAATGAATATTGTAAATGCACAAACAGTAATTTCTCCGCATTGCAAGGTGCAATTCTGAAATTTTTTGCTTTTTCCTGCTCCTCTTAGCATGATAAAGAAGATTCAAAGAGAGTGAGATGCCAGCTCCTTTCATTCAGTCAGTAGCTTCAATCATTTCTGGACGTTTTTCAAAGGCAAAAATCATTGAATATTGTAAATGCACAAACAGTAATTTCTCCGCATTGCAAGATGCAATTCTGAAATTTTTTGCTTTTTCCTGCTCCTCTTAGCATGATAAAGTAGATTCAAAGAGAGTGAGATGCCAGCTCCTTTCATTCAGTCAGTAGCTTCAATCATTTCTGGTATATGAATAACATGATGTTTTTCAATGGCAAAAATCAATGAATATTGTAAATGCACAAACAGTAATTTCTCCGCATTGCAAAGTGCAATTCTGAAATTTTTTGCTTTTTCCTGCTCCTCTTAGCATGATAAAGAAGATTCAAAGAGAGTGAGATGCCAGCTCCTTTCATTCAGTCAGTAGCTTCAATCATTTCTGGACGTTTTTCAATGGCAAAAATCAATGAATATTGTAAATGCACAAACAGTAATTTCTCCGCATTGCAAGGTGCAATTCTGAAATTTTTTGCTTTTTCCTGCTCCTCCTAGCATGATAAACAAGATTCAAAGAGAGTGAGATGCCAGCTCTTTTCATTCAGTCAGTAGCTTCAATCATTTCTGGACGTTTTTCAATGACAAAAATCAATGAATATTGTAAATGCACAAACAGTAATTTCTCCGCATTGTAAGGTGCAATTCTGAAATTTTTTGCTTTTTCCTGCTCCTCTTAGCATGATAAAGAAGATTCAAAGAGAGTGAGATGCCAGCTCCTTTCATTCAGTCAGTAGCTTCAATCATTTCTGGACGTTTTTCAATGGCAAAAATCAATGAATATTGTAAATGCACAAACAGTAATTTCTCCGCATTGCAAGGTGCAATTCTGAAATTTTTTGCTTTTTCCTGCTCCTCTTAGCATGATAAAGAAGATTCAAAGAGAGTGAGATGCCAGCTCCTATCATTCAGTCAGTAGCTTCAAACATTTCTGGTATATGAATAACATGATGTTTTTCAATGGCAAAAATCAATGAATATTGTAAATGCACAAACAGTAATTTCTCCGCATTGCAAGGTGCAATTCTGAAATTTTTTGCTTTTTCCTGCTCCTCTTAGCATGATAAAGAAGATTCAAAGAGAGTGAGATGCCAGCTCCTTTCATTCAGTCAGTAGCTTCAAACATTTCTGGTATATGAATAACATGATGTTTTTCAAAGGCAAAAATCAATGAATATTGTAAATGCACAAACAGTAATTTCTCCGCATTGCAAGGTGCAATTCTGAAATTTTTTGCTTTTTCCTGCTCCTCTTAGCATGATAAACAAGATTCAAAGAGAGTGAGATGCCAGCTCTTTTCATTCAGTCAGTAGCTTCAATCATTTCTGGACGTTTTTCAATGACAAAAATCAATGAATATTGTAAATGCACAAACAGTAATTTCTCCGCATTGCAAGGTGCAATTCTGAAATTTTTTGCTTTTTCCTGCTCCTCTTAGCATGATAAAGAAGATTCAAAGAGAGTGAGATGCCAGCTCCTTTCATTCAGTCAGTAGCTTCAATCATTTCTGGTATATGAATAACATGATGTTTTTCAATGGCAAAAATCAATGAATATTGTAAATGCACAAACAGTAATTTCTCCGCATTGCAAGGTGCAATTCTGAAATTTTTTGCTTTTTCCTGCTCCTCTTAGCATGATAAACAAGATTCAAAGAGAGTGAGATGCCAGCTCCTTTCATTCAGTCAGTAGCTTTAATCATTTCTGGACGTTTTTCAATGGCAAAAATCAATGAATACTGTAAATGCACAAAGGGTAATTTCTCCGCATTGCATGGTGCAATTCTGAAATTTTTTGCTTTTTCCTGCTCCTCTTAGCATGATAAAGAAGATTCAAAGAGAGTGAGATGCCAGCTCCTTTCATTCAGTCAGTAGCTTCAAACATTTCTGGTATATGAATAACATGATGTTTTTCAATGGCAAAAATCAATGAATATTGTAAATGCACAAACAGTAATTTCTCCGCATTGCAAGGTGCAATTCTGAAATTTTTTGCTTTTTCCTGCTCCTCTTAGCATGATAAAGAAGATTCAAAGAGAGTGAGATGCCAGCTCCTTTCATTCAGTCAGTAGCTTCAATCATTTCTGGACGTTTTTCAATGGCAAAAATCATTGAATATTGTAAATGCACAAACAGTAATTTCTCCGCATTGCAAGGTGCAATTCTGAAATTTTTTGCTTTTTCCTGCTCCTCTAAGCATGATAAAGAAGATTCAAAGAGAGTGAGATGCCAGCTCCTTTCATTCAGTCTGTAGCTTCAATCATTTCTGGACGTTTTTCAATGGCAAAAATCAATGAATATTGTAAATGCACAAACAGTAATTTCTCCGCATTGCAAGGTGCAATTCTGAAATTTTTTGCTTTTTCCTGCCCCTCTTAGCATGATAAACAAGATTCAAAGAGAGTGAGATGCCAGCTCCTTTCATTCAGTCAGTAGCTTCAATCATTTCTGGACGTTTTTCAATGGCAAAAATCAATGAATATTGTAAATGCACAAACAGTAATTTCTCCGCATTGCAAGGTGCAATTCTGAAATTTTTTGCTTTTTCCTGCTCCTCTTAGCATGATAAAGAAGATTCAAAGAGAGTGAGATGCCAGCTCCTTTCATTCAGTCAGTAGCTTCAAACATTTCTGGTATATGAATAACATGATGTTTTTCAATGGCAAAAATCAATGAATATTGTAAATGCACAAACAGTAATTTCTCCGCATTGCAAGGTGCAATTCTGAAATTTTTTGCTTTTTCCTGCTCCTCTTAGCATGATAAAGAAGATTCAAAGAGAGTGAGATGCCAGCTCCTTTCATTCAGTAAGTAGCTTCAATCATTTCTGGACGTTTTTCAATGGCAAAAATCAATGAATATTGTAAATGCACAAACAGTAATTTCTCCGCATTGCAAGGTGCAATTCTGAAATTTTTTGCTTTTTCCTGCTCCTCTTAGCATGATAAACAAGATTCAAAGAGCGTGAGATGCCAGCTCTTTTCATTCAGTCAGTAGCTTCAATCATTTCTGGACGTTTTTCAATGACAAAAATCAATGAATATTGTAAATGCACAAACAGTAATTTCTCCGCATTGCAAGGTGCAATTCTGAAATTTTTTGCTTTTTCCTGCTCCTCTTAGCATGATAAAGAAGATTCAAAGAGAGTGAGATGCCAGCTCCTTTCATTCAGTCAGTAGCTTCAATCATTTCTGGACGTTTTTCAATGGCAAAAATCAATGAATATTGTAAATGCACAAAGGGTAATTTCTCCGCATTGCAAGGTGCAATTCTGAAATTTTTTGCTTTTTCCTGCTCCACTTAGCATGATAAAGAAGATTCAAAGAGAGTGAGATGCCAGCTCCTTTCATTCAGTCAGTAGCTTCAAACATTTCTGGTATATGAATAACATGATGTTTTTCAATGGCAAAAATCAATGAATATTGTAAATGCACAAACAGTAATTTCTCCGCATTGCAAGGTGCAATTCTGAAATTTTTTGCTTTTTCCTGCTCCTCTTAGCATGATAAAGAAGATTCAAAGAGAGTGAGATGCCAGCTCCTTTCATTCAGTCAGTAGCTTCAATCATTTCTGGACGTTTTTCAATGGCAAAAATCATTGAATATTGTAAATGCACAAACAGTAATTTCTCCGCATTGCAAGGTGCAATTCTGAAATTTTTTGCTTTTTCCTGCTCCTCTAAGCATGATAAAGAAGATTCAAAGAGAGTGAGATGCCAGCTCCTTTCATTCAGTCAGTAGCTTCAATCATTTCTGGACGTTTTTCAATGGCAAAAATCAATGAATATTGTAAATGCACAAACAGTAATTTCTCCGCATTGCAAGGTGCAATTCTGAAATTTTTTGCTTTTTCCTGCTCCTCTTAGCATGATAAAGAAGATTCAAAGAGAGTGAGATGCCTGCTCCTTTCATTCAGTCAGTAGCTTCAATCATTTCTGGACGTTTTTCAATGGCAAAAATCAATGAATATTGTAAATGCACAAACAGTAATTTCTCCGCATTGCAAGGTGCAATTCTGAAATTTTTTGCTTTTTCCTGCTCCTCTTAGCATGATAAAGAAGATTCAAAGAGAGTGAGATGCCAGCTCCTTTCATTCAGTCAGTAGCTTCAAACATTTCTGGTATATGAATAACATGATGTTTTTCAAAGGCAAAAATCAATGAATATTGTAAATGCACAAACAGTAATTTCTCCGCATTGCAAGGTGCAATTCTGAAATTTTTTGCTTTTTCCTGCTCCTCTTAGCATGATAAACAAGATTCAAAGAGAGTGAGATGCCAGCTCTTTTCATTCAGTCAGTAGCTTCAATCATTTCTGGACGTTTTTCAATGACAAAAATCAATGAATATTGTAAATGCACAAACAGTAATTTCTCCGCATTGCAAGGTGCAATTCTGAAATTTTTTGCTTTTTCCTGCTCCTCTTAGCATGATAAAGAAGATTCAAAGAGAGTGAGATGCCAGCTCCTTTCATTCAGTCAGTAGCTTCAATCATTTCTGGACGTTTTTCAATGGCAAAAATCAATGAATATTGTAAATGCACAAACAGTAATTTCTCCGCATTGCAAGGTGCAATTCTGAAATTTTTTGCTTTTTCCTGCTCCTCTTAGCATGATAAAGAAGATTCAAAGAGAGTGAGATGCCAGCTCCTTTCATTCAGTCAGTAGCTTCAAACATTTCTGGTATATGAATAACATGATGTTTTTCAAAGGCAAAAATCAATGAATATTGTAAATGCACAAACAGTAATTTCTCCGCATTGCAAGGTGCAATTCTGAAATTTTTTGCTTTTTCCTGCTCCTCTTAGCATGATAAACAAGATTCAAAGAGAGTGAGATGCCAGCTCTTTTCATTCAGTCAGTAGCTTCAATCATTTCTGGACGTTTTTCAATGACAAAAATCAATGAATATTGTAAATGCACAAACAGTAATTTCTCCGCATTGCAAGGTGCAATTCTGAAATTTTTTGCTTTTTCCTGCTCCTCTTAGCATGATAAAGAAGATTCAAAGAGAGTGAGATGCCAGCTCCTTTCATTCAGTCAGTAGCTTCAATCATTTCTGGTATATGAATAACATGATGTTTTTCAATGGCAAAAATCAATGAATATTGTAAATGCACAAACAGTAATTTCTCCGCATTGCAAGGTGCAATTCTGAAATTTTTTGCTTTTTCCTGCTCCTCTTAGCATGATAAACAAGATTCAAAGAGAGTGAGATGCCAGCTCCTTTCATTCAGTCAGTAGCTTTAATCATTTCTGGACGTTTTTCAATGGCAAAAATCAATGAATACTGTAAATGCACAAAGGGTAATTTCTCCGCATTGCATGGTGCAATTCTGAAATTTTTTGCTTTTTCCTGCTCCTCTTAGCATGATAAAGAAGATTCAAAGAGAGTGAGATGCCAGCTCCTTTCATTCAGTCAGTAGCTTCAAACATTTCTGGTATATGAATAACATGATGTTTTTCAATGGCAAAAATCAATGAATATTGTAAATGCACAAACAGTAATTTCTCCGCATTGCAAGGTGCAATTCTGAAATTTTTTGCTTTTTCCTGCTCCTCTTAGCATGATAAAGAAGATTCAAAGAGAGTGAGATGCCAGCTCCTTTCATTCAGTCAGTAGCTTCAATCATTTCTGGACGTTTTTCAATGGCAAAAATCATTGAATATTGTAAATGCACAAACAGTAATTTCTCCGCATTGCAAGGTGCAATTCTGAAATTTTTTGCTTTTTCCTGCTCCTCTAAGCATGATAAAGAAGATTCAAAGAGAGTGAGATGCCAGCTCCTTTCATTCAGTCAGTAGCTTCAATCATTTCTGGACGTTTTTCAATGGCAAAAATCAATGAATATTGTAAATGCACAAACAGTAATTTCTCCGCATTGCAAGGTGCAATTCTGAAATTTTTTGCTTTTTCCTGCTCCTCTTAGCATGATAAACAAGATTCAAAGAGAGTGAGATGCCAGCTCCTTTCATTCAGTCAGTAGCTTCAATCATTTCTGGACGTTTTTCAATGGCAAAAATCAATGAATATTGTAAATGCACAAACAGTAATTTCTCCGCATTGCAAGGTGCAATTCTGAAATTTTTTGCTTTTTCCTGCTCCTCTTAGCATGATAAAGAAGATTCAAAGAGAGTGAGATGCCAGCTCCTTTCATTCAGTCAGTAGCTTCAATCATTTCTGGACGTTTTTCAATGGCAAAAATCAATGAATATTGTAAATGCACAAAGAGTAATTTCTCCGCATTGCAAGGTGCAATTCTGAAATTTTTTGCTTTTTCCTGCTCCTCTTAGCATGATAAAGAAGATTCAAAGAGAGTGAGATGCCAGCTCCTTTCATTCAGTCAGTAGCTTCAAACATTTCTGGTATATGAATAACATGATGTTTTTCAATGGCAAAAATCAATGAATATTGTAAATGCACAAACAGTAATTTCTCCGCATTGCAAGGTGCAATTCTGAAATTTTTTGCTTTTTCCTGCTCCTCTTAGCATGATAAAGAAGATTCAAAGAGAGTGAGATGCCAGCTCCTTTCATTCAGTCAGTAGCTTCAATCATTTCTGGACGTTTTTCAAAGGCAAAAATCATTGAATATTGTAAATGCACAAACAGTAATTTCTCCGCATTGCAAGGTGCAATTCTGAAATTTTTTGCTTTTTCCTGCTCCTCTTAGCATGATAAAGTAGATTCAAAGAGAGTGAGATGCCAGCTCCTTTCATTCAGTCAGTAGCTTCAATCATTTCTGGTATATGAATAACATGATGTTTTTCAATGGCAAAAATCAATGAATATTGTAAATGCACAAACAGTAATTTCTCCGCATTGCAAAGTGCAATTCTGAAATTTTTTGCTTTTTCCTGCTCCTCTTAGCATGATAAAGAAGATTCAAAGAGAGTGAGATGCCAGCTCCTTTCATTCAGTCAGTAGCTTCAATCATTTCTGGACGTTTTTCAATGGCAAAAATCAATGAATATTGTAAATGCACAAACAGTAATTTCTCCGCATTGCAAGGTGCAATTCTGAAATTTTTTGCTTTTTCCTGCTCCTCCTAGCATGATAAACAAGATTCAAAGAGAGTGAGATGCCAGCTCTTTTCATTCAGTCAGTAGCTTCAATCATTTCTGGACGTTTTTCAATGACAAAAATCAATGAATATTGTAAATGCACAAACAGTAATTTCTCCGCATTGTAAGGTGCAATTCTGAAATTTTTTGCTTTTTCCTGCTCCTCTTAGCATGATAAAGAAGATTCAAAGAGAGTGAGATGCCAGCTCCTTTCATTCAGTCAGTAGCTTCAATCATTTCTGGACGTTTTTCAATGGCAAAAATCAATGAATATTGTAAATGCACAAACAGTAATTTCTCCGCATTGCAAGGTGCAATTCTGAAATTTTTTGCTTTTTCCTGCTCCTCTTAGCATGATAAACAAGATTCAAAGAGAGTGAGATGCCAGCTCCTTTCATTCAGTCAGTAGCTTCAAACATTTCTGGTATATGAATAACATGATGTTTTTCAAAGGCAAAAATCAATGAATATTGTAAATGCACAAACAGTAATTTCTCCGCATTGCAAGGTGCAATTCTGAAATTTTTTGCTTTTTCCTGCTCCTCTTAGCATGATAAACAAGATTCAAAGAGAGTGAGATGCCAGCTCTTTTCATTCAGTCAGTAGCTTCAATCATTTCTGGACGTTTTTCAATGACAAAAATCAATGAATATTGTAAATGCACAAACAGTAATTTCTCCGCATTGCAAGGTGCAATTCTGAAATTTTTTGCTTTTTCCTGCTCCTCTTAGCATGATAAAGAAGATTCAAAGAGAGTGAGATGCCAGCTCCTTTCATTCAGTCAGTAGCTTCAATCATTTCTGGTATATGAATAACATGATGTTTTTCAATGGCAAAAATCAATGAATATTGTAAATGCACAAACAGTAATTTCTCCGCATTGCAAGGTGCAATTCTGAAATTTTTTGCTTTTTCCTGCTCCTCTTAGCATGATAAACAAGATTCAAAGAGAGTGAGATGCCAGCTCCTTTCATTCAGTCAGTAGCTTTAATCATTTCTGGACGTTTTTCAATGGCAAAAATCAATGAATACTGTAAATGCACAAAGGGTAATTTCTCCGCATTGCATGGTGCAATTCTGAAATTTTTTGCTTTTTCCTGCTCCTCTTAGCATGATAAAGAAGATTCAAAGAGAGTGAGATGCCAGCTCCTTTCATTCAGTCAGTAGCTTCAAACATTTCTGGTATATGAATAACATGATGTTTTTCAATGGCAAAAATCAATGAATATTGTAAATGCACAAACAGTAATTTCTCCGCATTGCAAGGTGCAATTCTGAAATTTTTTGCTTTTTCCTGCTCCTCTTAGCATGATAAAGAAGATTCAAAGAGAGTGAGATGCCAGCTCCTTTCATTCAGTCAGTAGCTTCAATCATTTCTGGACGTTTTTCAATGGCAAAAATCATTGAATATTGTAAATGCACAAACAGTAATTTCTCCGCATTGCAAGGTGCAATTCTGAAATTTTTTGCTTTTTCCTGCTCCTCTAAGCATGATAAAGAAGATTCAAAGAGAGTGAGATGCCAGCTCCTTTCATTCAGTCAGTAGCTTCAATCATTTCTGGACGTTTTTCAATGGCAAAAATCAATGAATATTGTAAATGCACAAACAGTAATTTCTCCGCATTGCAAGGTGCAATTCTGAAATTTTTTGCTTTTTCCTGCTCCTCTTAGCATGATAAACAAGATTCAAAGAGAGTGAGATGCCAGCTCCTTTCATTCAGTCAGTAGCTTCAATCATTTCTGGACGTTTTTCAATGGCAAAAATCAATGAATATTGTAAATGCACAAACAGTAATTTCTCCGCATTGCAAGGTGCAATTCTGAAATTTTTTGCTTTTTCCTGCTCCTCTTAGCATGATAAAGAAGATTCAAAGAGAGTGAGATGCCAGCTCCTTTCATTCAGTCAGTAGCTTCAATCATTTCTGGACGTTTTTCAATGGCAAAAATCAATGAATATTGTAAATGCACAAAGAGTAATTTCTCCGCATTGCAAGGTGCAATTCTGAAATTTTTTGCTTTTTCCTGCTCCTCTTAGCATGATAAAGAAGATTCAAAGAGAGTGAGATGCCAGCTCCTTTCATTCAGTCAGTAGCTTCAAACATTTCTGGTATATGAATAACATGATGTTTTTCAATGGCAAAAATCAATGAATATTGTAAATGCACAAACAGTAATTTCTCCGCATTGCAAGGTGCAATTCTGAAATTTTTTGCTTTTTCCTGCTCCTCTTAGCATGATAAAGAAGATTCAAAGAGAGTGAGATGCCAGCTCCTTTCATTCAGTCAGTAGCTTCAATCATTTCTGGACGTTTTTCAAAGGCAAAAATCATTGAATATTGTAAATGCACAAACAGTAATTTCTCCGCATTGCAAGGTGCAATTCTGAAATTTTTTGCTTTTTCCTGCTCCTCTTAGCATGATAAAGTAGATTCAAAGAGAGTGAGATGCCAGCTCCTTTCATTCAGTCAGTAGCTTCAATCATTTCTGGTATATGAATAACATGATGTTTTTCAATGGCAAAAATCAATGAATATTGTAAATGCACAAACAGTAATTTCTCCGCATTGCAAAGTGCAATTCTGAAATTTTTTGCTTTTTCCTGCTCCTCTTAGCATGATAAAGAAGATTCAAAGAGAGTGAGATGCCAGCTCCTTTCATTCAGTCAGTAGCTTCAATCATTTCTGGACGTTTTTCAATGGCAAAAATCAATGAATATTGTAAATGCACAAACAGTAATTTCTCCGCATTGCAAGGTGCAATTCTGAAATTTTTTGCTTTTTCCTGCTCCTCCTAGCATGATAAACAAGATTCAAAGAGAGTGAGATGCCAGCTCTTTTCATTCAGTCAGTAGCTTCAATCATTTCTGGACGTTTTTCAATGACAAAAATCAATGAATATTGTAAATGCACAAACAGTAATTTCTCCGCATTGTAAGGTGCAATTCTGAAATTTTTTGCTTTTTCCTGCTCCTCTTAGCATGATAAAGAAGATTCAAAGAGAGTGAGATGCCAGCTCCTTTCATTCAGTCAGTAGCTTCAATCATTTCTGGACGTTTTTCAATGGCAAAAATCAATGAATATTGTAAATGCACAAACAGTAATTTCTCCGCATTGCAAGGTGCAATTCTGAAATTTTTTGCTTTTTCCTGCTCCTCTTAGCATGATAAAGAAGATTCAAAGAGAGTGAGATGCCAGCTCCTTTCATTCAGTCAGTAGCTTCAAACATTTCTGGTATATGAATAACATGATGTTTTTCAATGGCAAAAATCAATGAATATTGTAAATGCACAAACAGTAATTTCTCCGCATTGCAAGGTGCAATTCTGAAATTTTTTGCTTTTTCCTGCTCCTCTTAGCATGATAAAGAAGATTCAAAGAGAGTGAGATGCCAGCTCCTTTCATTCAGTCAGTAGCTTCAAACATTTCTGGTATATGAATAACATGATGTATTTCAAAGGCAAAAATCAATGAATATTGTAAATGCACAAACAGTAATTTCTCCGCATTGCAAGGTGCAATTCTGAAATTTTTTGCTTTTTCCTGCTCCTCTTAGCATGATAAACAAGATTCAAAGAGAGTGAGATGCCAGCTCTTTTCATTCAGTCAGTAGCTTCAATCATTTCTGGACGTTTTTCAATGACAAAAATCAATGAATATTGTAAATGCACAAACAGTAATTTCTCCGCATTGCAAGGTGCAATTCTGAAATTTTTTGCTTTTTCCTGCTCCTCTTAGCATGATAAAGAAGATTCAAAGAGAGTGAGATGCCAGCTCCTTTCATTCAGTCAGTAGCTTCAATCATTTCTGGACGTTTTTCAAAGGCAAAAATCATTGAATATTGTAAATGCACAAACAGTAATTTCTCCGCATTGCAAGGTGCAATTCTGAAATTTTTTGCTTTTTCCTGCTCCTCTTAGCATGATAAAGTAGATTCAAAGAGAGTGAGATGCCAGCTCCTTTCATTCAGTCAGTAGCTTCAATCATTTCTGGTATATGAATAACATGATGTTTTTCAATGGCAAAAATCAATGAATATTGTAAATGCACAAACAGTAATTTCTCCGCATTGCAAAGTGCAATTCTGAAATTTTTTGCTTTTTCCTGCTCCTCTTAGCATGATAAAGAAGATTCAAAGAGAGTGAGATGCCAGCTCCTTTCATTCAGTCAGTAGCTTCAATCATTTCTGGACGTTTTTCAATGGCAAAAATCAATGAATATTGTAAATGCACAAACAGTAATTTCTCCGCATTGCAAGGTGCAATTCTGAAATTTTTTGCTTTTTCCTGCTCCTCCTAGCATGATAAACAAGATTCAAAGAGAGTGAGATGCCAGCTCTTTTCATTCAGTCAGTAGCTTCAATCATTTCTGGACGTTTTTCAATGACAAAAATCAATGAATATTGTAAATGCACAAACAGTAATTTCTCCGCATTGTAAGGTGCAATTCTGAAATTTTTTGCTTTTTCCTGCTCCTCTTAGCATGATAAAGAAGATTCAAAGAGAGTGAGATGCCAGCTCCTTTCATTCAGTCAGTAGCTTCAATCATTTCTGGACGTTTTTCAATGGCAAAAATCAATGAATATTGTAAATGCACAAACAGTAATTTCTCCGCATTGCAAGATGCAATTCTGAAATTTTTTGCTTTTTCCTGCTCCTCTTAGCATGATAAAGAAGATTCAAAGAGAGTGAGATGCCAGCTCCTTTCATTCAGTCAGTAGCTTCAAACATTTCTGGTATATGAATAACATGATGTTTTTCAATGGCAAAAATCAATGAATATTGTAAATGCACAAACAGTAATTTCTCCGCATTGCAAGGTGCAATTCTGAAATTTTTTGCTTTTTCCTGCTCCTCTTAGCATGATAAAGAAGATTCAAAGAGAGTGAGATGCCAGCTCCTTTCATTCAGTCAGTAGCTTCAAACATTTCTGGTATATGAATAACATGATGTTTTTCAAAGGCAAAAATCAATGAATATTGTAAATGCACAAACAGTAATTTCTCCGCATTGCAAGGTGCAATTCTGAAATTTTTTGCTTTTTCCTGCTCCTCTTAGCATGATAAACAAGATTCAAAGAGAGTGAGATGCCAGCTCTTTTCATTCAGTCAGTAGCTTCAATCATTTCTGGACGTTTTTCAATGACAAAAATCAATGAATATTGTAAATGCACAAACAGTAATTTCTCCGCATTGCAAGGTGCAATTCTGAAATTTTTTGCTTTTTCCTGCTCCTCTTAGCATGATAAAGAAGATTCAAAGAGAGTGAGATGCCAGCTCCTTTCGTTCAGTCAGTAGCTTCAATCATTTCTGGTATATGAATAACATGATGTTTTTCAATGGCAAAAATCAATGAATATTGTAAATGCACAAACAGTAATTTCTCCGCATTGCAAGGTGCAATTCTGAAATTTTTTGCTTTTTCCTGCTCCTCTTAGCATGATAAACAAGATTCAAAGAGAGTGAGATGCCAGCTCCTTTCATTCAGTCAGTAGCTTTAATCATTTCTGGACGTTTTTCAATGGCAAAAATCAATGAATACTGTAAATGCACAAAGGGCAATTTCTCCGCATTGCATGGTGCAATTCTGAAATTTTTTGCTTTTTCCTGCTCCTCTTAGCATGATAAAGAAGATTCAAAGAGAGTGAGATGCCAGCTCCTTTCATTCAGTCAGTAGCTTCAAACATTTCTGGTATATGAATAACATGATGTTTTTCAATGGCAAAAATCAATGAATATTGTAAATGCACCAACAGTAATTTCTCCGCATTGCAAGGTGCAATTCTGAAATTTTTTGCTTTTTCCTGCTCCTCTTAGCATGATAAAGAAGATTCAAAGAGAGTGAGATGCCAGCTCCTTTCATTCAGTCAGTAGCTTCAATCATTTCTGGACGTTTTTCAATGGCAAAAATCATTGAATATTGTAAATGCACAAACAGTAATTTCTCCGCATTGCAAGGTGCAATTCTGAAATTTTTTGCTTTTTCCTGCTCCTCTAAGCATGATAAAGAAGATTCAAAGAGAGTGAGATGCCAGCTCCTTTCATTCAGTCAGTAGCTTCAATCATTTCTGGACGTTTTTCAATGGCAAAAATCAATGAATATTGTAAATGCACAAACAGTAATTTCTCCGCATTGCAAGGTGCAATTCTGAAATTTTTTGCTTTTTCCTGCTCCTCTTAGCATGATAAAGAAGATTCAAAGAGAGTGAGATGCCAGCTCCTTTCATTCAGTCAGTAGCTTCAAACATTTCTGGTATATGAATAACGATGTTTTTCAATGGCAAAAATCAATGAATATTGTAAATGCACAAACAGTAATTTCTCCGCATTGCAAGGTGCAATTCTGAAATTTTTTGCTTTTTCCTGCTCCTCTTAGCATGATAAAGAAGATTCAAAGAGAGTGAGATGCCAGCTCCTTTCATTCAGTAAGTAGCTTCAATCATTTCTGGACGTTTTTCAATGGCAAAAATCAATGAATATTGTAAATGCACAAACAGTAATTTCTCCGCATTGCAATGTGCAATTCTGAAATTTTTTGCTTTTTCCTGCTCCTCTTAGCATGATAAACAAGATTCAAAGAGCGTGAGATGCCAGCTCTTTTCATTCAGTCAGTAGCTTCAATCATTTCTGGACGTTTTTCAATGACAAAAATCAATGAATATTGTAAATGCACAAACAGTAATTTCTCCGCATTGCAAGGTGCAATTCTGAAATTTTTTGCTTTTTCCTGCTCCTCTTAGCATGATAAAGAAGATTCAAAGAGAGTGAGATGCCAGCTCCTTTCATTCAGTCAGTAGCTTCAATCATTTCTGGACGTTTTTCAATGGCAAAAATCAATGAATATTGTAAATGCACAAAGGGTAATTTCTCCGCATTGCAAGGTGCAATTCTGAAATTTTTTGCTTTTTCCTGCTCCACTTAGCATGATAAAGAAGATTCAAAGAGAGTGAGATGCCAGCTCCTTTCATTCAGTCAGTAGCTTCAAACATTTCTGGTATATGAATAACATGATGTTTTTCAATGGCAAAAATCAATGAATATTGTAAATGCACAAACAGTAATTTCTCCGCATTGCAAGGTGCAATTCTGAAATTTTTTGCTTTTTCCTGCTCCTCTTAGCATGATAAAGAAGATTCAAAGAGAGTGAGATGCCAGCTCCTTTCATTCAGTCAGTAGCTTCAATCATTTCTGGACGTTTTTCAATGGCAAAAATCATTGAATATTGTAAATGCACAAACAGTACTTTCTCCGCATTGCAAGGTGCAATTCTGAAATTTTTTGCTTTTTCCTGCTCCTCTAAGCATGATAAAGAAGATTCAAAGAGAGTGAGATGCCAGCTCCTTTCATTCAGTCAGTAGCTTCAATCATTTCTGGACGTTTTTCAATGGCAAAAATCAATGAATATTGTAAATGCACAAACAGTAATTTCTCCGCATTGCAAGGTGCAATTCTGAAATTTTTTGCTTTTTCCTGCTCCTCTTAGCATGATAAAGAAGATTCAAAGAGAGTGAGATGCCAGCTCCTTTCATTCAGTCAGTAGCTTCAATCATTTCTGGACGTTTTTCAATGGCAAAAATCAATGAATATTGTAAATGCACAAACAGTAATTTCTCCGCATTGCAAGGTGCAATTCTGAAATTTTTTGCTTTTTCCTGCTCCTCTTAGCATGATAAAGAAGATTCAAAGAGAGTGAGATGCCAGCTCCTTTCATTCAGTCAGTAGCTTCAAACATTTCTGGTATATGAATAACATGATGTTTTTCAAAGGCAAAAATCAATGAATATTGTAAATGCACAAACAGTAATTTCTCCGCATTGCAAGGTGCAATTCTGAAATTTTTTGCTTTTTCCTGCTCCTCTTAGCATGATAAACAAGATTCAAAGAGAGTGAGATGCCAGCTCTTTTCATTCAGTCAGTAGCTTCAATCATTTCTGGACGTTTTTCAATGACAAAAATCAATGAATATTGTAAATGCACAAACAGTAATTTCTCCGCATTGCAAGGTGCAATTCTGAAATTTTTTGCTTTTTCCTGCTCCTCTTAGCATGATAAAGAAGATTCAAAGAGAGTGAGATGCCAGCTCCTTTCATTCAGTCAGTAGCTTCAATCATTTCTGGACGTTTTTCAATGGCAAAAATCAATGAATATTGTAAATGCACAAACAGTAATTTCTCCGCATTGCAAGGTGCAATTCTGAAATTTTTTGCTTTTTCCTGCTCCTCTTAGCATGATAAAGAAGATTCAAAGAGAGTGAGATGCCAGCTCCTTTCATTCAGTCAGTAGCTTCAAACATTTCTGGTATATGAATAACATGATGTTTTTCAAAGGCAAAAATCAATGAATATTGTAAATGCACAAACAGTAATTTCTCCGCATTGCAAGGTGCAATTCTGAAATTTTTTGCTTTTTCCTGCTCCTCTTAGCATGATAAACAAGATTCAAAGAGAGTGAGATGCCAGCTCTTTTAATTCAGTCAGTAGCTTCAATCATTTCTGGACGTTTTTCAATGACAAAAATCAATGAATATTGTAAATGCACAAACAGTAATTTCTCCGCATTGCAAGATGCAATTCTGAAATTTTTTGCTTTTTCCTGCTCCTCTTAGCATGATAAAGAAGATTCAAAGAGAGTGAGATGCCAGCTCCTTTCATTCAGTCAGTAGCTTCAATCATTTCTGGTATATGAATAACATGATGTTTTTCAATGGCAAAAATCAATGAATATTGTAAATGCACAAACAGTAATTTCTCCGCATTGCAAAGTGCAATTCTGAAATTTTTTGCTTTTTCCTGCTCCTCTTAGCATGATAAAGAAGATTCAAAGAGAGTGAGATGCCAGCTCCTTTCATTCAGTCAGTAGCTTCAATCATTTCTGGACGTTTTTCAATGGCAAAAATCAATGAATATTGTAAATGCACAAACAGTAATTTCTCCGCATTGCAAGGTGCAATTCTGAAATTTTTTGCTTTTTCCTGCTCCTCCTAGCATGATAAACAAGATTCAAAGAGAGTGAGATGCCAGCTCTTTTCATTCAGTCAGTAGCTTCAATCATTTCTGGACGTTTTTCAATGACAAAAATCAATGAATATTGTAAATGCACAAACAGTAATTTCTCCGCATTGTAAGGTGCAATTCTGAAATTTTTTGCTTTTTCCTGCTCCTCTTAGCATGATAAAGAAGATTCAAAGAGAGTGAGATGCCAGCTCCTTTCATTCAGTCAGTAGCTTCAATCATTTCTGGACGTTTTTCAATGGCAAAAATCAATGAATATTGTAAATGCACAAACAGTAATTTCTCCGCATTGCAAGGTGCAATTCTGAAATTTTTTGCTTTTTCCTGCTCCTCTTAGCATGATAAAGAAGATTCAAAGAGAGTGAGATGCCAGCTCCTTTCATTCAGTCAGTAGCTTCAAACATTTCTGGTATATGAATAACATGATGTTTTTCAATGGCAAAAATCAATGAATATTGTAAATGCACAAACAGTAATTTCTCCGCATTGCAAGGTGCAATTCTGAAATTTTTTGCTTTTTCCTGCTCCTCTTAGCATGATAAAGAAGATTCAAAGAGAGTGAGATGCCAGCTCCTTTCATTCAGTCAGTAGCTTCAAACATTTCTGGTATATGAATAACATGATGTTTTTCAAAGGCAAAAATCAATGAATATTGTAAATGCACAAACAGTAATTTCTCCGCATTGCAAGGTGCAATTCTGAAATTTTTTGCTTTTTCCTGCTCCTCTTAGCATGATAAACAAGATTCAAAGAGAGTGAGATGCCAGCTCTTTTCATTCAGTCAGTAGCTTCAATCATTTCTGGACGTTTTTCAATGACAAAAATCAATGAATATTGTAAATGCACAAACAGTAATTTCTCCGCATTGCAAGGTGCAATTCTGAAATTTTTTGCTTTTTCCTGCTCCTCTTAGCATGATAAAGAAGATTCAAAGAGAGTGAGATGCCAGCTCCTTTCATTCAGTCAGTAGCTTCAATCATTTCTGGACGTTTTTCAAAGGCAAAAATCATTGAATATTGTAAATGCACAAACAGTAATTTCTCCGCATTGCAAGGTGCAATTCTGAAATTTTTTGCTTTTTCCTGCTCCTCTTAGCATGATAAAGTAGATTCAAAGAGAGTGAGATGCCAGCTCCTTTCATTCAGTCAGTAGCTTCAATCATTTCTGGTATATGAATAACATGATGTTTTTCAATGGCAAAAATCAATGAATATTGTAAATGCACAAACAGTAATTTCTCCGCATTGCAAAGTGCAATTCTGAAATTTTTTGCTTTTTCCTGCTCCTCTTAGCATGATAAAGAAGATTCAAAGAGAGTGAGATGCCAGCTCCTTTCATTCAGTCAGTAGCTTCAATCATTTCTGGACGTTTTTCAATGGCAAAAATCAATGAATATTGTAAATGCACAAACAGTAATTTCTCCGCATTGCAAGATGCAATTCTGAAATTTTTTGCTTTTTCCTGCTCCTCCTAGCATGATAAACAAGATTCAAAGAGAGTGAGATGCCAGCTCTTTTCATTCAGTCAGTAGCTTCAATCATTTCTGGACGTTTTTCAATGACAAAAATCAATGAATATTGTAAATGCACAAACAGTAATTTCTCCGCATTGTAAGGTGCAATTCTGAAATTTTTTGCTTTTTCCTGCTCCTCTTAGCATGATAAAGAAGATTCAAAGAGAGTGAGATGCCAGCTCCTTTCATTCAGTCAGTAGCTTCAATCATTTCTGGACGTTTTTCAATGGCAAAAATCAATGAATATTGTAAATGCACAAACAGTAATTTCTCCGCATTGCAAGATGCAATTCTGAAATTTTTTGCTTTTTCCTGCTCCTCTTAGCATGATAAAGAAGATTCAAAGAGAGTGAGATGCCAGCTCCTTTCATTCAGTCAGTAGCTTCAAACATTTCTGGTATATGAATAACATGATGTTTTTCAATGGCAAAAATCAATGAATATTGTAAATGCACAAACAGTAATTTCTCCGCATTGCAAGGTGCAATTCTGAAATTTTTTGCTTTTTCCTGCTCCTCTTAGCATGATAAAGAAGATTCAAAGAGAGTGAGATGCCAGCTCCTTTCATTCAGTCAGTAGCTTCAAACATTTCTGGTATATGAATAACATGATGTTTTTCAAAGGCAAAAATCAATGAATATTGTAAATGCACAAACAGTAATTTCTCCGCATTGCAAGGTGCAATTCTGAAATTTTTTGCTTTTTCCTGCTCCTCTTAGCATGATAAACAAGATTCAAAGAGAGTGAGATGCCAGCTCTTTTCATTCAGTCAGTAGCTTCAATCATTTCTGGACGTTTTTCAATGACAAAAATCAATGAATATTGTAAATGCACAAACAGTAATTTCTCCGCATTGCAAGGTGCAATTCTGAAATTTTTTGCTTTTTCCTGCTCCTCTTAGCATGATAAAGAAGATTCAAAGAGAGTGAGATGCCAGCTCCTTTCGTTCAGTCAGTAGCTTCAATCATTTCTGGTATATGAATAACATGATGTTTTTCAATGGCAAAAATCAATGAATATTGTAAATGCACAAACAGTAATTTCTCCGCATTGCAAGGTGCAATTCTGAAATTTTTTGCTTTTTCCTGCTCCTCTTAGCATGATAAACAAGATTCAAAGAGAGTGAGATGCCAGCTCCTTTCATTCAGTCAGTAGCTTTAATCATTTCTGGACGTTTTTCAATGGCAAAAATCAATGAATACTGTAAATGCACAAAGGGCAATTTCTCCGCATTGCATGGTGCAATTCTGAAATTTTTTGCTTTTTCCTGCTCCTCTTAGCATGATAAAGAAGATTCAAAGAGAGTGAGATGCCAGCTCCTTTCATTCAGTCAGTAGCTTCAAACATTTCTGGTATATGAATAACATGATGTTTTTCAATGGCAAAAATCAATGAATATTGTAAATGCACAAACAGTAATTTCTCCGCATTGCAAGGTGCAATTCTGAAATTTTTTGCTTTTTCCTGCTCCTCTTAGCATGATAAAGAAGATTCAAAGAGAGTGAGATGCCAGCTCCTTTCATTCAGTCAGTAGCTTCAATCATTTCTGGACGTTTTTCAATGGCAAAAATCATTGAATATTGTAAATGCACAAACAGTAATTTCTCCGCATTGCAAGGTGCAATTCTGAAATTTTTTGCTTTTTCCTGCTCCTCTAAGCATGATAAAGAAGATTCAAAGAGAGTGAGATGCCAGCTCCTTTCATTCAGTCAGTAGCTTCAATCATTTCTGGACGTTTTTCAATGGCAAAAATCAATGAATATTGTAAATGCACAAACAGTAATTTCTCCGCATTGCAAGGTGCAATTCTGAAATTTTTTGCTTTTTCCTGCTCCTCTTAGCATGATAAAGAAGATTCAAAGAGAGTGAGATGCCAGCTCCTTTCATTCAGTCAGTAGCTTCAAACATTTCTGGTATATGAATAACGATGTTTTTCAATGGCAAAAATCAATGAATATTGTAAATGCACAAACAGTAATTTCTCCGCATTGCAAGGTGCAATTCTGAAATTTTTTGCTTTTTCCTGCTCCTCTTAGCATGATAAAGAAGATTCAAAGAGAGTGAGATGCCAGCTCCTTTCATTCAGTAAGTAGCTTCAATCATTTCTGGACGTTTTTCAATGGCAAAAATCAATGAATATTGTAAATGCACAAACAGTAATTTCTCCGCATTGCAAGGTGCAATTCTGAAATTTTTTGCTTTTTCCTGCTCCTCTTAGCATGATAAACAAGATTCAAAGAGCGTGAGATGCCAGCTCTTTTCATTCAGTCAGTAGCTTCAATCATTTCTGGACGTTTTTCAATGACAAAAATCAATGAATATTGTAAATGCACAAACAGTAATTTCTCCGCATTGCAAGGTGCAATTCTGAAATTTTTTGCTTTTTCCTGCTCCTCTTAGCATGATAAAGAAGATTCAAAGAGAGTGAGATGCCAGCTCCTTTCATTCAGTCAGTAGCTTCAATCATTTCTGGACGTTTTTCAATGGCAAAAATCAATGAATATTGTAAATGCACAAAGGGTAATTTCTCCGCATTGCAAGGTGCAATTCTGAAATTTTTTGCTTTTTCCTGCTCCACTTAGCATGATAAAGAAGATTCAAAGAGAGTGAGATGCCAGCTCCTTTCATTCAGTCAGTAGCTTCAAACATTTCTGGTATATGAATAACATGATGTTTTTCAATGGCAAAAATCAATGAATATTGTAAATGCACAAACAGTAATTTCTCCGCATTGCAAGGTGCAATTCTGAAATTTTTTGCTTTTTCCTGCTCCTCTTAGCATGATAAAGAAGATTCAAAGAGAGTGAGATGCCAGCTCCTTTCATTCAGTCAGTAGCTTCAATCATTTCTGGACGTTTTTCAATGGCAAAAATCATTGAATATTGTAAATGCACAAACAGTACTTTCTCCGCATTGCAAGGTGCAATTCTGAAATTTTTTGCTTTTTCCTGCTCCTCTAAGCATGATAAAGAAGATTCAAAGAGAGTGAGATGCCAGCTCCTTTCATTCAGTCAGTAGCTTCAATCATTTCTGGACGTTTTTCAATGGCAAAAATCAATGAATATTGTAAATGCACAAACAGTAATTTCTCCGCATTGCAAGGTGCAATTCTGAAATTTTTTGCTTTTTCCTGCTCCTCTTAGCATGATAAAGAAGATTCAAAGAGAGTGAGATGCCAGCTCCTTTCATTCAGTCAGTAGCTTCAATCATTTCTGGACGTTTTTCAATGGCAAAAATCAATGAATATTGTAAATGCACAAACAGTAATTTCTCCGCATTGCAAGGTGCAATTCTGAAATTTTTTGCTTTTTCCTGCTCCTCTTAGCATGATAAAGAAGATTCAAAGAGAGTGAGATGCCAGCTCCTTTCATTCAGTCAGTAGCTTCAAACATTTCTGGTATATGAATAACATGATGTTTTTCAAAGGCAAAAATCAATGAATATTGTAAATGCACAAACAGTAATTTCTCCGCATTGCAAGGTGCAATTCTGAAATTTTTTGCTTTTTCCTGCTCCTCTTAGCATGATAAACAAGATTCAAAGAGAGTGAGATGCCAGCTCTTTTCATTCAGTCAGTAGCTTCAATCATTTCTGGACGTTTTTCAATGACAAAAATCAATGAATATTGTAAATGCACAAACAGTAATTTCTCCGCATTGCAAGGTGCAATTCTGAAATTTTTTGCTTTTTCCTGCTCCTCTTAGCATGATAAAGAAGATTCAAAGAGAGTGAGATGCCAGCTCCTTTCATTCAGTCAGTAGCTTCAATCATTTCTGGACGTTTTTCAATGGCAAAAATCAATGAATATTGTAAATGCACAAACAGTAATTTCTCCGCATTGCAAGGTGCAATTCTGAAATTTTTTGCTTTTTCCTGCTCCTCTTAGCATGATAAAGAAGATTCAAAGAGAGTGAGATGCCAGCTCCTTTCATTCAGTCAGTAGCTTCAAACATTTCTGGTATATGAATAACATGATGTTTTTCAAAGGCAAAAATCAATGAATATTGTAAATGCACAAACAGTAATTTCTCCGCATTGCAAGGTGCAATTCTGAAATTTTTTGCTTTTTCCTGCTCCTCTTAGCATGATAAACAAGATTCAAAGAGAGTGAGATGCCAGCTCTTTTCATTCAGTCAGTAGCTTCAATCATTTCTGGACGTTTTTCAATGACAAAAATCAATGAATATTGTAAATGCACAAACAGTAATTTCTCCGCATTGCAAGATGCAATTCTGAAATTTTTTGCTTTTTCCTGCTCCTCTTAGCATGATAAAGAAGATTCAAAGAGAGTGAGATGCCAGCTCCTTTCATTCAGTCAGTAGCTTCAATCATTTCTGGTATATGAATAACATGATGTTTTTCAATGGCAAAAATCAATGAATATTGTAAATGCACAAACAGTAATTTCTCCGCATTGCAAGGTGCAATTCTGAAATTTTTTGCTTTTTCCTGCTCCTCTTAGCATGATAAACAAGATTCAAAGAGAGTGAGATGCCAGCTCCTTGCATTCAGTCAGTAGCTTCAATAATTTCTGGACGTTTTTCAATGGCAAAAATCATTGAATATTGTAAATGCACAAACAGTAATTTCTCCGCATTGCAAGGTGCAATTCTGAAATTTTTTGCTTTTTCCTGCTCCTCTAAGCATGATAAAGAAGATTCAAAGAGAGTGAGATGCCAGCTCCTTTCATTCAGTCAGTAGCTTCAATCATTTCTGGACGTTTTTCAATGGCAAAAATCAATGAATATTGTAAATGCACAAACAGTAATTTCTCCGCATTGCAAGGTGCAATTCTGAAATTTTTTGCTTTTTCCTGCTCCTCTTAGCATGATAAACAAGATTCAAAGAGAGTGAGATGCCAGCTCCTTTCATTCAGTCAGTAGCTTCAATCATTTCTGGACGTTTTTCAATGGCAAAAATCAATGAATATTGTAAATGCACAAACAGTAATTTCTCCGCATTGCAAGGTGCAATTCTGAAATTTTTTGCTTTTTCCTGCTCCTCTTAGCATGATAAAGAAGATTCAAAGAGAGTGAGATGCCAGCTCCTTTCATTCAGTCAGTAGCTTCAAACATTTCTGGTATATGAATAACATGATGTTTTTCAATGGCAAAAATCAATGAATATTGTAAATGCACAAACAGTAATTTCTCCGCATTGCAAGGTGCAATTCTGAAATTTTTTGCTTTTTCCTGCTCCTCTTAGCATGATAAAGAAGATTCAAAGAGAGTGAGATGCCAGCTCCTTTCATTCAGTAAGTAGCTTCAATCATTTCTGGACGTTTTTCAATGGCAAAAATCAATGAATATTGTAAATGCACAAACAGTAATTTCTCCGCATTGCAAGGTGCAATTCTGAAATTTTTTGCTTTTTCCTGCTCCTCTAAGCATGATAAAGAAGATTCAAAGAGAGTGAGATGCCAGCTCCTTTCATTCAGTCAGTAGCTTCAATCATTTCTGGACGTTTTTCAATGGCAAAAATCAATGAATATTGTAAATGCACAAACAGTAATTTCTCCGCATTGCAAGGTGCAATTCTGAAATTTTTTGCTTTTTCCTGCTCCTCTTAGCATGATAAACAAGATTCAAAGAGAGTGAGATGCCAGCTCCTTTCATTCAGTCAGTAGCTTCAATCATTTCTGGACGTTTTTCAATGGCAAAAATCAATGAATATTGTAAATGCACAAACAGTAATTTCTCCGCATTGCAAGGTGCAATTCTGAAATTTTTTGCTTTTTCCTGCTCCTCTTAGCATGATAAAGAAGATTCAAAGAGAGTGAGATGCCAGCTCCTTTCATTCAGTCAGTAGCTTCAAACATTTCTGGTATATGAATAACATGATGTTTTTCAATGGCAAAAATCAATGAATATTGTAAATGCACAAACAGTAATTTCTCCGCATTGCAAGGTGCAATTCTGAAATTTTTTGCTTTTTCCTGCTCCTCTTAGCATGATAAAGAAGATTCAAAGAGAGTGAGATGCCAGCTCCTTTCATTCAGTAAGTAGCTTCAATCATTTCTGGACGTTTTTCAATGGCAAAAATCAATGAATATTGTAAATGCACAAACAGTAATTTCTCCGCATTGCAAGGTGCAATTCTGAAATTTTTTGCTTTTTCCTGCTCCTCTTAGCATGATAAACAAGATTCAAAGAGCGTGAGATGCCAGCTCTTTTCATTCAGTCAGTAGCTTCAATCATTTCTGGACGTTTTTCAATGACAAAAATCAATGAATATTGTAAATGCACAAACAGTAATTTCTCCGCATTGCAAGGTGCAATTCTGAAATTTTTTGCTTTTTCCTGCTCCTCTTAGCATGATAAAGAAGATTCAAAGAGAGTGAGATGCCAGCTCCTTTCATTCAGTCAGTAGCTTCAATCATTTCTGGACGTTTTTCAATGGCAAAAATCAATGAATATTGTAAATGCACAAAGGGTAATTTCTCCGCATTGCAAGGTGCAATTCTGAAATTTTTTGCTTTTTCCTGCTCCACTTAGCATGATAAAGAAGATTCAAAGAGAGTGAGATGCCAGCTCCTTTCATTCAGTCAGTAGCTTCAAACATTTCTGGTATATGAATAACATGATGTTTTTCAATGGCAAAAATCAATGAATATTGTAAATGCACAAACAGTAATTTCTCCGCATTGCAAGGTGCAATTCTGAAATTTTTTGCTTTTTCCTGCTCCTCTTAGCATGATAAAGAAGATTCAAAGAGAGTGAGATGCCAGCTCCTTTCATTCAGTCAGTAGCTTCAATCATTTCTGGACGTTTTTCAATGGCAAAAATCATTGAATATTGTAAATGCACAAACAGTAATTTCTCCGCATTGCAAGGTGCAATTCTGAAATTTTTTGCTTTTTCCTGCTCCTCTAAGCATGATAAAGAAGATTCAAAGAGAGTGAGATGCCAGCTCCTTTCATTCAGTCAGTAGCTTCAATCATTTCTGGACGTTTTTCAATGGCAAAAATCAATGAATATTGTAAATGCACAAACAGTAATTTCTCCGCATTGCAAGGTGCAATTCTGAAATTTTTTGCTTTTTCCTGCTCCTCTTAGCATGATAAAGAAGATTCAAAGAGAGTGAGATGCCAGCTCCTTTCATTCAGTCAGTAGCTTCAATCATTTCTGGACGTTTTTCAATGTCAAAAATCAATGAATATTGTAAATGCACAAACAGTAATTTCTCCGCATTGCAAGGTGCAATTCTGAAATTTTTTGCTTTTTCCTGCTCCTCTTAGCATGATAAAGAAGATTCAAAGAGAGTGAGATGCCAGCTCCTTTCATTCAGTCAGTAGCTTCAAACATTTCTGGTATATGAATAACATGATGTTTTTCAAAGGCAAAAATCAATGAATATTGTAAATGCACAAACAGTAATTTCTCCGCATTGCAAGGTGCAATTCTGAAATTTTTTGCTTTTTCCTGCTCCTCTTAGCATGATAAACAAGATTCAAAGAGAGTGAGATGCCAGCTCTTTTCATTCAGTCAGTAGCTTCAATCATTTCTGGACGTTTTTCAATGACAAAAATCAATGAATATTGTAAATGCACAAACAGTAATTTCTCCGCATTGCAAGGTGCAATTCTGAAATTTTTTGCTTTTTCCTGCTCCTCTTAGCATGATAAAGAAGATTCAAAGAGAGTGAGATGCCAGCTCCTTTCATTCAGTCAGTAGCTTCAATCATTTCTGGACGTTTTTCAATGGCAAAAATCAATGAATATTGTAAATGCACAAACAGTAATTTCTCCGCATTGCAAGGTGCAATTCTGAAATTTTTTGCTTTTTCCTGCTCCTCTTAGCATGATAAAGAAGATTCAAAGAGAGTGAGATGCCAGCTCCTTTCATTCAGTCAGTAGCTTCAAACATTTCTGGTATATGAATAACATGATGTTTTTCAAAGGCAAAAATCAATGAATATTGTAAATGCACAAACAGTAATTTCTCCGCATTGCAAGGTGCAATTCTGAAATTTTTTGCTTTTTCCTGCTCCTCTTAGCATGATAAACAAGATTCAAAGAGAGTGAGATGCCAGCTCTTTTCATTCAGTCAGTAGCTTCAATCATTTCTGGACGTTTTTCAATGACAAAAATCAATGAATATTGTAAATGCACAAACAGTAATTTCTCCGCATTGCAAGGTGCAATTCTGAAATTTTTTGCTTTTTCCTGCTCCTCTTAGCATGATAAAGAAGATTCAAAGAGAGTGAGATGCCAGCTCCTTTCATTCAGTCAGTAGCTTCAATCATTTCTGGTATATGAATAACATGATGTTTTTCAATGGCAAAAATCAATGAATATTGTAAATGCACAAACAGTAATTTCTCCGCATTGCAAGGTGCAATTCTGAAATTTTTTGCTTTTTCCTGCTCCTCTTAGCATGATAAACAAGATTCAAAGAGAGTGAGATGCCAGCTCCTTTCATTCAGTCAGTAGCTTTAATCATTTCTGGACGTTTTTCAATGGCAAAAATCAATGAATACTGTAAATGCACAAAGGGTAATTTCTCCGCATTGCATGGTGCAATTCTGAAATTTTTTGCTTTTTCCTGCTCCTCTTAGCATGATAAAGAAGATTCAAAGAGAGTGAGATGCCAGCTCCTTTCATTCAGTCAGTAGCTTCAAACATTTCTGGTATATGAATAACATGATGTTTTTCAATGGCAAAAATCAATGAATATTGTAAATGCACAAACAGTAATTTCTCCGCATTGCAAGGTGCAATTCTGAAATTTTTTGCTTTTTCCTGCTCCTCTTAGCATGATAAAGAAGATTCAAAGAGAGTGAGATGCCAGCTCCTTGCATTCAGTCAGTAGCTTCAATCATTTCTGGACGTTTTTCAATGGCAAAAATCATTGAATATTGTAAATGCACAAACAGTAATTTCTCCGCATTGCAAGGTGCAATTCTGAAATTTTTTGCTTTTTCCTGCTCCTCTAAGCATGATAAAGAAGATTCAAAGAGAGTGAGATGCCAGCTCCTTTCATTCAGTCAGTAGCTTCAATCATTTCTGGACGTTTTTCAATGGCAAAAATCAATGAATATTGTAAATGCACAAACAGTAATTTCTCCGCATTGCAAGGTGCAATTCTGAAATTTTTTGCTTTTTCCTGCTCCTCTTAGCATGATAAACAAGATTCAAAGAGAGTGAGATGCCAGCTCCTTTCATTCAGTCAGTAGCTTCAATCATTTCTGGACGTTTTTCAATGGCAAAAATCAATGAATATTGTAAATGCACAAACAGTAATTTCTCCGCATTGCAAGGTGCAATTCTGAAATTTTTTGCTTTTTCCTGCTCCTCTTAGCATGATAAAGAAGATTCAAAGAGAGTGAGATGCCAGCTCCTTTCATTCAGTCAGTAGCTTCAAACATTTCTGGTATATGAATAACATGATGTTTTTCAATGGCAAAAATCAATGAATATTGTAAATGCACAAACAGTAATTTCTCCGCATTGCAAGGTGCAATTCTGAAATTTTTTGCTTTTTCCTGCTCCTCTTAGCATGATAAAGAAGATTCAAAGAGAGTGAGATGCCAGCTCCTTTCATTCAGTAAGTAGCTTCAATCATTTCTGGACGTTTTTCAATGGCAAAAATCAATGAATATTGTAAATGCACAAACAGTAATTTCTCCGCATTGCAAGGTGCAATTCTGAAATTTTTTGCTTTTTCCTGCTCCTCTTAGCATGATAAACAAGATTCAAAGAGCGTGAGATGCCAGCTCTTTTCATTCAGTCAGTAGCTTCAATCATTTCTGGACGTTTTTCAATGACAAAAATCAATGAATATTGTAAATGCACAAACAGTAATTTCTCCGCATTGCAAGGTGCAATTCTGAAATTTTTTGCTTTTTCCTGCTCCTCGTAGCATGATAAAGAAGATTCAAAGAGAGTGAGATGCCAGCTCCTTTCATTCAGTCAGTAGCTTCAATCATTTCTGGACGTTTTTCAATGGCAAAAATCAATGAATATTGTAAATGCACAAAGGGTAATTTCTCCGCATTGCAAGGTGCAATTCTGAAATTTTTTGCTTTTTCCTGCTCCACTTAGCATGATAAAGAAGATTCAAAGAGAGTGAGATGCCAGCTCCTTTCATTCAGTCAGTAGCTTCAAACATTTCTGGTATATGAATAACATGATGTTTTTCAATGGCAAAAATCAATGAATATTGTAAATGCACAAACAGTAATTTCTCCGCATTGCAAGGTGCAATTCTGAAATTTTTTGCTTTTTCCTGCTCCTCTTAGCATGATAAAGAAGATTCAAAGAGAGTGAGATGCCAGCTCCTTTCATTCAGTCAGTAGCTTCAATCATTTCTGGACGTTTTTCAATGGCAAAAATCATTGAATATTGTAAATGCACAAACAGTAATTTCTCCGCATTGCAAGGTGCAATTCTGAAATTTTTTGCTTTTTCCTGCTCCTCTAAGCATGATAAAGAAGATTCAAAGAGAGTGAGATGCCAGCTCCTTTCATTCAGTCAGTAGCTTCAATCATTTCTGGACGTTTTTCAATGGCAAAAATCAATGAATATTGTAAATGCACAAACAGTAATTTCTCCGCATTGCAAGGTGCAATTCTGAAATTTTTTGCTTTTTCCTGCTCCTCTTAGCATGATAAAGAAGATTCAAAGAGAGTGAGATGCCAGCTCCTTTCATTCAGTCAGTAGCTTCAATCATTTCTGGACGTTTTTCAATGGCAAAAATCAATGAATATTGTAAATGCACAAACAGTAATTTCTCCGCATTGCAAGGTGCAATTCTGAAATTTTTTGCTTTTTCCTGCTCCTCTTAGCATGATAAAGAAGATTCAAAGAGAGTGAGATGCCAGCTCCTTTCATTCAGTCAGTAGCTTCAAACATTTCTGGTATATGAATAACATGATGTTTTTCAATGGCAAAAATCAATGAATATTGTAAATGCACAAACAGTAATTTCTCCGCATTGCAAGGTGCAATTCTGAAATTTTTTGCTTTTTCCTGCTCCTCTTAGCATGATAAAGAAGATTCAAAGAGAGTGAGATGCCAGCTCCTTTCATTCAGTAAGTAGCTTCAATCATTTCTGGACGTTTTTCAATGGCAAAAATCAATGAATATTGTAAATGCACAAACAGTAATTTCTCCGCATTGCAAGGTGCAATTCTGAAATTTTTTGCTTTTTCCTGCTCCTCTTAGCATGATAAACAAGATTCAAAGAGCGTGAGATGCCAGCTCTTTTCATTCAGTCAGTAGCTTCAATCATTTCTGGACGTTTTTCAATGACAAAAATCAATGAATATTGTAAATGCACAAACAGTAATTTCTCCGCATTGCAAGATGCAAATCTGAAATTTTTTGTTTTTTCCTGCTCCTCTTAGCATGATAAAGAAGATTCAAAGAGAGTGAGATGCCAGCTCCTTTCATTCAGTCAGTAGCTTCAATCATTTCTGGACGTTTTTCAATGGCAAAAATCATTGAATATTGTAAATGCACAAACAGTAATTTCTCCGCATTGCAAGGTGCAATTCTGAAATTTTTTGCTTTTTCCTGCTCCTCTTAGCATGATAAAGAAGATTCAAAGAGAGTGAGATGCCAGCTCCTTTCATTCAGTCAGTAGCTTCAATCATTTCTGGTATATGAATAACATGATGTTTTTCAATGGCAAAAATCAATGAATATTGTAAATGCACAAACAGTAATTTCTCCGCATTGCAAGGTGCAATTCTGAAATTTTTTGCTTTTTCCTGCTCCTCTTAGCATGATAAAGAAGATTCAAAGAGAGTGAGATGCCAGCTCCTTTCATTCAGTCAGTAGCTTCAAACATTTCTGGTATATGAATAACATGATGTTTTTCAATGGCAAAAATCAATGAATATTGTAAATGCACAAACAGTAATTTCTCCGCATTGCAAGGTGCAATTCTGAAATTTTTTGCTTTTTCCTGCTCCTCTTAGCATGATAAAGAAGATTCAAAGAGAGTGAGATGCCAGCTCCTTTCATTCAGTAAGTAGCTTCAATCATTTCTGGACGTTTTTCAATGGCAAAAATCAATGAAAATTGTAAATGCACAAACAGTAATTTCTCCGCATTGCAAGGTGCAATTCTGAAATTTTTTGCTTTTTCCTGCTCCTCTTAGCATGATAAACAAGATTCAAAGAGAGTGAGATGCCAGCTCTTTTCATTCAGTCAGTAGCTTCAATCATTTCTGGACGTTTTTCAATGACAAAAATCAATGAATATTGTAAATGCACAAACAGTAATTTCTCCGCATTGCAAGGTGCAATTCTGAAATTTTTTGCTTTTTCCTGCTCCTCTTAGCATGATAAAGAAGATTCAAAGAGAGTGAGATGCCAGCTCCTTTCATTCAGTCAGTAGCTTCAATCATTTCTGGACGTTTTTCAATGGCAAAAATCATTGAATATTGTAAATGCACAAACAGTAATTTCTCCGCATTGCAAGGTGCAATTCTGAAATTTTTTGCTTTTTCCTGCTCCTCTTAGCATGATAAAGAAGATTCAAAGAGAGTGAGATGCCAGCTCCTTTCATTCAGTCAGTAGCTTCAATCATTTCTGGTATATGAATAACATGATGTTTTTCAATGGCAAAAATCAATGAATATTGTAAATGCACAAACAGTAATTTCTCCGCATTGCAAGGTGCAATTCTGAAATTTTTTGCTTTTTCCTGCTCCTCTTAGCATGATAAAGAAGATTCAAAGAGAGTGAGATGCCAGCTCCTTTCATTCAGTCAGTAGCTTCAATCATTTCTGGACGTTTTTCAATGGCAAAAATCAATGAATATTGTAAATGCACAAACAGTAATTTCTCCGCATTGCAAGGTGCAATTCTGAAATTTTTTGCTTTTTCCTGCTCCTCTTAGCATGATAAACAAGATTCAAAGAGAGTGAGATGCCAGCTCCTTTCATTCAGTCAGTAGCTTCAATCATTTCTGGACGTTTTTCAATGGCAAAAATCAATGAATATTGTAAATGCACAAAGTGTAATTTCTCCGCATTGCAAGGTGCAATTCTGAAATTTTTTGCTTTTTCCTGCTCCTCTTAGCATGATAAAGAAGATTCAAAGAGAGTGAGATGCCAGCTCCTTTCATTCAGTCAGTAGCTTCAAACATTTCTGGTATATGAATAACATGATGTTTTTCAATGGCAAAAATCAATGAATATTGTAAATGCACAAACAGTAATTTCTCCGCATTGCAAGGTGCAATTCTGAAATTTTTTGCTTTTTCCTGCTCCTCTTAGCATGATAAAGAAGATTCAAAGAGAGTGAGATGCCAGCTCCTTTCATTCAGTCAGTAGCTTCAATCATTTCTGGACGTTTTTCAATGGCAAAAATCAATGAATATTGTAAATGCACAAACAGTAATTTCTCCGCATTGCAAGGTGCAATTCTGAAATTTTTTGCTTTTTCCTGCTCCTCTAAGCATGATAAAGAAGATTCAAAGAGAGTGAGATGCCAGCTCCTTTCATTCAGTCAGTAGCTTCAATCATTTCTGGACGTTTTTCAATGGCAAAAATCAATGAATATTGTAAATGCACAAACAGTAATTTCTCCGCATTGCAAGGTGCAATTCTGAAATTTTTTGCTTTTTCCTGCTCCTCTTAGCATGATAAAGAAGATTCAAAGAGAGTGAGATGCCAGCTCCTTTCATTCAGTCAGTAGCTTCAATCATTTCTGGACGTTTTTCAATGGCAAAAATCAATGAATATTGTAAATGCACAAACAGTAATTTCTCCGCATTGCAAGGTGCAATTCTGAAATTTTTTGCTTTTTCCTGCTCCTCTTAGCATGATAAAGAAGATTCAAAGAGAGTGAGATGCCAGCTCCTTTCATTCAGTCAGTAGCTTCAAACATTTCTGGTATATGAATAACATGATGTTTTTCAATGGCAAAAATCAATGAATATTGTAAATGCACAAACAGTAATTTCTCCGCATTGCAAGGTGCAATTCTGAAATTTTTTGCTTTTTCCTGCTCCTCTTAGCATGATAAAGAAGATTCAAAGAGAGTGAGATGCCAGCTCCTTTCATTCAGTAAGTAGCTTCAATCATTTCTGGACGTTTTTCAATGGCAAAAATCAATGAATATTGTAAATGCACAAACAGTAATTTCTCCGCATTGCAAGGTGCAATTCTGAAATTTTTTGCTTTTTCCTGCTCCTCTTAGCATGATAAACAAGATTCAAAGAGCGTGAGATGCCAGCTCTTTTCATTCAGTCAGTAGCTTCAATCATTTCTGGACGTTTTTCAATGACAAAAATCAATGAATATTGTAAATGCACAAACAGTAATTTCTCCGCATTGCAAGATGCAAATCTGAAATTTTTTGTTTTTTCCTGCTCCTCTTAGCATGATAAAGAAGATTCAAAGAGAGTGAGATGCCAGCTCCTTTCATTCAGTCAGTAGCTTCAATCATTTCTGGACGTTTTTCAATGGCAAAAATCATTGAATATTGTAAATGCACAAACAGTAATTTCTCCGCATTGCAAGGTGCAATTCTGAAATTTTTTTGCTTTTTCCTGCTCCTCTTAGCATGATAAAGAAGATTCAAAGAGAGTGAGATGCCAGCTCCTTTCATTCAGTCAGTAGCTTCAATCATTTCTGGTATATGAATAACATGATGTTTTTCAATGGCAAAAATCAATGAATATTGTAAATGCACAAACAGTAATTTCTCCGCATTGCAAGGTGCAATTCTGAAATTTTTTGCTTTTTCCTGCTCCTCTTAGCATGATAAAGAAGATTCAAAGAGAGTGAGATGCCAGCTCCTTTCATTCAGTCAGTAGCTTCAAACATTTCTGGTATATGAATAACATGATGTTTTTCAATGGCAAAAATCAATGAATATTGTAAATGCACAAACAGTAATTTCTCCGCATTGCAAGGTGCAATTCTGAAATTTTTTGCTTTTTCCTGCTCCTCTTAGCATGATAAAGAAGATTCAAAGAGAGTGAGATGCCAGCTCCTTTCATTCAGTAAGTAGCTTCAATCATTTCTGGACGTTTTTCAATGGCAAAAATCAATGAAAATTGTAAATGCACAAACAGTAATTTCTCCGCATTGCAAGGTGCAATTCTGAAATTTTTTGCTTTTTCCTGCTCCTCTTAGCATGATAAACAAGATTCAAAGAGAGTGAGATGCCAGCTCTTTTCATTCAGTCAGTAGCTTCAATCATTTCTGGACGTTTTTCAATGACAAAAATCAATGAATATTGTAAATGCACAAACAGTAATTTCTCCGCATTGCAAGGTGCAATTCTGAAATTTTTTGCTTTTTCCTGCTCCTCTTAGCATGATAAAGAAGATTCAAAGAGAGTGAGATGCCAGCTCCTTTCATTCAGTCAGTAGCTTCAATCATTTCTGGACGTTTTTCAATGGCAAAAATCATTGAATATTGTAAATGCACAAACAGTAATTTCTCCGCATTGCAAGGTGCAATTCTGAAATTTTTTGCTTTTTCCTGCTCCTCTTAGCATGATAAAGAAGATTCAAAGAGAGTGAGATGCCAGCTCCTTTCATTCAGTCAGTAGCTTCAATCATTTCTGGTATATGAATAACATGATGTTTTTCAATGGCAAAAATCAATGAATATTGTAAATGCACAAACAGTAATTTCTCCGCATTGCAAGGTGCAATTCTGAAATTTTTTGCTTTTTCCTGCTCCTCTTAGCATGATAAAGAAGATTCAAAGAGAGTGAGATGCCAGCTCCTTTCATTCAGTCAGTAGCTTCAATCATTTCTGGACGTTTTTCAATGGCAAAAATCAATGAATATTGTAAATGCACAAACAGTAATTTCTCCGCATTGCAAGGTGCAATTCTGAAATTTTTTGCTTTTTCCTGCTCCTCTTAGCATGATAAACAAGATTCAAAGAGAGTGAGATGCCAGCTCCTTTCATTCAGTCAGTAGCTTCAATCATTTCTGGACGTTTTTCAATGGCAAAAATCAATGAATATTGTAAATGCACAAAGTGTAATTTCTCCGCATTGCAAGGTGCAATTCTGAAATTTTTTGCTTTTTCCTGCTCCTCTTAGCATGATAAAGAAGATTCAAAGAGAGTGAGATGCCAGCTCCTTTCATTCAGTCAGTAGCTTCAAACATTTCTGGTATATGAATAACATGATGTTTTTCAATGGCAAAAATCAATGAATATTGTAAATGCACAAACAGTAATTTCTCCGCATTGCAAGGTGCAATTCTGAAATTTTTTGCTTTTTCCTGCTCCTCTTAGCATGATAAAGAAGATTCAAAGAGAGTGAGATGCCAGCTCCTTTCATTCAGTCAGTAGCTTCAATCATTTCTGGACGTTTTTCAATGGCAAAAATCAATGAATATTGTAAATGCACAAACAGTAATTTCTCCGCATTGCAAGGTGCAATTCTGAAATTTTTTGCTTTTTCCTGCTCCTCTTAGCATGATAAAGAAGATTCAAAGAGAGTGAGATGCCAGCTCCTTTCATTCAGTCAGTAGCTTCAATCATTTCTGGGCGTTTTTCAATGGCAAAAATCAATGAATATTGTAAATGCACAAAGAGTAATTTCTCCGCATTGCAAGGTGCAATTCTGAAATTTTTTGCTTTTTCCTGCTCCTCTTAGCATGATAAAGAAGATTCAAAGAGAGTGAGATGCCAGCTCCTTTCATTCAGTCAGTAGCTTCAAACATTTCTGGTATATGAATAACATGATGTTTTTCAATGGCAAAAATCAATGAATATTGTAAATGCACAAACAGTAATTTCTCCGCATTGCAAGGTGCAATTCTGAAATTTTTTGCTTTTTCCTGCTCCTCTTAGCATGATAAAGAAGATTCAAAGAGAGTGAGATGCCAGCTCCTTTCATTCAGTCAGTAGCTTCAATCATTTCTGGACGTTTTTCAAAGGCAAAAATCATTGAATATTGTAAATGCACAAACAGTAATTTCTCCGCATTGCAAGGTGCAATTCTGAAATTTTTTGCTTTTTCCTGCTCCTCTTAGCATGATAAAGTAGATTCAAAGAGAGTGAGATGCCAGCTCCTTTCATTCAGTCAGTAGCTTCAATCATTTCTGGTATATGAATAACATGATGTTTTTCAATGGCAAAAATCAATGAATATTGTAAATGCACAAACAGTAATTTCTCCGCATTGCAAAGTGCAATTCTGAAATTTTTTGCTTTTTCCTGCTCCTCTTAGCATGATAAAGAAGATTCAAAGAGAGTGAGATGCCAGCTCCTTTCATTCAGTCTGTAGCTTCAATCATTTCTGGACGTTTTTCAATGGCAAAAATCAATGAATATTGTAAATGCACAAACAGTAATTTCTCCGCATTGCAAGGTGCAATTCTGAAATTTTTTGCTTTTTCCTGCTCCTCCTAGCATGATAAACAAGATTCAAAGAGAGTGAGATGCCAGCTCTTTTCTTTCAGTCAGTAGCTTCAATCATTTCTGGACGTTTTTCAATGACAAAAATCAATGAATATTGTAAATGCACAAACAGTAATTTCTCCGCATTGTAAGGTGCAATTCTGAAATTTTTTGCTTTTTCCTGCTCCTCTTAGCATGATAAAGAAGATTCAAAGAGAGTGAGATGCCAGCTCCTTTCATTCAGTCAGTAGCTTCAATCATTTCTGGACGTTTTTCAATGGCAAAAATCAATGAATATTGTAAATGCACAAACAGTAATTTCTCCGCATTGCAAGGTGCAATTCTGAAATTTTTTGCTTTTTCCTGCTCCTCTTAGCATGATAAAGAAGATTCAAAGAGAGTGAGATGCCAGCTCCTTTCATTCAGTCAGTAGCTTCAAACATTTCTGGTATATGAATAACATGATGTTTTTCAATGGCAAAAATCAATGAATATTGTAAATGCACAAACTGTAATTTCTCCGCATTGCAAGGTGCAATTCTGAAATTTTTTGCTTTTTCCTGCTCCTCTTAGCATGATAAAGAAGATTCAAAGAGAGTGAGATGCCAGCTCCTTTCATTCAGTCAGTAGCTTCAAACATTTCTGGTATATGAATAACATGATGTTTTTCAAAGGCAAAAATCAATGAATATTGTAAATGCACAAACAGTAATTTCTCCGCATTGCAAGGTGCAATTCTGAAATTTTTTGCTTTTTCCTGCTCCTCTTAGCATGATAAACAAGATTCAAAGAGAGTGAGATGCCAGCTCTTTTCATTCAGTCAGTAGCTTCAATCATTTCTGGACATTTTTCAATGACAAAAATCAATGAATATTGTAAATGCACAAACAGTAATTTCTCCGCATTGCAAGGTGCAATTCTGAAATTTTTTGCTTTTTCCTGCTCCTCTTAGCATGATAAAGAAGATTCAAAGAGAGTGAGATGCCAGCTCCTTTCATTCAGTCAGTAGCTTCAATCATTTCTGGTATATGAATAACATGATGTTTTTCAATGGCAAAAATCAATGAATATTGTAAATGCACAAACAGTAATTTCTCCGCATTGCAAGGTGCAATTCTGAAATTTTTTGCTTTTTCCTGCTCCTCTTAGCATGATAAACAAGATTCAAAGAGAGTGAGATGCCAGCTCCTTTCATTCAGTCAGTAGCTTTAATCATTTCTGGACGTTTTTCAATGGCAAAAATCAATGAATACTGTAAATGCACAAAGGGTAATTTCACCGCATTGCATGGTGCAATTCTGAAATTTTTTGCTTTTTCCTGCTCCTCTTAGCATGATAAAGAAGATTCAAAGAGAGTGAGATGCCAGCTCCTTTCATTCAGTCAGTAGCTTCAAACATTTCTGGTATATGAATAACATGATGTTTTTCAATGGCAAAAATCAATGAATATTGTAAATGCACAAACAGTAATTTCTCCGCATTGCAAGGTGCAATTCTGAAATTTTTTGCTTTTTCCTGCTCCTCTTAGCATGATAAAGAAGATTCAAAGAGAGTGAGATGCCAGCTCCTTTCATTCAGTCAGTAGCTTCAATCATTTCTGGACGTTTTTCAATGGCAAAAATCATTGAATATTGTAAATGCACAAACAGTAATTTCTCCGCATTGCAAGGTGCAATTCTGAAATTTTTTGCTTTTTCCTGCTCCTCTAAGCATGATAAAGAAGATTCAAAGAGAGTGAGATGCCAGCTCCTTTCATTCAGTCAGTAGCTTCAATCATTTCTGGACGTTTTTCAATGGCAAAAATCAATGAATATTGTAAATGCACAAACAGTAATTTCTCCGCATTGCAAGGTGCAATTCTGAAATTTTTTGCTTTTTCCTGCTCCTCTTAGCATGATAAACAAGATTCAAAGAGAGTGAGATGCCAGCTCCTTTCATTCAGTCAGTAGCTTCAATCATTTCTGGACGTTTTTCAATGGCAAAAATCAATGAATATTGTAAATGCACAAACAGTAATTTCTCCGCATTGCAAGGTGCAATTCTGAAATTTTTTGCTTTTTCCTGCTCCTCTTAGCATGATAAAGAAGATTCAAAGAGAGTGAGATGCCAGCTCCTTTCATTCAGTCAGTAGCTTCAAACATTTCTGGTATATGAACAACATGATGTTTTTCAATGGCAAAAATCAATGAATATTGTAAATGCACAAACAGTAATTTCTCCGCATTGCAAGGTGCAATTCTGAAATTTTTTGCTTTTTCCTGCTCCTCTTAGCATGATAAAGAAGATTCAAAGAGAGTGAGATGCCAGCTCCTTTCATTCAGTAAGTAGCTTCAATCATTTCTGGACGTTTTTCAATGGCAAAAATCAATGAATATTGTAAATGCACAAACAGTAATTTCTCCGCATTGCAAGGTGCAATTCTGAAATTTTTTGCTTTTTCCTGCTCCTCTTAGCATGATAAACAAGATTCAAAGAGCGTGAGATGCCAGCTCTTTTCATTCAGTCAGTAGCTTCAATCATTTCTGGACGTTTTTCAATGACAAAAATCAATGAATATTGTAAATGCACAAACAGTAATTTCTCCGCATTGCAAGGTGCAATTCTGAAATTTTTTGCTTTTTCCTGCTCCTCTTAGCATGATAAAGAAGATTCAAAGAGAGTGAGATGCCAGCTCCTTTCATTCAGTCAGTAGCTTCAATCATTTCTGGACGTTTTTCAATGGCAAAAATCAATGAATATTGTAAATGCACAAAGGGTAATTTCTCCGCATTGCAAGGTGCAATTCTGAAATTTTTTGCTTTTTCCTGCTCCACTTAGCATGATAAAGAAGATTCAAAGAGAGTGAGATGCCAGCTCCTTTCATTCAGTCAGTAGCTTCAAACATTTCTGGTATATGAATAACATGATGTTTTTCAATGGCAAAAATCAATGAATATTGTAAATGCACAAACAGTAATTTCTCCGCATTGCAAGGTGCAATTCTGAAATTTTTTGCTTTTTCCTGCTCCTCTTAGCATGATAAAGAAGATTCAAAGAGAGTGAGATGCCAGCTCCTTTCATTCAGTCAGTAGCTTCAATCATTTCTGGACGTTTTTCAATGGCAAAAATCATTGAATATTGTAAATGCACAAACAGTAATTTCTCCGCATTGCAAGGTGCAATTCTGAAATTTTTTGCTTTTTCCTGCTCCTCTAAGCATGATAAAGAAGATTCAAAGAGAGTGAGATGCCAGCTCCTTTCATTCAGTCAGTAGCTTCAATCATTTCTGGACGTTTTTCAATGGCAAAAATCAATGAATATTGTAAATGCACAAACAGTAATTTCTCCGCATTGCAAGGTGCAATTCTGAAATTTTTTGCTTTTTCCTGCTCCTCTTAGCATGATAAAGAAGATTCAAAGAGAGTGAGATGCCAGCTCCTTTCATTCAGTCAGTAGCTTCAATCATTTCTGGACGTTTTTCAATGGCAAAAATCAATGAATATTGTAAATGCACAAACAGTAATTTCTCCGCATTGCAAGGTGCAATTCTGAAATTTTTTGCTTTTTCCTGCTCCTCTTAGCATGATAAAGAAGATTCAAAGAGAGTGAGATGCCAGCTCCTTTCATTCAGTCAGTAGCTTCAAACATTTCTGGTATATGAATAACATGATGTTTTTCAAAGGCAAAAATCAATGAATATTGTAAATGCACAAACAGTAATTTCTCCGCATTGCAAGGTGCAATTCTGAAATTTTTTGCTTTTTCCTGCTCCTCTTAGCATGATAAACAAGATTCAAAGAGAGTGAGATGCCAGCTCTTTTCATTCAGTCAGTAGCTTCAATCATTTCTGGACGTTTTTCAATGACAAAAATCAATGAATATTGTAAATGCACAAACAGTAATTTCTCCGCATTGCAAGGTGCAATTCTGAAATTTTTTGCTTTTTCCTGCTCCTCTTAGCATGATAAACAAGATTCAAAGAGAGTGAGATGCCAGCTCCTTTCATTCAGTCAGTAGCTTCAATCATTTCTGGACGTTTTTCAATGGCAAAAATCAATGAATATTGTAAATGCACAAACAGTAATTTCTCCGCATTGCAAGGTGCAATTCTGAAATTTTTTGCTTTTTCCTGCTCCTCTTAGCATGATAAAGAAGATTCAAAGAGAGTGAGATGCCAGCTCCTTTCATTCAGTCAGTAGCTTCAAACATTTCTGGTATATGAATAACATGATGTTTTTCAAAGGCAAAAATCAATGAATATTGTAAATGCACAAACAGTAATTTCTCCGCATTGCAAGGTGCAATTCTGAAATTTTTTGCTTTTTCCTGCTCCTCTTAGCATGATAAACAAGATTCAAAGAGAGTGAGATGCCAGCTCTTTTCATTCAGTCAGTAGCTTCAATCATTTCTGGACGTTTTTCAATGACAAAAATCAATGAATATTGTAAATGCACAAACAGTAATTTCTCCGCATTGCAAGGTGCAATTCTGAAATTTTTTGCTTTTTCCTGCTCCTCTTAGCATGATAAAGAAGATTCAAAGAGAGTGAGATGCCAGCTCCTTTCATTCAGTCAGTAGCTTCAATCATTTCTGGACGTTTTTCAATGGCAAAAATCAATGAATATTGTAAATGCACAAACAGTAATTTCTCCGCATTGCAAGGTGCAATTCTGAAATTTTTTGCTTTTTCCTGCTCCTCTTAACATGATAAAGAAGATTCAAAGAGAGTGAGATGCCAGCTCCTTTCATTCAGTCAGTAGCTTCAAACATTTCTGGTATATGAATAACATGATGTTTTTCAAAGGCAAAAATCAATGAATATTGTAAATGCACAAACAGTAATTTCTCCGCATTGCAAGGTGCAATTCTGAAATTTTTTGCTTTTTCCTGCTCCTCTTAGCATGATAAACAAGATTCAAAGAGAGTGAGATGCCAGCTCTTTTCATTCAGTCAGTAGCTTCAATCATTTCTGGACGTTTTTCAATGACAAAAATCAATGAATATTGTAAATGCACAAACAGTAATTTCTCCGCATTGCAAGGTGCAATTCTGAAATTTTTTGCTTTTTCCTGCTCCTCTTAGCATGATAAAGAAGATTCAAAGAGAGTGAGATGCCAGCTCCTTTCATTCAGTCAGTAGCTTCAATCATTTCTGGTATATGAATAACATGATGTTTTTCAATGGCAAAAATCAATGAATATTGTAAATGCACAAACAGTAATTTCTCCGCATTGCAAGGTGCAATTCTGAAATTTTTTGCTTTTTCCTGCTCCTCTTAGCATGATAAACAAGATTCAAAGAGAGTGAGATGCCAGCTCCTTTCATTCAGTCAGTAGCTTTAATCATTTCTGGACGTTTTTCAATGGCAAAAATCAATGAATACTGTAAATGCACAAAGGGTAATTTCTCCGCATTGCATGGTGCAATTCTGAAATTTTTTGCTTTTTCCTGCTCCTCTTAGCATGATAAAGAAGATTCAAAGAGAGTGAGATGCCAGCTCCTTTCATTCAGTCAGTAGCTTCAAACATTTCTGGTATATGAATAACATGATGTTTTTCAATGGCAAAAATCAATGAATATTGTAAATGCACAAACAGTAATTTCTCCGCATTGCAAGGTGCAATTCTGAAATTTTTTGCTTTTTCCTGCTCCTCTTAGCATGATAAAGAAGATTCAAAGAGAGTGAGATGCCAGCTCCTTTCATTCAGTCAGTAGCTTCAATCATTTCTGGACGTTTTTCAATGGCAAAAATCATTGAATATTGTAAATGCACAAACAGTAATTTCTCCGCATTGCAAGGTGCAATTCTGAAATTTTTTGCTTTTTCCTGCTCCTCTAAGCATGATAAAGAAGATTCAAAGAGAGTGAGATGCCAGCTCCTTTCATTCAGTCAGTAGCTTCAATCATTTCTGGACGTTTTTCAATGGCAAAAATCAATGAATATTGTAAATGCACAAACAGTAATTTCTCCGCATTGCAAGGTGCAATTCTGAAATTTTTTGCTTTTTCCTGCTCCTCTTAGCATGATAAACAAGATTCAAAGAGAGTGAGATGCCAGCTCCTTTCATTCAGTCAGTAGCTTCAATCATTTCTGGACGTTTTTCAATGGCAAAAATCAATGAATATTGTAAATGCACAAACAGTAATTTCTCCGCATTGCAAGGTGCAATTCTGAAATTTTTTGCTTTTTCCTGCTCCTCTTAGCATGATAAAGAAGATTCAAAGAGAGTGAGATGCCAGCTCCTTTCATTCAGTCAGTAGCTTCAAACATTTCTGGTATATGAATAACATGATGTTTTTCAATGGCAAAAATCAATGAATATTGTAAATGCACAAACAGTAATTTCTCCGCATTGCAAGGTGCAATTCTGAAATTTTTTGCTTTTTCCTGCTCCTCTTAGCATGATAAAGAAGATTCAAAGAGAGTGAGATGCCAGCTCCTTTCATTCAGTAAGTAGCTTCAATCATTTCTGGACGTTTTTCAATGGCAAAAATCAATGAATATTGTAAATGCACAAACAGTAATTTCTCCGCATTGCAAGGTGCAATTCTGAAATTTTTTGCTTTTTCCTGCTCCTCTTAGCATGATAAACAAGATTCAAAGAGCGTGAGATGCCAGCTCTTTTCATTCAGTCAGTAGCTTCAATCATTTCTGGACGTTTTTCAATGACAAAAATCAATGAATATTGTAAATGCACAAACAGTAATTTCTCCGCATTGCAAGGTGCAATTCTGAAATTTTTTGCTTTTTCCTGCTCCTCTTAGCATGATAAAGAAGATTCAAAGAGAGTGAGATGCCAGCTCCTTTCATTCAGTCAGTAGCTTCAATCATTTCTGGACGTTTTTCAATGGCAAAAATCAATGAATATTGTAAATGCACAAAGGGTAATTTCTCCGCATTGCAAGGTGCAATTCTGAAATTTTTTGCTTTTTCCTGCTCCACTTAGCATGATAAAGAAGATTCAAAGAGAGTGAGATGCCAGCTCCTTTCATTCAGTCAGTAGCTTCAAACATTTCTGGTATATGAATAACATGATGTTTTTCAATGGCAAAAATCAATGAATATTGTAAATGCACAAACAGTAATTTCTCCGCATTGCAAGGTGCAATTCTGAAATTTTTTGCTTTTTCCTGCTCCTCTTAGCATGATAAAGAAGATTCAAAGAGAGTGAGATGCCAGCTCCTTTCATTCAGTCAGTAGCTTCAATCATTTCTGGACGTTTTTCAATGGCAAAAATCATTGAATATTGTAAATGCACAAACAGTAATTTCTCCGCATTGCAAGGTGCAATTCTGAAATTTTTTGCTTTTTCCTGCTCCTCTAAGCATGATAAAGAAGATTCAAAGAGAGTGAGATGCCAGCTCCTTTCATTCAGTCAGTAGCTTCAATCATTTCTGGACGTTTTTCAATGGCAAAAATCAATGAATATTGTAAATGCACAAACAGTAATTTCTCCGCATTGCAAGGTGCAATTCTGAAATTTTTTGCTTTTTCCTGCTCCTCTTAGCATGATAAAGAAGATTCAAAGAGAGTGAGATGCCAGCTCCTTTCATTCAGTCAGTAGCTTCAATCATTTCTGGACGTTTTTCAATGGCAAAAATCAATGAATATTGTAAATGCACAAACAGTAATTTCTCCGCATTGCAAGGTGCAATTCTGAAATTTTTTGCTTTTTCCTGCTCCTCTTAGCATGATAAAGAAGATTCAAAGAGAGTGAGATGCCAGCTCCTTTCATTCAGTCAGTAGCTTCAAACATTTCTGGTATATGAATAACATGATGTTTTTCAATGGCAAAAATCAATGAATATTGTAAATGCACAAACAGTAATTTCTCCGCATTGCAAGGTGCAATTCTGAAATTTTTTGCTTTTTCCTGCTCCTCTTAGCATGATAAAGAAGATTCAAAGAGAGTGAGATGCCAGCTCCTTTCATTCAGTAAGTAGCTTCAATCATTTCTGGACGTTTTTCAATGGCAAAAATCAATGAATATTGTAAATGCACAAACAGTAATTTCTCCGCATTGCAAGGTGCAATTCTGAAATTTTTTGCTTTTTCCTGCTCCTCTTAGCATGATAAACAAGATTCAAAGAGCGTGAGATGCCAGCTCTTTTCATTCAGTCAGTAGCTTCAATCATTTCTGGACGTTTTTCAATGACAAAAATCAATGAATATTGTAAATGCACAAACAGTAATTTCTCCGCATTGCAAGATGCAAATCTGAAATTTTTTGCTTTTTCCTGCTCCTCTTAGCATGATAAAGAAGATTCAAAGAGAGTGAGATGCCAGCTCCTTTCATTCAGTCAGTAGCTTCAATCATTTCTGGACGTTTTTCAATGGCAAAAATCATTGAATATTGTAAATGCACAAACAGTAATTTCTCCGCATTGCAAGGTGCAATTCTGAAATTTTTTGCTTTTTCCTGCTCCTCTTAGCATGATAAAGAAGATTCAAAGAGAGTGAGATGCCAGCTCCTTTCATTCAGTCAGTAGCTTCAATCATTTCTGGTATATGAATAACATGATGTTTTTCAATGGCAAAAATCAATGAATATTGTAAATGCACAAACAGTAATTTCTCCGCATTGCAAGGTGCAATTCTGAAATTTTTTGCTTTTTCCTGCTCCTCTTAGCATGATAAAGAAGATTCAAAGAGAGTGAGATGCCAGCTCCTTTCATTCAGTCAGTAGCTTCAAACATTTCTGGTATATGAATAACATGATGTTTTTCAATGGCAAAAATCAATGAATATTGTAAATGCACAAACAGTAATTTCTCCGCATTGCAAGGTGCAATTCTGAAATTTTTTGCTTTTTCCTGCTCCTCTTAGCATGATAAAGAAGATTCAAAGAGAGTGAGATGCCAGCTCCTTTCATTCAGTAAGTAGCTTCAATCATTTCTGGACGTTTTTCAATGGCAAAAATCAATGAATATTGTAAATGCACAAACAGTAATTTCTCCGCATTGCAAGGTGCAATTCTGAAATTTTTTGCTTTTTCCTGCTCCTCTTAGCATGATAAACAAGATTCAAAGAGAGTGAGATGCCAGCTCTTTTCATTCAGTCAGTAGCTTCAATCATTTCTGGACGTTTTTCAATGACAAAAATCAATGAATATTGTAAATGCACAAACAGTAATTTCTCCGCATTGCAAGGTGCAATTCTGAAATTTTTTGCTTTTTCCTGCTCCTCTTAGCATGATAAAGAAGATTCAAAGAGAGTGAGATGCCAGCTCCTTTCATTCAGTCAGTAGCTTCAATCATTTCTGGACGTTTTTCAATGGCAAAAATCATTGAATATTGTAAATGCACAAACAGTAATTTCTCCGCATTGCAAGGTGCAATTCTGAAATTTTTTGCTTTTTCCTGCTCCTCTTAGCATGATAAAGAAGATTCAAAGAGAGTGAGATGCCAGCTCCTTTCATTCAGTCAGTAGCTTCAATCATTTCTGGTATATGAATAACGATGTTTTTCAATGGCAAAAATCAATGAATATTGTAAATGCACAAACAGTAATTTCTCCACATTGCAAGGTGCAATTCTGAAATTTTTTGCTTTTTCCTGCTCCTCTTAGCATGATAAAGAAGATTCAAAGAGAGTGAGATGCCAGCTCCTTTCATTCAGTCAGTAGCTTCAATCATTTCTGGACGTTTTTCAATGGCAAAAATCAATGAATATTGTAAATGCACAAACAGTAATTTCTCCGCATTGCAAGGTGCAATTCTGAAATTTTTTGCTTTTTCCTGCTCCTCTTAGCATGATAAACAAGATTCAAAGAGAGTGAGATGCCAGCTCCTTTCATTCAGTCAGTAGCTTCAATCATTTCTGGACGTTTTTCAATGGCAAAAATCAATGAATATTGTAAATGCACAAAGTGTAATTTCTCCGCATTGCAAGGTGCAATTCTGAAATTTTTTGCTTTTTCCTGCTCCTCTTAGCATGATAAAGAAGATTCAAAGAGAGTGAGATGCCAGCTCCTTTCATTCAGTCAGTAGCTTCAAACATTTCTGGTATATGAATAACATGATGTTTTTCAATGGCAAAAATCAATGAATATTGTAAATGCACAAACAGTAATTTCTCCGCATTGCAAGGTGCAATTCTGAAATTTTTTGCTTTTTCCTGCTCCTCTTAGCATGATAAAGAAGATTCAAAGAGAGTGAGATGCCAGCTCCTTTCATTCAGTAAGTAGCTTCAATCATTTCTGGACGTTTTTCAATGGCAAAAATCAATGAATATTGTAAATGCACAAACAGTAATTTCTCCGCATTGCAAGGTGCAATTCTGAAATTTTTTGCTTTTTCCTGCTCCTCTTAGCATGATAAACAAGATTCAAAGAGAGTGAGATGCCAGCTCTTTTCATTCAGTCAGTAGCTTCAATCATTTCTGGACGTTTTTCAATGACAAAAATCAATGAATATTGTAAATGCACAAACAGTAATTTCTCCGCATTGCAAGGTGCAATTCTGAAATTTTTTGCTTTTTCCTGCTCCTCTTAGCATGATAAAGAAGATTCAAAGAGAGTGAGATGCCAGCTCCTTTCATTCAGTCAGTAGCTTCAATCATTTCTGGACGTTTTTCAATGGCAAAAATCATTGAATATTGTAAATGCACAAACAGTAATTTCTCCGCATTGCAAGGTGCAATTCTGAAATTTTTTGCTTTTTCCTGCTCCTCTTAGCATGATAAAGAAGATTCAAAGAGAGTGAGATGCCAGCTCCTTTCATTCAGTCAGTAGCTTCAATCATTTCTGGTATATGAATAACATGATGTTTTTCAATGGCAAAAATCAATGAATATTGTAAATGCACAAACAGTAATTTCTCCGCATTGCAAGGTGCAATTCTGAAATTTTTTGCTTTTTCCTGCTCCTCTTAGCATGATAAAGAAGATTCAAAGAGAGTGAGATGCCAGCTCCTTTCATTCAGTCAGTAGCTTCAATCATTTCTGGACGTTTTTCAATGGCAAAAATCAATGAATATTGTAAATGCACAAACAGTAATTTCTCCGCATTGCAAGGTGCAATTCTGAAATTTTTTGCTTTTTCCTGCTCCTCTTAGCATGATAAACAAGATTCAAAGAGAGTGAGATGCCAGCTCCTTTCATTCAGTCAGTAGCTTCAATCATTTCTGGACGTTTTTCAATGGCAAAAATCAATGAATATTGTAAATGCACAAACAGTAATTTCTCCGCATTGCAAGGTGCAATTCTGAAATTTTTTGCTTTTTCCTGCTCCTCTTAGCATGATAAACAAGATTCAAAGAGAGTGAGATGCCAGCTCCTTTCATTCAGTCAGTAGCTTCAATCATTTCTGGACGTTTTTCAATGGCAAAAATCAATGAATATTGTAAATGCACAAAGAGTAATTTCTCCGCATTGCAAGGTGCAATTCTGAAATTTTTTGCTTTTTCCTGCTCCTCTTAGCATGATAAAGAAGATTCAAAGAGAGTGAGATGCCAGCTCCTTTCATTCAGTCAGTAGCTTCAAACATTTCTGGTATATGAATAACATGATGTTTTTCAATGGCAAAAATCAATGAATATTGTAAATGCACAAACAGTAATTTCTCCGCATTGCAAGGTGCAATTCTGAAATTTTTTGCTTTTTCCTGCTCCTCTTAGCATGATAAAGAAGATTCAAAGAGAGTGAGATGCCAGCTCCTTTCATTCAGTCAGTAGCTTCAATCATTTCTGGACGTTTTTCAATGGCAAAAATCATTGAATATTGTAAATGCACAAACAGTAATTTCTCCGCATTGCAAAGTGCAATTCTGAAATTTTTTGCTTTTCCCTGCTCCTCTTAGCATGATAAAGAAGATTCAAAGAGAGTGAGATGCCAGCTCCTTTCATTCAGTCAGTAGCTTCAATCATTTCTGGTATATGAATAACATGATGTTTTTCAATGGCAAAAATCAATGAATATTGTAAATGCACAAACAGTAATTTCTCCGCATTGCAAGGTGCAATTCTGAAATTTTTTGCTTTTTCCTGCTCCTCTTAGCATGATAAACAAGATTCATAGAGAGTGAGATGCCAGCTCCTTTCATTCAGTCAGTAGCTTCTATCATTTCTGGACGTTTTTCAATGGCAAAAATCAATGAATATTGTAAATGCACAAACAGTAATTTCTCCGCATTGCAAGGTGCAATTCTGAAATTTTTTGCTTTTTCCTGCTCCTCTTAGCATGATAAAGAAGATTCAAAGAGAGTGAGATGCCAGCTCCTTTCATTCAGTCAGTAGCTTCAAACATTTCTGGTATATGAATAACATGATGTTTTTCAATGGCAAAAATCAATGAATATTGTAAATGCACAAACAGTAATTTCTCCGCATTGCAAGGTGCAATTCTGAAATTTTTTGCTTTTTCCTGCTCCTCTTAGCATGATAAAGAAGATTCAAAGAGAGTGAGATGCCAGCTCCTTTCATTCAGTCAGTAGCTTCAATCATTTCTGGACGTTTTTCAATGGCAAAAATCAATGAATATTGTAAATGCACAAACAGAAATTTCTCCGCATTGCAAGGTGCAATTCTGAAATTTTTTGCTTTTTCCTGCTCCTCTTAGCATGATAAACAAGATTCAAAGAGAGTGAGATGCCAGCTCTTTTCATTCAGTCAGTAGCTTCAATCATTTCTGGACGTTTTTCAATGACAAAAATCAATGAATATTGTAAATGCACAAACAGTAATTTCTCCGCATTGCAAGGTGCAATTCTGAAATTTTTTGCTTTTTCCTGCTCCTCTTAGCATGATAAAAAAGATTCAAAGAGAATGAGATGCCAGCTCCTTTCATTCAGTCAGTAGCTTCAATCATTTCTGGACGTTTTTCAATGGCAAAAATCATTGAATATTGTAAATGCACAAACAGTAATTTCTCCGCATTGCAAGGTGCAATTCTGAAATTTTTTGCTTTTTCCTGCTCCTCTTAGCATGATAAAGAAGATTCAAAGAGAGTGAGATGCCAGCTCCTTTCATTCAGTCAGTAGCTTCAATCATTTCTGGACGTTTTTCAATGGCAAAAATCAATGAATATTGTAAATGCACAAAGGGTAATTTCTCCGCATTGCAAGGTGCAATTCTGAAATTTTTTGCTTTTTCCTGCTCCACTTAGCATGATAAAGAAGATTCAAAGAGAGTGAGATGCCAGCTCCTTTCATTCAGTCAGTAGCTTCAATCATTTCTGGTATATGAATAACATGATGTTTTTCAATGGCAAAAATCAATGAATATTGTAAATGCACAAACAGTAATTTCTCCGCATTGCAAGGTGCAATTCTGAAATTTTTTGCTTTTTCCTGCTCCTCTTAGCATGATAAAGAAGATTCAAAGAGAGTGAGATGCCAGCTCCTTTCATTCAGTCAGTAGCTTCAATCATTTCTGGACGTTTTTCAATGGCAAAAATCATTGAATATTGTAAATGCACAAACAGTAATTTCTCCGCATTGCAAGGTGCAATTCTGAAATTTTTTGCTTTTTCCTGCTCCTCTAAGCATGATAAAGAAGATTCAAAGAGAGTGAGATGCCAGCTCCTTTCATTCAGTCAGTAGCTTCAATCATTTCTGGACGTTTTTCAATGGCAAAAATCAATGAATATTGTAAATGCACAAACAGTAATTTCTCCGCATTGCAAGGTGCAATTCTGAAATTTTTTGCTTTTTCCTGCTCCTCTTAGCATGATAAAGAAGATTCAAAGAGAGTGAGATGCCAGCTCCTTTCATTCAGTCAGTAGCTTCAATCATTTCTGGACGTTTTTCAATGGCAAAAATCAATGAATATTGTAAATGCACAAACAGTAATTTCTCCGCATTGCAAGGTGCAATTCTGAAATTTTTTGCTTTTTCCTGCTCCTCTTAGCATGATAAAGAAGATTCAAAGAGAGTGAGATGCCAGCTCCTTTCATTCAGTCAGTAGCTTCAAACATTTCTGGTATATGAATAACATGATGTTTTTCAATGGCAAAAATCAATGAATATTGTAAATGCACAAACAGTAATTTCTCCGCATTGCAAGGTGCAATTCTGAAATGTTTTGCTTTTTCCTGCTCCTCTTAGCATGATAAAGAAGATTCAAAGAGAGTGAGATGCCAGCTCCTTTCATTCAGTAAGTAGCTTCAATCATTTCTGGACGTTTTTCAATGGCAAAAATCAATGAATATTGTAAATGCACAAACAGTAATTTCTCCGCATTGCAAGGTGCAATTCTGAAATTTTTTGCTTTTTCCTGCTCCTCTTAGCATGATAAACAAGATTCAAAGAGCGTGAGATGCCAGCTCTTTTCATTCAGTCAGTAGCTTCAATCATTTCTGGACGTTTTTCAATGACAAAAATCAATGAATATTGTAAATGCACAAACAGTAATTTCTCCGCATTGCAAGATGCAAATCTGAAATTTTTTGCTTTTTCCTGCTCCTCTTAGCATGATAAAGAAGATTCAAAGAGAGTGAGATGCCAGCTCCTTTCATTCAGTCAGTAGCTTCAATCATTTCTGGACGTTTTTCAATGGCAAAAATCATTGAATATTGTAAATGCACAAACAGTAATTTCTCCGCATTGCAAGGTGCAATTCTGAAATTTTTTGCTTTTTCCTGCTCCTCTTAGCATGATAAAGAAGATTCAAAGAGAGTGAGATGCCAGCTCCTTTCATTCAGTCAGTAGCTTCAATCATTTCTGGTATATGAATAACATGATGTTTTTCAATGGCAAAAATCAATGAATATTGTAAATGCACAAACAGTAATTTCTCCGCATTGCAAGGTGCAATTCTGAAATTTTTTGCTTTTTCCTGCTCCTCTTAGCATGATAAAGAAGATTCAAAGAGAGTGAGATGCCAGCTCCTTTCATTCAGTCAGTAGCTTCAAACATTTCTGGTATATGAATAACATGATGTTTTTCAATGGCAAAAATCAATGAATATTGTAAATGCACAAACAGTAATTTCTCCGCATTGCAAGGTGCAATTCTGAAATTTTTTGCTTTTTCCTGCTCCTCTTAGCATGATAAAGAAGATTCAAAGAGAGTGAGATGCCAGCTCCTTTCATTCAGTAAGTAGCTTCAATCATTTCTGGACGTTTTTCAATGGCAAAAATCAATGAATATTGTAAATGCACAAACAGTAATTTCTCCGCATTGCAAGGTGCAATTCTGAAATTTTTTGCTTTTTCCTGCTCCTCTTAGCATGATAAAGAAGATTCAAAGAGAGTGAGATGCCAGCTCCTTTCATTCAGTCAGTAGCTTCAAACATTTCTGGTATATGAATAACATGATGTTTTTCAATGGCAAAAATCAATGAATATTGTAAATGCACAAACAGTAATTTCTCCGCATTGCAAGGTGCAATTCTGAAATTTTTTGCTTTTTCCTGCTCCTCTTAGCATGATAAAGAAGATTCAAAGAGAGTGAGATGCCAGCTCCTTTCATTCAGTCAGTAGCTTCAATCATTTCTGGACGTTTTTCAATGGCAAAAATCATTGAATATTGTAAATGCACAAACAGTAATTTCTCCGCATTGCAAGGTGCAATTCTGAAATTTTTTGCTTTTTCCTGCTCCTCTTAGCATGATAAAGAAGATTCAAAGAGAGTGAGATGCCAGCTCCTTTCATTCAGTCAGTAGCTTCAATCATTTCTGGTATATGAATAACATGATGTTTTTCAATGGCAAAAATCAATGAATATTGTAAATGCACAAACAGTAATTTCTCCACATTGCAAGGTGCAATTCTGAAATTTTTTGCTTTTTCCTGCTCCTCTTAGCATGATAAAGAAGATTCAAAGAGAGTGAGATGCCAGCTCCTTTCATTCAGTCAGTAGCTTCAATCATTTCTGGACGTTTTTCAATGGCAAAAATCAATGAATATTGTAAATGCACAAACAGTAATTTCTCCGCATTGCAAGGTGCAATTCTGAAATTTTTTGCTTTTTCCTGCTCCTCTTAGCATGATAAACAAGATTCAAAGAGAGTGAGATGCCAGCTCCTTTCATTCAGTCAGTAGCTTCAATCATTTCTGGACGTTTTTCAATGGCAAAAATCAATGAATATTGTAAATGCACAAAGTGTAATTTCTCCGCATTGCAAGGTGCAATTCTGAAATTTTTTGCTTTTTCCTGCTCCTCTTAGCATGATAAAGAAGATTCAAAGAGAGTGAGATGCCAGCTCCTTTCATTCAGTCAGTAGCTTCAAACATTTCTGGTATATGAATAACATGATGTTTTTCAATGGCAAAAATCAATGAATATTGTAAATGCACAAACAGTAATTTCTCCGCATTGCAAGGTGCAATTCTGAAATTTTTTGCTTTTTCCTGCTCCTCTTAGCATGATAAAGAAGATTCAAAGAGAGTGAGATGCCAGCTCCTTTCATTCAGTAAGTAGCTTCAATCATTTCTGGACGTTTTTCAATGGCAAAAATCAATGAATATTGTAAATGCACAAACAGTAATTTCTCCGCATTGCAAGGTGCAATTCTGAAATTTTTTGCTTTTTCCTGCTCCTCTTAGCATGATAAACAAGATTCAAAGAGAGTGAGATGCCAGCTCTTTTCATTCAGTCAGTAGCTTCAATCATTTCTGGACGTTTTTCAATGACAAAAATCAATGAATATTGTAAATGCACAAACAGTAATTTCTCCGCATTGCAAGGTGCAATTCTGAAATTTTTTGCTTTTTCCTGCTCCTCTTAGCATGATAAAGAAGATTCAAAGAGAGTGAGATGCCAGCTCCTTTCATTCAGTCAGTAGCTTCAATCATTTCTGGACGTTTTTCAATGGCAAAAATCATTGAATATTGTAAATGCACAAACAGTAATTTCTCCGCATTGCAAGGTGCAATTCTGAAATTTTTTGCTTTTTCCTGCTCCTCTTAGCATGATAAAGAAGATTCAAAGAGAGTGAGATGCCAGCTCCTTTCATTCAGTCAGTAGCTTCAATCATTTCTGGTATATGAATAACATGATGTTTTTCAATGGCAAAAATCAATGAATATTGTAAATGCACAAACAGTAATTTCTCCGCATTGCAAGGTGCAATTCTGAAATTTTTTGCTTTTTCCTGCTCCTCTTAGCATGATAAAGAAGATTCAAAGAGAGTGAGATGCCAGCTCCTTTCATTCAGTCAGTAGCTTCAATCATTTCTGGACGTTTTTCAATGGCAAAAATCAATGAATATTGTAAATGCACAAACAGTAATTTCTCCGCATTGCAAGGTGCAATTCTGAAATTTTTTGCTTTTTCCTGCTCCTCTTAGCATGATAAACAAGATTCAAAGAGAGTGAGATGCCAGCTCCTTTCATTCAGTCAGTAGCTTCAATCATTTCTGGACGTTTTTCAATGGCAAAAATCAATGAATATTGTAAATGCACAAACAGTAATTTCTCCGCATTGCAAGGTGCAATTCTGAAATTTTTTGCTTTTTCCTGCTCCTCTTAGCATGATAAACAAGATTCAAAGAGAGTGAGATGCCAGCTCCTTTCATTCAGTCAGTAGCTTCAATCATTTCTGGACGTTTTTCAATGGCAAAAATCAATGAATATTGTAAATGCACAAAGAGTAATTTCTCCGCATTGCAAGGTGCAATTCTGAAATTTTTTGCTTTTTCCTGCTCCTCTTAGCATGATAAAGAAGATTCAAAGAGAGTGAGATGCCAGCTCCTTTCATTCAGTCAGTAGCTTCAAACATTTCTGGTATATGAATAACATGATGTTTTTCAATGGCAAAAATCAATGAATATTGTAAATGCACAAACAGTAATTTCTCCGCATTGCAAGGTGCAATTCTGAAATTTTTTGCTTTTTCCTGCTCCTCTTAGCATGATAAAGAAGATTCAAAGAGAGTGAGATGCCAGCTCCTTTCATTCAGTCAGTAGCTTCAATCATTTCTGGACGTTTTTCAATGGCAAAAATCATTGAATATTGTAAATGCACAAACAGTAATTTCTCCGCATTGCAAGGTGCAATTCTGAAATTTTTTGCTTTTCCCTGCTCCTCTTAGCATGATAAAGAAGATTCAAAGAGAGTGAGATGCCAGCTCCTTTCATTCAGTCAGTAGCTTCAATCATTTCTGGTATATGAATAACATGATGTTTTTCAATGAATATTGTAAATGCACAAACAGTAATTTCTCCGCATTGCAAGGTGCAATTCTGAAATTTTTTGCTTTTTCCTGCTCCTCTTAGCATGATAAACAAGATTCAAAGAGAGTGAGATGCCAGCTCCTTTCATTCAGTCAGTAGCTTCTATCATTTCTGGACGTTTTTCAATGGCAAAAATCAATGAATATTGTAAATGCACAAACAGTAATTTCTCCGCATTGCAAGGTGCAATTCTGAAATTTTTTGCTTTTTCCTGCTCCTCTTAGCATGATAAAGAAGATTCAAAGAGAGTGAGATGCCAGCTCCTTTCATTCAGTCAGTAGCTTCAAACATTTCTGGTATATGAATAACATGATGTTTTTCAATGGCAAAAATCAATGAATATTGTAAATGCACAAACAGTAATTTCTCCGCATTGCAAGGTGCAATTCTGAAATTTTTTGCTTTTTCCTGCTCCTCTTAGCATGATAAAGAAGATTCAAAGAGAGTGAGATGCCAGCTCCTTTCATTCAGTCAGTAGCTTCAATCATTTCTGGACGTTTTTCAATGGCAAAAATCAATGAATATTGTAAATGCACAAACAGAAATTTCTCCGCATTGCAAGGTGCAATTCTGAAATTTTTTGCTTTTTCCTGCTCCTCTTAGCATGATAAACAAGATTCAAAGAGAGTGAGATGCCAGCTCTTTTCATTCAGTCAGTAGCTTCAATCATTTCTGGACGTTTTTCAATGACAAAAATCAATGAATATTGTAAATGCACAAACAGTAATTTCTCCGCATTGCAAGGTGCAATTCTGAAATTTTTTGCTTTTTCCTGCTCCTCTTAGCATGATAAAAAAGATTCAAAGAGAATGAGATGCCAGCTCCTTTCATTCAGTCAGTAGCTTCAATCATTTCTGGACGTTTTTCAATGGCAAAAATCATTGAATATTGTAAATGCACAAACAGTAATTTCTCCGCATTGCAAGGTGCAATTCTGAAATTTTTTGCTTTTTCCTGCTCCTCTTAGCATGATAAAGAAGATTCAAAGAGAGTGAGATGCCAGCTCCTTTCATTCAGTCAGTAGCTTCAATCATTTCTGGTATATGAATAACATGATGTTTTTCAATGGCAAAAATCAATGAATATTGTAAATGCACAAACAGTAATTTCTCCGCATTGCAAGGTGCAATTCTGAAATTTTTTGCTTTTTCCTGCTCCTCTTAGCATGATAAAGAAGATTCAAAGAGAGTGAGATGCCAGCTCCTTTCATTCAGTCAGTAGCTTCAAACATTTCTGGTATATGAATAACATGATGTTTTTCAATGGCAAAAATCAATGAATATTGTAAATGCACAAACAGTAATTTCTCCGCATTGCAAGGTGCAATTCTGAAATTTTTTGCTTTTTCCTGCTCCTCTTAGCATGATAAAGAAGATTCAAAGAGAGTGAGATGCCAGCTCCTTTCATTCAGTAAGTAGCTTCAATCATTTCTGGACGTTTTTCAATGGCAAAAATCAATGAATATTGTAAATGCACAAACAGTAATTTCTCCGCATTGCAAGGTGCAATTCTGAAATTTTTTGCTTTTTCCTGCTCCTCTTAGCATGATAAAGAAGATTCAAAGAGAGTGAGATGCCAGCTCCTTTCATTCAGTCAGTAGCTTCAATCATTTCTGGACGTTTTTCAATGGTAAAAATCATTGAATATTGTAAATGCACAAACAGTAATTTCTCCGCATTGCAAGGTGCAATTCTGAAATTTTTTGCTTTTTCCTGCTCCTCTTAGCATGATAAAGAAGATTCAAAGAGAGTGAGATGCCAGCTCCTTTCATTCAGTCAGTAGCTTCAATCATTTCTGGTATATGAATAACATGATGTTTTTCAATGGCAAAAATCAATGAATATTGTAAATGCACAAACAGTAATTTCTCCGCATTGCAAGGTGCAATTCTGAAATTTTTTGCTTTTTCCTGCTCCTCTTAGCATGATAAAGAAGATTCAAAGAGAGTGAGATGCCAGCTCCTTTCATTCAGTCAGTAGCTTCAATCATTTCTGGACGTCTTTCAATGGCAAAAATCAATGAATATTGTAAATGCACAAACAGTAATTTCTCCGCATTGCAAGGTGCAATTCTGAAATTTTTTGCTTTTTCCTGCTCCTCTTAGCATGATAAACAAGATTCAAAGAGAGTGAGATGCCAGCTCCTTTCATTCAGTCAGTAGCTTCAATCATTTCTGGACGTTTTTCAATGGCAAAAATCAATGAATATTGTAAATGCACAAACAGTAATTTCTCCGCATTGCAAGGTGCAATTCTGAAATTTTTTGCTTTTTCCTGCTCCTCTTAGCATGATAAACAAGATTCAAAGAGAGTGAGATGCCAGCTCCTTTCATTCAGTCAGTAGCTTCAATCATTTCTGGACGTTTTTCAATGGCAAAAATCAATGAATATTGTAAATGCACAAAGAGTAATTTCTCCGCATTGCAAGGTGCAATTCTGAAATTTTTTGCTTTTTCCTGCTCCTCTTAGCATGATAAAGAAGATTCAAAGAGAGTGAGATGCCAGCTCCTTTCATTCAGTCAGTAGCTTCAAACATATCTGGTATATGAATAACATGATGTTTTTCAATGGCAAAAATCAATGAATATTGTAAATGCACAAACAGTAATTTCTCCGCATTGCAAGGTGCAATTCTGAAATTTTTTGCTTTTTCCTGCTCCTCTTAGCATGATAAAGAAGATTCAAAGAGAGTGAGATGCCAGCTCCTTTCATTCAGTCAGTAGCTTCAATCATTTCTGGACGTTTTTCAATGGCAAAAATCATTGAATATTGTAAATGCACAAACAGTAATTTCTCCGCATTGCAAGGTGCAATTCTGAAATTTTTTGCTTTTTCCTGCTCCTCTTAGCATGATAAACAAGATTCAAAGAGAGTGAGATGCCAGCTCCTTTCATTCAGTCAGTAGCTTCAATCATTTCTGGTATATGAATAACATGATGTTTTTCAATGGCAAAAATCAATGAATATTGTAAATGCACAAACAGTAATTTCTCCGCATTGCAAGGTGCAATTCTGAAATTTTTTGCTTTTTCCTGCTCCTCTTAGCATGATAAACAAGATTCAAAGAGAGTGAGATGCCAGCTCCTTTCATTCAGTCAGTAGCTTCTATCATTTCTGGACGTTTTTCAATGGCAAAAATCAATGAATATTGTAAATGCACAAACAGTAATTTCTCCGCATTGCAAGGTGCAATTCTGAAATTTTTTGCTTTTTCCTGCTCCTCTTAGCATGATAAAGAAGATTCAAAGAGAGTGAGATGCCAGCTCCTTTCATTCAGTCAGTAGCTTCAAACATTTCTGGTATATGAATAACATGATGTTTTTCAATGGCAAAAATCAATGAATATTGTAAATGCACAAACAGTAATTTCTCCGCATTGCAAGGTGCAATTCTGAAATTTTTTGCTTTTTCCTGCTCCTCTTAGCATGATAAAGAAGATTCAAAGAGAGTGAGATGCCAGCTCCTTTCATTCAGTAAGTAGCTTCAATCATTTCTGGACGTTTTTCAATGGCAAAAATCAATGAATATTGTAAATGCACAAACAGTAATTTCTCCGCATTGCAAGGTGCAATTCTGAAATTTTTTGCTTTTTCCTGCTCCTCTTAGCATGATAAACAAGATTCAAAGAGAGTGAGATGCCAGCTCTTTTCATTCAGTCAGTAGCTTCAATCATTTCTGGACGTTTTTCAATGACAAAAATCAATGAATATTGTAAATGCACAAACAGTAATTTCTCCGCATTGCAAGGTGCAATTCTGAAATTTTTTGCTTTTTCCTGCTCCTCTTAGCATGATAAAGAAGATTCAAAGAGAGTGAGATGCCAGCTCCTTTCATTCAGTCAGTAGCTTCAATCATTTCTGGACGTTTTTCAATGGCAAAAATCATTGAATATTGTAAATGCACAAACAGTAATTTCTCCGCATTGCAAGGTGCAATTCTGAAATTTTTTGCTTTTTCCTGCTCCTCTTAGCATGATAAAGAAGATTCAAAGAGAGTGAGATGCCAGCTCCTTTCATTCAGTCAGTAGCTTCAATCATTTCTGGTATATGAATAACATGATGTTTTTCAATGGCAAAAATCAAAGAATATTGTAAATGCACAAAGAGTAATTTCTCCGCATTGCAAGGTGCAATTCTGAAATTTTTTGCTTTTTCCTGCTCCTCTTAGCATGATAAAGAAGATTCAAGGAGAGTGAGATGCCAGCTCCTTTCATTCAGTCAGTAGCTTCAATCATTTCTGGACGTTTTTCAATGGCAAAAATCAATGAATATTGTAAATGCACAAACAGTAATTTCTCCGCATTGCAAGGTGCAATTCTGAAATTTTTTGCTTTTTCCTGCTCCTCTTAGCATGATAAACAAGATTCAAAGAGAGTGAGATGCCAGCTCCTTTCATTCAGTCAGTAGCTTCAATCATTTCTGGACGTTTTTCAATGGCAAAAATCAATGAATATTGTAAATGCACAAACAGTAATTTCTCCGCATTGCAAGGTGCAATTCTGAAATTTTTTGCGTTTTCCTGCTCCTCTTAGCATGATAAACAAGATTCAAAGAGAGTGAGATGCCAGCTCCTTTCATTCAGTCAGCAGCTTCAATCATTTCTGGACGTTTTTCAATGGCAAAAATCAATGAATATTATAAATGCACAAACAGTAATTTCTCCGCATTGCAAGGTGCAATTCTGAAATTTTTTGCTTTTTCCTGCTCCTCTTAGCATGATAAAGAAGATTCAAAGAGAGTGAGATGCCAGCTCCTTTCATTCATTCAGTAGCTTCAATCATTTCTGGACGTTTTTCAATGGCAAAAATCAATGAATATTGTAAATGCACAAACAGTAATTTCTCCGCATTGCAAGGTGCAATTCTGAAATTTTTTGCTTTTTCCTGCTCCTCTTAGCATGATAAAGAAGATTCAAAGAGAGTGAGATGCCAGCTCCTTTCATTCAGTCAGTAGCTTCAATCATTTCTGGACTTTTTTCAATGGCAAAAATCAATGAATATTGTAAATGCACAAAGAGTAATTTCTCCGCATTGCAAGGTGCAATTCTGAAATTTTTTGCTTTTTCCTGCTCCTCTTAGCATGATAAAGAAGATTCAAAGAGAGTGAGATGCCAGCTCCTTTCATTCAGTCAGTAGCTTCAAACATTTCTGGTATATGAATAACATGATGTTTTTCAATGGCAAAAATCAATGAATATTGTAAATGCACAAACAGTAATTTCTCCGCATTGCAAGGTGCAATTCTGAAATTTTTTGCTTTTTCCTGCTCCTCTTAGCATGATAAAGAAGATTCAAAGAGAGTGAGATGCCAGCTCCTTTCATTCAGTCAGTAGCTTCAATCATTTCTGGACGTTTTTCAATGGCAAAAATCATTGAATATTGTAAATGCACAAACAGTAATTTCTCCGCATTGCAAGGTGCAATTCTGAAATTTTTTGCTTTTTCCTGCTCCTCTTAGCATGATAAAGTAGATTCAAAGAGAGTGAGATGCCAGCTCCTTTCATTCAGTCAGTAGCTTCAATCATTTCTGGTATATGAATAACATGATGTTTTTCAATGGCAAAAATCAATGAATATTGTAAATGCACAAACAGTAATTTCTCCGCATTGCAAGGTGCAATTCTGAAATTTTTTGCTTTTTCCTGCTCCTCTTAGCATGATAAAGAAGATTCAAAGAGAGTGAGATGCCAGCTCCTTTCATTCAGTCAGTAGCTTCAATCATTTCTGGACGTTTTTCAATGGCAAAAATCATTGAATATTGTAAATGCACAAACAGTAATTTCTCCGCATTGCAAGGTGCAATTCTGAAATTTTTTGCTTTTTCCTGCTCCTCTTAGCATGATAAAGAAGATTCAAAGAGAGTGAGATGCCAGCTCCTTTCATTCAGTCAGTAGCTTCAATCATTTCTGGTATATGAATAACATGATGTTTTTCAATGGCAAAAATCAAAGAATATTGTAAATGCACAAAGAGTAATTTCTCCGCATTGCAAGGTGCAATTCTGAAATTTTTTGCTTTTTCCTGCTCCTCTTAGCATGATAAAGAAGATTCAAGGAGAGTGAGATGCCAGCTCCTTTCATTCAGTCAGTAGCTTCAATCATTTCTGGACGTTTTTCAATGGCAAAAATCAATGAATATTGTAAATGCACAAACAGTAATTTCTCCGCATTGCAAGGTGCAATTCTGAAATTTTTTGCTTTTTCCTGCTCCTCTTAGCATGATAAACAAGATTCAAAGAGAGTGAGATGCCAGCTCCTTTCATTCAGTCAGCAGCTTCAATCATTTCTGGACGTTTTTCAATGGCAAAAATCAATGAATATTATAAATGCACAAACAGTAATTTCTCCGCATTGCAAGGTGCAATTCTGAAATTTTTTGCTTTTTCCTGCTCCTCTTAGCATGATAAAGAAGATTCAAAGAGAGTGAGATGCCAGCTCCTTTCATTCAGTCAGTAGCTTCAATCATTTCTGGACGTTTTTCAATGGCAAAAATCAATGAATATTGTAAATGCACAAACAGTAATTTCTCCGCATTGCAAGGTGCAATTCTGAAATTTTTTGCTTTTTCCTGCTCCTCTTAGCATGATAAAGAAGATTCAAAGAGAGTGAGATGCCAGCTCCTTTCATTCAGTCAGTAGCTTCAATCATTTCTGGACTTTTTTCAATGGCAAAAATCAATGAATATTGTAAATGCACAAAGAGTAATTTCTCCGCATTGCAAGGTGCAATTCTGAAATTTTTTGCTTTTTCCTGCTCCTCTTAGCATGATAAAGAAGATTCAAAGAGAGTGAGATGCCAGCTCCTTTCATTCAGTCAGTAGCTTCAAACATTTCTGGTATATGAATAACATGATGTTTTTCAATGGCAAAAATCAATGAATATTGTAAATGCACAAACAGTAATTTCTCCGCATTGCAAGGTGCAATTCTGAAATTTTTTGCTTTTTCCTGCTCCTCTTAGCATGATAAAGAAGATTCAAAGAGAGTGAGATGCCAGCTCCTTTCATTCAGTCAGTAGCTTCAATCATTTCTGGACGTTTTTCAATGGCAAAAATCATTGAATATTGTAAATGCACAAACAGTAATTTCTCCGCATTGCAAGGTGCAATTCTGAAATTTTTTGCTTTTTCCTGCTCCTCTTAGCATGATAAAGTAGATTCAAAGAGAGTGAGATGCCAGCTCCTTTCATTCAGTCAGTAGCTTCAATCATTTCTGGTATATGAATAACATGATGTTTTTCAATGGCAAAAATCAATGAATATTGTAAATGCACAAACAGTAATTTCTCCGCATTGCAAGGTGCAATTCTGAAATTTTTTGCTTTTTCCTGCTCCTCTTAGCATGATAAACAAGATTCAAAGAGAGTGAGATGCCAGCTCCTTTCATTCAGTCAGTAGCTTCTATCATTTCTGGACGTTTTTCAATGGCAAAAATCAATGAATATTGTAAATGCACAAACAGTAATTTCTCCGCATTGCAAGGTGCAATTCTGAAATTTTTTGCTTTTTCCTGCTCCTCTTAGCATGATAAAGAAGATTCAAAGAGAGTGAGATGCCAGCTCCTTTCATTCAGTCAGTAGCTTCAAACATTTCTGGTATATGAATAACATGATGTTTTTCAATGGCAAAAATCAATGAATATTGTAAATGCACAAACAGTAATTTCTCCGCATTGCAAGGTGCAATTCTGAAATTTTTTGCTTTTTCCTGCTCCTCTTAGCATGATAAAGAAGATTCAAAGAGAGTGAGATGCCAGCTCCTTTCATTCAGTCAGTAGCTTCAATCATTTCTGGACGTTTTTCAATGGCAAAAATCAATGAATATTGTAAATGCACAAACAGTAATTTCTCCGCATTGCAAGGTGCAATTCTGAAATTTTTTGCTTTTTCCTGCTCCTCTTAGCATGATAAAGAAGATTCAAAGAGAGTGAGATGCCAGCTCCTTTCATTCAGTCAGTAGCTTCAATCATTTCTGGACGTTTTTCAATGGCAAAAATCAATGAATATTGTAAATGCACAAACAGTAATTTCTCCGCATTGCAAGGTGCAATTCTGAAATTTTTTGCGTTTTCCTGCTCCTCTTAGCATGATAAACAAGATTCAAAGAGAGTGAGATGCCAGCTCCTTTCATTCAGTCAGCAGCTTCAATCATTTCTGGATGTTTTTCAATGGCAAAAATCAATGAATATTATAAATGCACAAACAGTAATTTCTCCGCATTGCAAGGTGCAATTCTGAAATTTTTTGCTTTTTCCTGCTCCTCTTAGCATGATAAAGAAGATTCAAAGAGAGTGAGATGCCAGCTCCTTTCATTCAGTCAGTAGCTTCAATCATTTCTGGACGTTTTTCAATGGCAAAAATCAATGAATATTGTAAATGCACAAACAGTAATTTCTCCGCATTGCAAGGTGCAATTCTGAAATTTTTTGCTTTTTCCTGCTCCTCTTAGCATGATAAAGAAGATTCAAAGAGAGTGAGATGCCAGCTCCTTTCATTCAGTCAGTAGCTTCAATCATTTCTGGACTTTTTTCAATGGCAAAAATCAATGAATATTGTAAATGCACAAAGAGTAATTTCTCCGCATTGCAAGGTGCAATTCTGAAATTTTTTGCTTTTTCCTGCTCCTCTTAGCATGATAAAGAAGATTCAAAGAGAGTGAGATGCCAGCTCCTTTCATTCAGTCAGTAGCTTCAAACATTTCTGGTATATGAATAACATGATGTTTTTCAATGGCAAAAATCAATGAATATTGTAAATGCACAAACAGTAATTTCTCCGCATTGCAAGGTGCAATTCTGAAATTTTTTGCTTTTTCCTGCTCCTCTTAGCATGATAAAGAAGATTCAAAGAGAGTGAGATGCCAGCTCCTTTCATTCAGTCAGTAGCTTCAATCATTTCTGGACGTTTTTCAATGGCAAAAATCATTGAATATTGTAAATGCACAAACAGTAATTTCTCCGCATTGCAAGGTGCAATTCTGAAATTTTTTCCTTTTTCCTGCTCCTCTTAGCATGATAAAGTAGATTCAAAGAGAGTGAGATGCCAGCTCCTTTCATTCAGTCAGTAGCTTCAATCATTTCTGGTATATGAATAACATGATGTTTTTCAATGGCAAAAATCAATGAATATTGTAAATGCACAAACAGTAATTTCTCCGCATTGCAAGGTGCAATTCTGAAATTTTTTGCTTTTTCCTGCTCCTCTTAGCATGATAAACAAGATTCAAAGAGAGTGAGATGCCAGCTCCTTTCATTCAGTCAGTAGCTTCTATCATTTCTGGACGTTTTTCAATGGCAAAAATCAATGAATATTGTAAATGCACAAACAGTAATTTCTCCGCATTGCAAGGTGCAATTCTGAAATTTTTTGCTTTTTCCTGCTCCTCTTAGCATGATAAAGAAGATTCAAAGAGAGTGAGATGCCAGCTCCTTTCATTCAGTCAGTAGCTTCAAACATTTCTGGTATATGAATAACATGATGTTTTTCAATGGCAAAAATCAATGAATATTGTAAATGCACAAACAGTAATTTCTCCGCATTGCAAGGTGCAATTCTGAAATTTTTTGCTTTTTCCTGCTCCTCTTAGCATGATAAAGAAGATTCAAAGAGAGTGAGATGCCAGCTCCTTTCATTCAGTAAGTAGCTTCAATCATTTCTGGACGTTTTTCAATGGCAAAAATCAATGAATATTGTAAATGCACAAACAGTAATTTCTCCGCATTGCAAGGTGCAATTCTGAAATTTTTTGCTTTTTCCTGCTCCTCTTAGCATGATAAACAAGATTCAAAGAGAGTGAGATGCCAGCTCTTTTCATTCAGTCAGTAGCTTCAATCATTTCTGGACGTTTTTCAATGACAAAAATCAATGAATATTGTAAATGCACAAACAGTAATTTCTCCGCATTGCAAGGTGCAATTCTGAAATTTTTTGCTTTTTCCTGCTCCTCTTAGCATGATAAAGAAGATTCAAAGAGAGTGAGATGCCAGCTCCATTCATTCAGTCAGTAGCTTCAATCATTTCTGGACGTTTTTCAATGGCAAAAATCATTGAATATTGTAAATGCACAAACAGTAATTTCTCCGCATTGCAAGGTGCAATTCTGAAATTTTTTGCTTTTTCCTGCTCCTCTTAGCATGATAAAGAAGATTCAAAGAGAGTGAGATGCCAGCTCCTTTCATTCAGTCAGTAGCTTCAATCATTTCTGGTATATGAATAACATGATGTTTTTCAATGGCAAAAATCAATGAATATTGTAAATGCACAAACAGTAATTTCTCCGCATTGCAAGGTGCAATTCTGAAATTTTTTGCTTTTTCCTGCTCCTCTTAGCATGATAAAGAAGATTCAAAGAGAGTGAGATGCCAGCTCCTTTCATTCAGTCAGTAGCTTCAATCATTTCTGGACGTTTTTCAATGGCAAAAATCAATGAATATTGTAAATGCACAAACAGTAATTTCTCCGCATTGCAAGGTGCAATTCTGAAATTTTTTGCTTTTTCCTGCTCCTCTTAGCATGATAAACAAGATTCAAAGAGAGTGAGATGCCAGCTCCTTTCATTCAGTCAGTAGCTTCAATCATTTCTGGACGTTTTTCAATGGCAAAAATCAATGAATATTGTAAATGCACAAACAGTAATTTCTACGCATTGCAAGGTGCAATTCTGAAATTTTTTGCGTTTTCCTGCTCCTCTTAGCATGATAAACAAGATTCAAAGAGAGTGAGATGCCAGCTCCTTTCATTCAGTCAGCAGCTTCAATCATTTCTGGACGTTTTTCAATGGCAAAAATCAATGAATATTATAAATGCACAAACAGTAATTTCTCCGCATTCCAAGGTGCAATTCTGAAATTTTTTGCTTTTTCCTGCTCCTCTTAGCATGATAAAGAAGATTCAAAGAGAGTGAGATGCCAGCTCCTTTCATTCAGTCAGTAGCTTCAATCTTTTCTGGACGTTTTTCAATGGCAAAAATCAATGAATATTGTAAATGCACAAACAGTAATTTCTCCGCATTGCAAGGTGCAATTCTGAAATTTTTTGCTTTTTCCTGCTCCTCTTAGCATGATAAACAAGATTCAAAGAGAGTGAGATGCCAGCTCCTTTCATTCAGTCAGTAGCTTCAATCATTTCTGGACGTTTTTCAATGGCAAAAATCAATGAATATTGTAAATGCACAAAGAGTAATTTCTCCGCATTGCAAGGTGCAATTCTGAAATTTTTTGCTTTTTCCTGCTCCTCTTAGCATGATAAAGAAGATTCAAAGAGAGTGAGATGCCAGCTCCTTTCATTCAGTCAGTAGCTTCAAACATTTCTGGTATATGAATAACATGATGTTTTTCAATGGCAAAAATCAATGAATATTGTAAATGCACAAACAGTAATTTCTCCGCATTGCAAGGTGCAATTCTGAAATTTTTTGCTTTTTCCTGCTCCTCTTAGCATGATAAAGAATATTCAAAGAGAGTGAGATGCCAGCTCCTTTCATTCAGTCAGTAGCTTCAATCATTTCTGGACGTTTTTCAATGGCAAAAATCATTGAATATTGTAAATGCACAAACAGTAATTTCTCCGCATTGCAAGGTGCAATTCTGAAATTTTTTGCTTTTTCCTGCTCCTCTTAGCATGATAAAGTAGATTCAAAGAGAGTGAGATGCCAGCTCCTTTCATTCAGTCAGTAGCTTCAATCATTTCTGGTATATGAATAACATGATGTTTTTCAATGGCAAAAATCAATGAATATTGTAAATGCACAAACAGTAATTTCTCCGCATTGCAAGGTGCAATTCTGAAATTTTTTGCTTTTTCCTGCTCCTCTTAGCATGATAAAGAAGATTCAAAGAGAGTGAGATGCCAGCTCCTTTCATTCAGTCAGTAGCTTCAATCATTTCTGGACGTTTTTCAATGGCAAAAATCATTGAATATTGTAAATGCACAAACAGTAATTTCTCCGCATTGCAAGGTGCAATTCTGAAATTTTTTGCTTTTTCCTGCTCCTCTTAGCATGATAAAGAAGATTCAAAGAGAGTGAGATGCCAGCTCCTTTCATTCAGTCAGTAGCTTCAATCATTTCTGGTATATGAATAACATGATGTTTTTCAATGGCAAAAATCAATGAATATTGTAAATGCACAAACAGTAATTTCTCCGCATTGCAAGGTGCAATTCTGAAATTTTTTGCTTTTTCCTGCTCCTCTTAGCATGATAAACAAGATTCAAAGAGAGTGAGATGCCAGCTCCTTTCATTCAGTCAGTAGCTTCTATCATTTCTGGACGTTTTTCAATGGCAAAAATCAATGAATATTGTAAATGCACAAACAGTAATTTCTCCGCATTGCAAGGTGCAATTCTGAAATTTTTTGCTTTTTCCTGCTCCTCTTAGCATGATAAAGAAGATTCAAAGAGAGTGAGATGCCAGCTCCTTTCATTCAGTCAGTAGCTTCAATCATTTCTGGACGTTTTTCAATGGCAAAAATCAATGAATATTGTAAATGCACAAACAGTAATTTCTCCGCATTGCAAGGTGCAATTCTGAAATTTTTTGCTTTTTCCTGCTCCTCTTAGCATGATAAACAAGATTCAAAGAGAGTGAGATGCCAGCTCCTTTCATTCAGTCAGTAGCTTCAATCATTTCTGGATGTTTTTCAATGGCAAAAATCGATGAATATTGTAAATGCACAAACAGTAATTTCTCCGCATTGCAAGGTGCAATTCTGAAATTTTTTGCTTTTTCCTGCTCCTCTTAGCATGATAAAGTAGATTCAAAGAGAGTGAGATGCCAGCTCCTTTCATTCAGTCAGTAGCTTCAATCATTTCTGGTATATGAATAACATGATGTTTTTCAATGGCAAAAATCAATGAATATTGTAAATGCACAAACAGTAATTTCTCCGCATTGCAAGGTGCAATTCTGAAATTTTTTGCTTTTTCCTGCTCCTCTTAGCATGATAAAGAAGATTCAAAGAGAGTGAGATGCCAGCTCCTTTCATTCAGTCAGTAGCTTCAATCATTTCTGGACGTTTTTCAATGGCAAAAATCAATGAATATTGTAAATGCACAAACAGTAATTTCTCCGCATTGCAAGGTGCAATTCTGAAATTTTTTGCTTTTTCCTGCTCCTCTTAGCATGATAAAGAAGATTCAAAGAGAGTGAGATGCCAGCTCCTTTCATTCAGTCAGTAGCTTCAAACATTTCTGGTATATGAATAACATGATGTTTTTCAATGGCAAAAATCAATGAATATTGTAAATGCACAAACAGTAATTTCTCCGCATTGCAAGGTGCAATTCTGAAATTTTTTGCTTTTTCCTGCTCCTCTTAGCATGATAAAGAAGATTCAAAGAGAGTGAGATGCCAGCTCCTTTCATTCAGTCAGTAGCTTCAATCATTTCTGGACGTTTTTCAATGGCAAAAATCATTGAATATTGTAAATGCACAAACAGTAATTTCTCCGCATTTCAAGGTGCAATTCTGAAATTTTTTGCTTTTTCCTGCTCCTCTTAGCATGATAAAGAAGATTCAAAGAGAGTGAGATGCCAGCTCCTTTCATTCAGTCAGTAGCTTCAATCATTTCTGGTATATGAATAACATGATGTTTTTCAATGGCAAAAATCAATGAATATTGTAAATGCACAAACAGTAATTTCTCCGCATTGCAAGGTGCAATTCTGAAATTTTTTGCTTTTTCCTGCTCCTCTTAGCATGATAAACAAGATTCAAAGAGAGTGAGATGCCAGCTCCTTTCATTCAGTCAGTAGCTTCTATCATTTCTGGACGTTTTTCAATGGCAAAAATCAATGAATATTGTAAATGCACAAACAGTAATTTCTCCGCATTGCAAGGTGCAATTCTGAAATTTTTTGCTTTTTCCTGCTCCTCTTAGCATGATAAAGAAGATTCAAAGAGAGTGAGATGCCAGCTCCTTTCATTCAGTCAGTAGCTTCAAACATTTCTGGTATATGAATAACATGATGTTTTTCAATGGCAAAAATCAATGAATATTGTAAATGCACAAACAGTAATTTCTCCGCATTGCAAGGTGCAATTCTGAAATTTTTTGCTTTTTCCTGCTCCTCTTAGCATGATAAAGAAGATTCAAAGAGAGTGAGATGCCAGCTCCTTTCATTCAGTCAGTAGCTTCAATCATTTCTGGACGTTTTTCAATGGCAAAAATCAATGAATATTGTAAATGCACAAACAGTAATTTCTCCGCATTGCAAGGTGCAATTCTGAAATTTTTTGCTTTTTCCTGCTCCTCTTAGCATGATAAAGAAGATTCAAAGAGAGTGAGATGCCAGCTCCTTTCATTCAGTCAGTAGCTTCAAACATTTCTGGTATATGAATAACATGATGTTTTTCAATGGCAAAAATCAATGAATATTGTAAATGCACAAACAGTAATTTCTCCGCATTGCAAGGTGCAATTCTGAAATTTTTTGCTTTTTCCTGCTCCTCTTAGCATGATAAAGAAGATTCAAAGAGAGTGAGATGCCAGCTCCTTTCATTCAGTCAGTAGCTTCAATCATTTCTGGACATTTTTCAATGGCAAAAATCAATGAATATTGTAAATGCACAAACAGTAATTTCTCCGCATTGCAAGGTGCAATTCTGAAATTTTTTGCTTTTTCCTGCTCCTCTTAGCATGATAAAGAAGATTCAAAGAGAGTGAGATGCCAACTCCTTTCATTCAGTCAGTAGCTTCAATCATTTCTGGACGTTTTTCAATGGCAAAAATCATTGAATATTGTAAATGCACAAACAGTAATTTCTCCGCATTGCAAGGTGCAATTCTGAAATTTTTTGCTTTTTCCTGCTCCTCTTAGCATGATAAAGAAGATTCAAAGAGAGTGAGATGCCAGCTCCTTTCATTCAGTCAGTAGCTTCAATCATTTCTGGTATATGAATAACATGATGTTTTTCAATGGCAAAAATCAATGAATATTGTAAATGCACAAACAGTAATTTCTCCGCATTGCAAGGTGCAATTCTGAAATTTTTTGCTTTTTCCTGCTCCTCTTAGCATGATAAACAAGATTCAAAGAGAGTGAGATGCCAGCTCCTTTCATTCAGTCAGTAGCTTCTATCATTTCTGGACGTTTTTCAATGGCAAAAATCAATGAATATTGTAAATGCACAAACAGTAATTTCTCCGCATTGCAAGGTGCAATTCTGAAATTTTTTGCTTTTTCCTGCTCCTCTTAGCATGATAAAGAAGATTCAAAGAGAGTGAGATGCCAGCTCCTTTCATTCAGTCAGTAGCTTCAAACATTTCTGGTATATGAATAACATGATGTTTTTCAATGGCAAAAATCAATGAATATTGTAAATGCACAAACAGTAATTTCTCCGCATTGCAAGGTGCAATTCTGAAATTTTTTGCTTTTTCCTGCTCCTCTTAGCATGATAAAGAAGATTCAAAGAGAGTGAGATGCCAGCTCCTTTCATTCAGTCAGTAGCTTCAATCATTTCTGGACGTTTTTCAATGGCAAAAATCAATGAATATTGTAAATGCACAAACAGTAATTTCTCCGCATTGCAAGGTGCAATTCTGAAATTTTTTGCTTTTTCCTGCTCCTCTTAGCATGATAAAGAAGATTCAAAGAGAGTGAGATGCCAGCTCCTTTCATTCAGTCAGTAGCTTCAAACATTTCTGGTATATGAATAACATGATGTTTTTCAATGGCAAAAATCAATGAATATTGTAAATGCACAAACAGTAATTTCTCCGCATTGCAAGGTGCAATTCTGAAATTTTTTGCTTTTTCCTGCTCCTCTTAGCATGATAAAGAAGATTCAAAGAGAGTGAGATGCCAGCTCCTTTCATTCAGTCAGTAGCTTCAATCATTTCTGGACATTTTTCAATGGCAAAAATCAATGAATATTGTAAATGCACAAACAGTAATTTCTCCGCATTGCAAGGTGCAATTCTGAAATTTTTTGCTTTTTCCTGCTCCTCTTAGCATGATAAAGAAGATTCAAAGAGAGTGAGATGCCAGCTCCTTTCATTCAGTCAGTAGCTTCAATCATTTCTGGACGTTTTTCAATGGCAAAAATCATTGAATATTGTAAATGCACAAACAGTAATTTCTCCGCATTGCAAGGTGCAATTCTGAAATTTTTTGCTTTTTCCTGCTCCTCTTAGCATGATAAAGAAGATTCAAAGAGAGTGAGATGCCAGCTCCTTTCATTCAGTCAGTAGCTTCATTCATTTCTGGTATATGAATAACATGATGTTTTTCAATGGCAAAAATCAATGAATATTGTAAATGCACAAACAGTAATTTCTCCGCATTGCAAGGTGCAATTCTGAAATTTTTTGCTTTTTCCTGCTCCTCTTAGCATGGTAAACAAGATTCAAAGAGAGTGAGATGCCAGCTCCTTTCATTCAGTCAGTAGCTTCTATCATTTCTGGACGTTTTTCAATGGCAAAAATCAATGAATATTGTAAATGCACAAACAGTAATTTCTCCGCATTGCAAGGTGCAATTCTGAAATTTTTTGCTTTTTCCTGCTCCTCTTAGCATGATAAAGAAGATTCAAAGAGAGTGAGATGCCAGCTCCTTTCATTCAGTCAGTAGCTTCAAACATTTCTGGTATATGAATAACATGATGTTTTTCAATGGCAAAAATCAATGAATATTGTAAATGCACAAACAGTAATTTCTCCGCATTGCAAGGTGCAATTCTGAAATTTTTTGCTTTTTCCTGCTCCTCTTAGCATGATAAAGAAGATTCAAAGAGAGTGAGATGCCAGCTCCTTTCATTCAGTCAGTAGCTTCAATCATTTCTGGACGTTTTTCAATGGCAAAAATCAATGAATATTGTAAATGCACAAACAGTAATTTCTCCGCATTGCAAGGTGCAATTCTGAAATTTTTTGCTTTTTCCTGCTCCTCTTAGCATGATAAACAAGATTCAAAGAGAGTGAGATGCCAGCTCCTTTCATTCAGTCAGTAGCTTCAATCATTTCTGGACGTTTTTCAATGGCAAAAATCAATGAATATTGTAAATGCACAAACAGTAATTTCTCCGCATTGCAAGGTGCAATTCTGAAATTTTTTGCTTTTTCCTGCTCCTCTTAGCATGATAAAGAAGATTCAAAGAGAGTGAGATGCCAGCTCCTTTCATTCAGTCAGTAGCTTCAAACATTTCTGGTATATGAATAACATGATGTTTTTCAATGGCAAAAATCAATGAATATTGTAAATGCACAAACAGTAATTTCTCCGCATTGCAAGGTGCAATTCTGAAATTTTTTGCTTTTTCCTGCTCCTCTTAGCATGATAAAGAAGATTCAAAGAGAGTGAGATGCCAGCTCCTTTCATTCAGTCAGTAGCTTCAATCATTTCTGGACATTTTTCAATGGCAAAAATCAATGAATATTGTAAATGCACAAACAGTAATTTCTCCGCATTGCAAGGTGCAATTCTGAAATTTTTTGCTTTTTCCTGCTCCTCTTAGCATGATAAAGAAGATTCAAAGAGAGTGAGATGCCAGCTCCTTTCATTCAGTCAGTAGCTTCAATCATTTCTGGACGTTTTTCAATGGCAAAAATCAATGAATATTGTAAATGCACAAAGAGTAATTTCTCCGCATTGCAAGGTGCAATTCTGAAATTTTTTGCTTTTTCCTGCTCCTCTTAGCATGATAAAGAAGATTCAAAGAGAGTGAGATGCCAGCTCCTTTCATTCAGTCAGTAGCTTCAAACATTTCTGGTATATGAATAACATGATGTTTTTCAATGGCAAAAATCAATGAATATTGTAAATGCACAAACAGTAATTTCTCCGCATTGCAAGGTGCAATTCTGAAATTTTTTGCTTTTTCCTGCTCCTCTTAGCATGATAAACAAGATTCAAAGAGAGTGAGATGCCAGCTCCTTTCATTCAGTCAGTAGCTTCAATCATTTCTGGACGTTTTTCAATGGCAAAAATCAATGAATATTGTAAATGCACAAACAGTAATTTCTCCGCATTGCAAGGTGCAATTCTGAAATTTTTTGCTTTTTCCTGCTCCTCTTAGCATGATAAACAAGATTCAAAGAGAGTGAGATGCCAGCTCCTTTCATTCAGTCAGTAGCTTCAAACATTTCTGGTATATGAATAACATGATGTTTTTCAATGGCAAAAATCAATGAATATTGTAAATGCACAAACAGTAATTTCTCCGCATTGCAAGGTGCAATTCTGAAATTTTTTGCTTTTTCCTGCTCCTCTTAGCATGATAAAGAAGATTCAAAGAGAGTGAGATGCCAGCTCCTTTCATTCAGTCAGTAGCTTCAATCATTTCTGGACATTTTTCAATGGCAAAAATCAATGAATATTGTAAATGCACAAACAGTAATTTCTCCGCATTGCAAGGTGCAATTCTGAAATTTTTTGCTTTTTCCTGCTCCTCTTAGCATGATAAAGAAGATTCAAAGAGAGTGAGATGCCAGCTCCTTTCATTCAGTCAGTAGCTTCAATCATTTCTGGACGTTTTTCAATGGCAAAAATCAATGAATATTGTAAATGCACAAAGAGTAATTTCTCCGCATTGCAAGGTGCAATTCTGAAATTTTTTGCTTTTTCCTGCTCCTCTTAGCATGATAAAGAAGATTCAAAGAGAGTGAGATGCCAGCTCCTTTCATTCAGTCAGTAGCTTCAATCATTTCTGGACGTTTTTCAATGGCAAAAATCATTGAATATTGTAAATGCACAAACAGTAATTTCTCCGCATTGCAAGGTGCAATTCTGAAATTTTTTGCTTTTTCCTGCTCCTCTTAGCATGATAAAGAAGATTCAAAGAGAGTGAGATGCCAGCTCCTTTCATTCAGTCAGTAGCTTCAATCATTTCTGGTATATGAATAACATGATGTTTTTCAATGGCAAAAATCAATGAATATTGTAAATGCACAAACAGTAATTTCTCCGCATTGCAAGGTGCAATTCTGAAATTTTTTGCTTTTTCCTGCTCCTCTTAGCATGATAAAGAAGATTCAAAGAGAGTGAGATGCCAGCTCCTTTCATTCAGTCAGTAGCTTCAATCATTTCTGGACGTTTTTCAATGGCAAAAATCAATGAATATTGTAAATGCACAAACAGTAATTTCTCCGCATTGCAAGGTGCAATTCTGAAATTTTTTGCTTTTTCCTGCTCCTCTTAGCATGATAAACAAGATTCAAAGAGAGTGAGATGCCAGCTCCTTTCATTCAGTCAGTAGCTTCAATCATTTCTGGACGTTTTTCAATGGCAAAAATCAATGAATATTGTAAATGCACAAACAGTAATTTCTCCGCATTGCAAGGTGCAATTCTGAAATTTTTTGCTTTTTCCTGCTCCTCTTAGCATGATAAAGAAGACTCAAAGAGAGTGAGATGCCAGCTCCTTTCATTCAGTCAGTAGCTTCAAACATTTCTGGTATATGAATAACATGATGTTTTTCAATGGCAAAAATCAATGAATATTGTAAATGCACAAACAGTAATTTCTCCGCAATGCAAGGTGCAATTCTGAAATGTTTTGCTTTTTCCTGCTCCTCTTAGCATGATAAAGAAGATTCAAAGAGAGTGAGATGCCAGCTCCTTTCATTCAGTCAGTAGCTTCAATCATTTCTGGACGTTTTTCAATGGCAAAAATCAATGAATATTGTAAATGCACAAACAGTAATTTCTCCGCATTGCAAGGTGCAATTCTGAAATTTTTTGCTTTTTCCTGCTCCTCTTAGCATGATAAAGAAGATTCAAAGAGAGTGAGATGCCAGCTCCTTTCATTCAGTCAGTAGCTTCAATCATTTCTGGACGTTTTTCAATGGCAAAAATCAATGAATATTGTAAATGCACAAAGAGTAATTTCTCCGCATTGCAAGGTGCAATTCTGAAATTTTTTGCTTTTTCCTGCTCCTCTTAGCATGATAAAGAAGATTCAAAGAGAGTGAGATGCCAGCTCCTTTCATTCAGTCAGTAGCTTCAAACATTTCTGGTATATGAATAACATGATGTTTTTCAATGGCAAAAATCAATGAATATTGTAAATGCACAAACAGTAATTTCTCCGCATTGCAAGGTGCAATTCTGAAATTTTTTGCTTTTTCCTGCTCCTCTTAGCATGATAAACAAGATTCAAAGAGAGTGAGATGCCAGCTCCTTTCATTCAGTCAGCAGCTTCAATCATTTCTGGACGTTTTTCAATGGCAAAAATCAATGAATATTATAAATGCACAAACAGTAATTTCTCCGCATTCCAAGGTGCAATTCTGAAATTTTTTGCTTTTTCCTGCTCCTCTTAGCATGATAAAGAAGATTCAAAGAGAGTGAGATGCCAGCTCCTTTCATTCAGTCAGTAGCTTCAATCTTTTCTGGACGTTTTTCAATGGCAAAAATCAATGAATATTGTAAATGCACAAACAGTAATTTCTCCGCATTGCAAGGTGCAATTCTGAAATTTTTTGCTTTTTCCTGCTCCTCTTAGCATGATAAACAAGATTCAAAGAGAGTGAGATGCCAGCTCCTTTCATTCAGTCAGTAGCTTCAATCATTTCTGGACGTTTTTCAATGGCAAAAATCAATGAATATTGTAAATGCACAAAGAGTAATTTCTCCGCATTGCAAGGTGCAATTCTGAAATTTTTTGCTTTTTCCTGCTCCTCTTAGCATGATAAAGAAGATTCAAAGAGAGTGAGATGCCAGCTCCTTTCATTCAGTCAGTAGCTTCAAACATTTCTGGTATATGAATAACATGATGTTTTTCAATGGCAAAAATCAATGAATATTGTAAATGCACAAACAGTAATTTCTCCGCATTGCAAGGTGCAATTCTGAAATTTTTTGCTTTTTCCTGCTCCTCTTAGCATGATAAAGAATATTCAAAGAGAGTGAGATGCCAGCTCCTTTCATTCAGTCAGTAGCTTCAATCATTTCTGGACGTTTTTCAATGGCAAAAATCATTGAATATTGTAAATGCACAAACAGTAATTTCTCCGCATTGCAAGGTGCAATTCTGAAATTTTTTGCTTTTTCCTGCTCCTCTTAGCATGATAAAGTAGATTCAAAGAGAGTGAGATGCCAGCTCCTTTCATTCAGTCAGTAGCTTCAATCATTTCTGGTATATGAATAACATGATGTTTTTCAATGGCAAAAATCAATGAATATTGTAAATGCACAAACAGTAATTTCTCCGCATTGCAAGGTGCAATTCTGAAATTTTTTGCTTTTTCCTGCTCCTCTTAGCATGATAAAGAAGATTCAAAGAGAGTGAGATGCCAGCTCCTTTCATTCAGTCAGTAGCTTCAATCATTTCTGGACGTTTTTCAATGGCAAAAATCATTGAATATTGTAAATGCACAAACAGTAATTTCTCCGCATTGCAAGGTGCAATTCTGAAATTTTTTGCTTTTTCCTGCTCCTCTTAGCATGATAAAGAAGATTCAAAGAGAGTGAGATGCCAGCTCCTTTCATTCAGTCAGTAGCTTCAATCATTTCTGGTATATGAATAACATGATGTTTTTCAATGGCAAAAATCAATGAATATTGTAAATGCACAAACAGTAATTTCTCCGCATTGCAAGGTGCAATTCTGAAATTTTTTGCTTTTTCCTGCTCCTCTTAGCATGATAAACAAGATTCAAAGAGAGTGAGATGCCAGCTCCTTTCATTCAGTCAGTAGCTTCTATCATTTCTGGACGTTTTTCAATGGCAAAAATCAATGAATATTGTAAATGCACAAACAGTAATTTCTCCGCATTGCAAGGTGCAATTCTGAAATTTTTTGCTTTTTCCTGCTCCTCTTAGCATGATAAAGAAGATTCAAAGAGAGTGAGATGCCAGCTCCTTTCATTCAGTCAGTAGCTTCAATCATTTCTGGACGTTTTTCAATGGCAAAAATCATTGAATATTGTAAATGCACAAACAGTAATTTCTCCGCATTGCAAGGTGCAATTCTGAAATTTTTTGCTTTTTCCTGCTCCTCTTAGCATGATAAAGAAGATTCAAAGAGAGTGAGATGCCAGCTCCTTTCATTCAGTCAGTAGCTTCAATCATTTCTGGTATATGAATAACATGATGTTTTTCAATGGCAAAAATCAATGAATATTGTAAATGCACAAACAGTAATTTCTCCGCATTGCAAGGTGCAATTCTGAAATTTTTTGCTTTTTCCTGCTCCTCTTAGCATGATAAACAAGATTCAAAGAGAGTGAGATGCCAGCTCCTTTCATTCAGTCAGTAGCTTCTATCATTTCTGGACGTTTTTCAATGGCAAAAATCAATGAATATTGTAAATGCACAAACAGTAATTTCTCCGCATTGCAAGGTGCAATTCTGAAATTTTTTGCTTTTTCCTGCTCCTCTTAGCATGATAAAGAAGATTCAAAGAGAGTGAGATGCCAGCTCCTTTCATTCAGTCAGTAGCTTCAAACATTTCTGGTATATGAATAACATGATGTTTTTCAATGGCAAAAATCAATGAATATTGTAAATGCACAAACAGTAATTTCTCCGCATTGCAAGGTGCAATTCTGAAATTTTTTGCTTTTTCCTGCTCCTCTTAGCATGATAAAGAAGATTCAAAGAGAGTGAGATGCCAGCTCCTTTCATTCAGTCAGTAGCTTCAATCATTTCTGGACGTTTTTCAATGGCAAAAATCATTGAATATTGTAAATGCACAAACAGTAATTTCTCCGCATTTCAAGGTGCAATTCTGAAATTTTTTGCTTTTTCCTGCTCCTCTTAGCATGATAAAGAAGATTCAAAGAGAGTGAGATGCCAGCTCCTTTCATTCAGTCAGTAGCTTCAATCATTTCTGGTATATGAATAACATGATGTTTTTCAATGGCAAAAATCAATGAATATTGTAAATGCACAAACAGTAATTTCTCCGCATTGCAAGGTGCAATTCTGAAATTTTTTGCTTTTTCCTGCTCCTCTTAGCATGATAAACAAGATTCAAAGAGAGTGAGATGCCAGCTCCTTTCATTCAGTCAGTAGCTTCTATCATTTCTGGACGTTTTTCAATGGCAAAAATCAATGAATATTGTAAATGCACAAACAGTAATTTCTCCGCATTGCAAGGTGCAATTCTGAAATTTTTTGCTTTTTCCTGCTCCTCTTAGCATGATAAAGAAGATTCAAAGAGAGTGAGATGCCAGCTCCTTTCATTCAGTCAGTAGCTTCAAACATTTCTGGTATATGAATAACATGATGTTTTTCAATGGCAAAAATCAATGAATATTGTAAATGCACAAACAGTAATTTCTCCGCATTGCAAGGTGCAATTCTGAAATTTTTTGCTTTTTCCTGCTCCTCTTAGCATGATAAAGAAGATTCAAAGAGAGTGAGATGCCAGCTCCTTTCATTCAGTCAGTAGCTTCAATCATTTCTGGACGTTTTTCAATGGCAAAAATCAATGAATATTGTAAATGCACAAACAGTAATTTCTCCGCATTGCAAGGTGCAATTCTGAAATTTTTTGCTTTTTCCTGCTCCTCTTAGCATGATAAAGAAGATTCAAAGAGAGTGAGATGCCAGCTCCTTTCATTCAGTCAGTAGCTTCAATCATTTCTGGACGTTTTTCAATGGCAAAAATCAATGAATATTGTAAATGCACAAAGAGTAATTTCTCCGCATTGCAAGGTGCAATTCTGAAATTTTTTGCTTTTTCCTGCTCCTCTTAGCATGATAAAGAAGATTCAAAGAGAGTGAGATGCCAGCTCCTTTCATTCAGTCAGTAGCTTCAAACATTTCTGGTATATGAATAACATGATGTTTTTCAATGGCAAAAATCAATGAATATTGTAAATGCACAAACAGTAATTTCTCCGCATTGCAAGGTGCAATTCTGAAATTTTTTGCTTTTTCCTGCTCCTCTTAGCATGATAAACAAGATTCAAAGAGAGTGAGATGCCAGCTCCTTTCATTCAGTCAGCAGCTTCAATCATTTCTGGACGTTTTTCAATGGCAAAAATCAATGAATATTATAAATGCACAAACAGTAATTTCTCCGCATTCCAAGGTGCAATTCTGAAATTTTTTGCTTTTTCCTGCTCCTCTTAGCATGATAAAGAAGATTCAAAGAGAGTGAGATGCCAGCTCCTTTCATTCAGTCAGTAGCTTCAATCTTTTCTGGACGTTTTTCAATGGCAAAAATCAATGAATATTGTAAATGCACAAACAGTAATTTCTCCGCATTGCAAGGTGCAATTCTGAAATTTTTTGCTTTTTCCTGCTCCTCTTAGCATGATAAACAAGATTCAAAGAGAGTGAGATGCCAGCTCCTTTCATTCAGTCAGTAGCTTCAATCATTTCTGGACGTTTTTCAATGGCAAAAATCAATGAATATTGTAAATGCACAAAGAGTAATTTCTCCGCATTGCAAGGTGCAATTCTGAAATTTTTTGCTTTTTCCTGCTCCTCTTAGCATGATAAAGAAGATTCAAAGAGAGTGAGATGCCAGCTCCTTTCATTCAGTCAGTAGCTTCAAACATTTCTGGTATATGAATAACATGATGTTTTTCAATGGCAAAAATCAATGAATATTGTAAATGCACAAACAGTAATTTCTCCGCATTGCAAGGTGCAATTCTGAAATTTTTTGCTTTTTCCTGCTCCTCTTAGCATGATAAAGAATATTCAAAGAGAGTGAGATGCCAGCTCCTTTCATTCAGTCAGTAGCTTCAATCATTTCTGGACGTTTTTCAATGGCAAAAATCATTGAATATTGTAAATGCACAAACAGTAATTTCTCCGCATTGCAAGGTGCAATTCTGAAATTTTTTGCTTTTTCCTGCTCCTCTTAGCATGATAAAGTAGATTCAAAGAGAGTGAGATGCCAGCTCCTTTCATTCAGTCAGTAGCTTCAATCATTTCTGGTATATGAATAACATGATGTTTTTCAATGGCAAAAATCAATGAATATTGTAAATGCACAAACAGTAATTTCTCCGCATTGCAAGGTGCAATTCTGAAATTTTTTGCTTTTTCCTGCTCCTCTTAGCATGATAAAGAAGATTCAAAGAGAGTGAGATGCCAGCTCCTTTCATTCAGTCAGTAGCTTCAATCATTTCTGGACGTTTTTCAATGGCAAAAATCATTGAATATTGTAAATGCACAAACAGTAATTTCTCCGCATTGCAAGGTGCAATTCTGAAATTTTTTGCTTTTTCCTGCTCCTCTTAGCATGATAAAGAAGATTCAAAGAGAGTGAGATGCCAGCTCCTTTCATTCAGTCAGTAGCTTCAATCATTTCTGGTATATGAATAACATGATGTTTTTCAATGGCAAAAATCAATGAATATTGTAAATGCACAAACAGTAATTTCTCCGCATTGCAAGGTGCAATTCTGAAATTTTTTGCTTTTTCCTGCTCCTCTTAGCATGATAAACAAGATTCAAAGAGAGTGAGATGCCAGCTCCTTTCATTCAGTCAGTAGCTTCTATCATTTCTGGACGTTTTTCAATGGCAAAAATCAATGAATATTGTAAATGCACAAACAGTAATTTCTCCGCATTGCAAGGTGCAATTCTGAAATTTTTTGCTTTTTCCTGCTCCTCTTAGCATGATAAAGAAGATTCAAAGAGAGTGAGATGCCAGCTCCTTTCATTCAGTCAGTAGCTTCAATCATTTCTGGACGTTTTTCAATGGCAAAAATCATTGAATATTGTAAATGCACAAACAGTAATTTCTCCGCATTGCAAGGTGCAATTCTGAAATTTTTTGCTTTTTCCTGCTCCTCTTAGCATGATAAAGAAGATTCAAAGAGAGTGAGATGCCAGCTCCTTTCATTCAGTCAGTAGCTTCAATCATTTCTGGTATATGAATAACATGATGTTTTTCAATGGCAAAAATCAATGAATATTGTAAATGCACAAACAGTAATTTCTCCGCATTGCAAGGTGCAATTCTGAAATTTTTTGCTTTTTCCTGCTCCTCTTAGCATGATAAACAAGATTCAAAGAGAGTGAGATGCCAGCTCCTTTCATTCAGTCAGTAGCTTCTATCATTTCTGGACGTTTTTCAATGGCAAAAATCAATGAATATTGTAAATGCACAAACAGTAATTTCTCCGCATTGCAAGGTGCAATTCTGAAATTTTTTGCTTTTTCCTGCTCCTCTTAGCATGATAAAGAAGATTCAAAGAGAGTGAGATGCCAGCTCCTTTCATTCAGTCAGTAGCTTCAAACATTTCTGGTATATGAATAACATGATGTTTTTCAATGGCAAAAATCAATGAATATTGTAAATGCACAAACAGTAATTTCTCCGCATTGCAAGGTGCAATTCTGAAATTTTTTGCTTTTTCCTGCTCCTCTTAGCATGATAAAGAAGATTCAAAGAGAGTGAGATGCCAGCTCCTTTCATTCAGTCAGTAGCTTCAATCATTTCTGGACGTTTTTCAATGGCAAAAATCATTGAATATTGTAAATGCACAAACAGTAATTTCTCCGCATTTCAAGGTGCAATTCTGAAATTTTTTGCTTTTTCCTGCTCCTCTTAGCATGATAAAGAAGATTCAAAGAGAGTGAGATGCCAGCTCCTTTCATTCAGTCAGTAGCTTCAATCATTTCTGGTATATGAATAACATGATGTTTTTCAATGGCAAAAATCAATGAATATTGTAAATGCACAAACAGTAATTTCTCCGCATTGCAAGGTGCAATTCTGAAATTTTTTGCTTTTTCCTGCTCCTCTTAGCATGATAAACAAGATTCAAAGAGAGTGAGATGCCAGCTCCTTTCATTCAGTCAGTAGCTTCTATCATTTCTGGACGTTTTTCAATGGCAAAAATCAATGAATATTGTAAATGCACAAACAGTAATTTCTCCGCATTGCAAGGTGCAATTCTGAAATTTTTTGCTTTTTCCTGCTCCTCTTAGCATGATAAAGAAGATTCAAAGAGAGTGAGATGCCAGCTCCTTTCATTCAGTCAGTAGCTTCAAACATTTCTGGTATATGAATAACATGATGTTTTTCAATGGCAAAAATCAATGAATATTGTAAATGCACAAACAGTAATTTCTCCGCATTGCAAGGTGCAATTCTGAAATTTTTTGCTTTTTCCTGCTCCTCTTAGCATGATAAAGAAGATTCAAAGAGAGTGAGATGCCAGCTCCTTTCATTCAGTCAGTAGCTTCAATCATTTCTGGACGTTTTTCAATGGCAAAAATCAATGAATATTGTAAATGCACAAACAGTAATTTCTCCGCATTGCAAGGTGCAATTCTGAAATTTTTTGCTTTTTCCTGCTCCTCTTAGCATGATAAAGAAGATTCAAAGAGAGTGAGATGCCAGCTCCTTTCATTCAGTCAGTAGCTTCAAACATTTCTGGTATATGAATAACATGATGTTTTTCAATGGCAAAAATCAATGAATATTGTAAATGCACAAACAGTAATTTCTCCGCATTGCAAGGTGCAATTCTGAAATTTTTTGCTTTTTCCTGCTCCTCTTAGCATGATAAAGAAGATTCAAAGAGAGTGAGATGCCAGCTCCTTTCATTCAGTCAGTAGCTTCAATCATTTCTGGACATTTTTCAATGGCAAAAATCAATGAATATTGTAAATGCACAAACAGTAATTTCTCCGCATTGCAAGGTGCAATTCTGAAATTTTTTGCTTTTTCCTGCTCCTCTTAGCATGATAAAGAAGATTCAAAGAGAGTGAGATGCCAGCTCCTTTCATTCAGTCAGTAGCTTCAATCATTTCTGGACGTTTTTCAATGGCAAAAATCATTGAATATTGTAAATGCACAAACAGTAATTTCTCCGCATTGCAAGGTGCAATTCTGAAATTTTTTGCTTTTTCCTGCTCCTCTTAGCATGATAAAGAAGATTCAAAGAGAGTGAGATGCCAGTGTCACACTGTCACAGAATACTGGAGGTAGGGGGCCTAAGCTGACCCTAAGCTGGGGCCCTGACTAATCCCTCATCCTGGAGGTACTGTTAAAGGTACAGAGGTCCAGGCCGCCAGCGTAACCCCTACCTCCTGAGGATCCCTGCACCACAGTAATCTAGTCCTGAGAAGGACCCCGATCACAACAATTGGGAACCAGAAATAATATGCCCACACACAGTATTTAGACGAACGAGACAGTACAAGGGAAAAACCAAAACCACCTTGCATACAACTTCTACACTACTACAACAGAGGGAACACCAACGGGAAAGGAGATAAATGATAAAGCGAGGAAAGGGAAAAACACTTCCAAATACACTTATCTCAGCAACTCCAAACACCACGATCCGCTCTGTAAGTCTGAATGAAAAGCTTTCACCGACACCTCACAAACAGACCTGCAGGAACATAAAGGAGTCTAACTAACGAAGCATTGATTGCAGCTGGGCGAGGCTGGACCTCAGCTAGCCCAGAGAGAGAGAGAATTAACTCCTTCACTGCCGAGAAAACACAAAGCACCAACAAGTCAGCTGCGAGAAGTCAGGCTGTGTACTCGTGACGATCTTCGTGGCAACACACCCGTGACAGTACCCCCCCTTCTACGAGGGGCCTCCGGACCCTCAGGGCCAGGTTTATCCGGGTGAGTCGTGTGGAAGGCCCGAACTAATCGGTCTGCGTTAATATCCGACGCAGGAACCCACATCCTCTCCTCAGGACCATACCCCTTCCAATGAACCAAGTACTGAAGGGACCGGCGATTAAAGCGTGAATCAATGACCCTCGATACCTGGAACTCCAAGTTACCATTGACAACCACAGGAGGGGGAGGTAAAGGTGACGGTACCACCGGCGCCACATACCTCTTAAGCAATGATCTGTGAAACACGTTGTGAATTTTAAACGTAGGGGGGAGGTCAAGACGGAATGCCACCGGATTAATAACAGAACTGATTCTGTACGGCCCGATGAACCTGGGACCCAGTTTCCAGGAGGGAACCTTAAGTTTAATATTCCTGGTAGACAACCATACCAGATCGTTCACACTTAGGTCCGGACCAGACACTCTCCTCCTATCAGCCATACGTTTGTATCGGTTCCCCATAGTATTCAGATTCTTCAGCACCCCTCTCCATACTGAAGCGAGAGATGAGGAAAATCGTTCCTCCTCCGGAACCCCCGAAGAGCCCCCCCTACTGAAAGTACAAAACTGGGGGTGAAAACCATATGCCCCAAAAAACGGGGACTTACCAGTGGACTCGCTCCGCCTATTATTGAGAGCAAACTCTGCCAGAGGTAGGAAAGAAGCCCAGTCCTCCTGGTTCTCTGACACAAAACACCGAAGATATGTCTCCAAGCTCTGGTTCATACGTTCCGTCTGACCATTGGTCTGAGGATGAAAAGCCGACGAGAATGACAAAAGCATCCCCCGCCGTGCACAAAATGCCTTCCAGAACTTGGACACAAACTGAGACCCCCGATCAGACACCACCTCGGAGGGTACCCCGTGAAGCCTCACAATCTCCCCAATGAACACCTGCGCAAGAGTTTTAGCATTAGGGAGAGCCGGAAGAGCGATAAAATGTGCCATCTTGCTGAACCTGTCCACTACAACGAGTATGACCGTTTTACCCGAAGACGGAGGGAGGTCCGTAATAAAGTCCATAGACAGATGAGTCCAAGGACGCTCCGGGATCTTCAAAGGTAAGAGGGCCCCAGACGGACGGGTATGTGAGGTCTTAGAGCGCGCACAAACCCCACAGGACGCGACAAAAGTTACCACCTCCTTATGTAAGTTAGGCCACCAAAACCGACGCGAGAGGAGATCCACAGTTGCTTTACTCCCCGGGTGTCCTGCAAAAACTGAGTTATGGTGTGCCTCGATCACCTTTTGTCGCAACTGATCTGGAACGAACAGTCTCCCCGGAGGTCCAACAGGGGCGTCCCCCTGAGCCTCCAATATCTCCTCCTCCAGCTCAGAGCATACTGCCGAAACCACCACCCCCTCCTGAAGAATAGGAATCGGGTCGTCCGTATTCCCGGCCCCAGGGAAACTACGAGATAAGGCATCCGCCTTTACATTTTTAGACCCAGGACGATATGTAACGACGAAATTAAACCTGGTAAAAAACAATGACCACCTAGCTTGTCTGGGATTCAGACGTTTAGCGGACTCCAGATACAGCAGGTTCTTGTGATCGGTGATGACGGTGACCGGATGAACTGCCCCCTCCAAAAAATGGCGCCACTCCTCAAAAGCTAACTTAATGGCCAAGAGTTCCCTATTGCCGACATCGTAATTCCTCTCAGCGGACGACAATTTTTTAGAGAAAAAGGCGCACGGATGCCACTTACCAGGGGACGAACCCTGTGACAATACTGCTCCCACCCCTACCTCGGAAGCGTCTACCTCTACAAAGAATGGCTGAGACGCATCAGGTTGAATGAGTATGGGTGCCGAGGCAAAACATTTTTTCAAGGAGGAGAATGCTTGACAAGCCTTGTCAGACCACCTAGAAAAATCCGTCCCCTTTTTAGTCATGTCTGTGAGAGGCTTAACCATGGACGAGAAATTACGAATGAACTTCCGGTAATAGTTAGCAAACCCCAGGAAACGTTGTAGTGCCTTAAGATTCTCCGGCCGATCCCACTCAAGAACTGCCCGCACTTTCCCAGGGTCCATACGAAAACCGGACGCTGAAACCAGGAAGCCTAAAAACTGGAGTTCCTGTACGGCGAACACACACTTTTCCCACTTGGCATACAGTTTATTATCCCGCAAGATCTGTAACACCTGTCTAACGTGCTCCTGATGAGACACCAGATCCGGCGAGTAAATTAAGATATCATCCAGATATATGACAACAAACTGTCCCACCAGGTGGCGAAAAATATCATTAACAAAGTGTTGAAACACCGCCGGGGCATTAGTCAGACCGAATGGCATGACAAGGTTCTCATAATGCCCCTCCGGAGTGTTAAAAGCCGTCTTCCACTCATCCCCCTCCTTCATCCTAATCAGATTGTACGCCCCCCTGAGATCCAACTTAGAGAACCATTTGGCGCCCACGATCTGATTAAAGAGATCGGGAATAAGTGGGAGCGGATACGGATCTCGGACCGTAATCCGATTAAGTTCACGGAAATCCAGGCAAGGGCGTAGGCCTCCATCTTTCTTCTTAACAAAGAAGAACCCCGCGGCCACCGGTGAAGATGAAGGTCTAATATGCCCCTTAGCCAGACTTTCAGAAATATAATCCTTCATGGCCTGCCTCTCAGGACCAGAAAGGTTATACAACCTAGCTTTAGGTAACTTGGCCTCAGGGAGCAGTTTTACAGAACAGTCATACTCGCGATGAGGAGGTAGTTCCTGACACCCATTCTCCGAGAATACATCCTCAAAGTCCGCCAGAAATGGAGGTAAGACCCAAGGAGTAACCGCACCGATGACCGTGTTCATGCAGTTTTTATTACAGAATTTACTCCATTGGCTTATCTCTCTGGTTTGCCAATTAATAACCGGGTTATGCTTAGCTAACCAAGGAAGGCCCAACACTATAGGAGTGGGAAGACCCTCCAACACGTAGCAAGACAACAGTTCTTTATGTATTGCCCCCACTTGAAGTTTTACGCCATGCACAGCTTGCAAAAAACTTCCCTGACCGAGAGGCCTGGCATCGATCGAGAATATGGGGATGGGTTTAGCCAACTCACTCAATCGCATACCTTGAACCCGGGCAAACCGAGCATCAACCAGATTAGCCCCGGCCCCACTATCCAGAAGAACAGATATCCTCTCAGTTCTCGTACCCACCACCACCTCCGCCGGTACGAGAAACTGAGACGAACCTAGGGACGAAATACCTACTCCCAGATTGCCGTCCACCACACAACCTGGGATCAACAGTTTTTTCGACGACTCTTTACTCTGCAAGGGACGGGATGGACACCCCCCAATAAAATGTCCCTTTTTCCCGCAGAGGAAACACCTTCCTGTCTTATGGCGCACCACCGGTCCCCTTCCCCGAAATGATGTCCCTCCTAATTGCATAGGCTCCTCCGGACTGACCAGGGGAACCACCATATGAGGGGACCTTGTAGGAGGTGGAGACATTACAGGGGGTAGAGTTATCCCACACCTCTCCCGAAGCCGTCTGTCAACGCGAATAGCAAGGGCCATAGCGGCTTCCAGTGACGCGGGAGAGTCATACTGTGCCAACACATCCTGTAATTTGTCGGATAAACCATGACAAAACTGGCTCCTAAGAGCCGGGTCATTCCACTGGGTGTCCGTGGCCCACCTACGGAACTCCGAACAGAATTCCTCCGCCGGACGATCTCCCTGCTGAATCCTACGTAACTTAGACTCAGCAAGGGAGATCCGATCTGGGTCATCATATACGAGTCCCAGAGCAGCGAAAAACCTATCCACTGACTGGAGAACCGGGGAGCTTGGGGGAAGAGAGAACGCCCAAGATTGTGGGTCCCCTTGTAGGAGCGAGATGACAATTCCCACCCTTTGTTCTTCACTGCCCGATGACCGAGGCCGCAGCCGAAAGTACAATTTGCATGCCTCCCGGAAAACAAAAAACTTGTCCCGCCCCCCAGTGAACCTGTCAGGGAGAGCTACTTTAGGTTCTGGTCCGGCTTGCTCCAGAGGATGCAAAACCTTGGACCTAACGTCCGCCAGCCCCATGGACAAACTCTGCAACTGCCGAGCTAGACCGGCTACTGGATCCATGGTAGCTGGAGAAAAACTAAGTTGGTCGGTGAAAATGTCACACTGTCACAGAATACTGGAGGTAGGGGGCCTAAGCTGACCCTAAGCTGGGGCCCTGACTAATCCCTCATCCTGGAGGTACTGTTAAAGGTACAGAGGTCCAGGCCGCCAGCGTAACCCCTACCTCCTGAGGATCCCTGCACCACAGTAATCTAGTCCTGAGAAGGACCCCGATCACAACAATTGGGAACCAGAAATAATATGCCCACACACAGTATTTAGACGAACGAGACAGTACAAGGGAAAAACCAAAACCACCTTGCATACAACTTCTACACTACTACAACAGAGGGAACACCAACGGGAAAGGAGATAAATGATAAAGCGAGGAAAGGGAAAAACACTTCCAAATACACTTATCTCAGCAACTCCAAACACCACGATCCGCTCTGTAAGTCTGAATGAAAAGCTTTCACCGACACCTCACAAACAGACCTGCAGGAATATAAAGGAGTCTAACTAACGAAGCATTGATTGCAGCTGGGCGAGGCTGGACCTCAGCTAGCCCAGAGAGAGAGAGAATTAACTCCTTCACTGCCGAGAAAACACAAAGCACCAACAAGTCAGCTGCGAGAAGTCAGGCTGTGTACTCGTGACGATCTTCGTGGCAACACACCCGTGACAGCCAGCTCCTTTCATTCAGTCAGTAGCTTCAATCATTTCTGGTATATGAATAACATGATGTTTTTCAATGGCAAAAATCAATGAATATTGTAAATGCACAAACAGTAATTTCTCCGCATTGCAAGGTGCAATTCTGAAATTTTTTGCTTTTTCCTGCTCCTCTTAGCATGATAAACAAGATTCAAAGAGAGTGAGATGCCAGCTCCTTTCATTCAGTCAGTAGCTTCTATCATTTCTGGACGTTTTTCAATGGCAAAAATCAATGAATATTGTAAATGCACAAACAGTAATTTCTCCGCATTGCAAGGTGCAATTCTGAAATTTTTTGCTTTTTCCTGCTCCTCTTAGCATGATAAAGAAGATTCAAAGAGAGTGAGATGCCAGCTCCTTTCATTCAGTCAGTAGCTTCAAACATTTCTGGTATATGAATAACATGATGTTTTTCAATGGCAAAAATCAATGAATATTGTAAATGCACAAACAGTAATTTCTCCGCATTGCAAGGTGCAATTCTGAAATTTTTTGCTTTTTCCTGCTCCTCTTAGCATGATAAAGAAGATTCAAAGAGAGTGAGATGCCAGCTCCTTTCATTCAGTCAGTAGCTTCAATCATTTCTGGACGTTTTTCAATGGCAAAAATCAATGAATATTGTAAATGCACAAACAGTAATTTCTCCGCATTGCAAGGTGCAATTCTGAAATTTTTTGCTTTTTCCTGCTCCTCTTAGCATGATAAAGAAGATTCAAAGAGAGTGAGATGCCAGCTCCTTTCATTCAGTCAGTAGCTTCAAACATTTCTGGTATATGAATAACATGATGTTTTTCAATGGCAAAAATCAATGAATATTGTAAATGCACAAACAGTAATTTCTCCGCATTGCAAGGTGCAATTCTGAAATTTTTTGCTTTTTCCTGCTCCTCTTAGCATGATAAAGAAGATTCAAAGAGAGTGAGATGCCAGCTCCTTTCATTCAGTCAGTAGCTTCAATCATTTCTGGACATTTTTCAATGGCAAAAATCAATGAATATTGTAAATGCACAAACAGTAATTTCTCCGCATTGCAAGGTGCAATTCTGAAATTTTTTGCTTTTTCCTGCTCCTCTTAGCATGATAAAGAAGATTCAAAGAGAGTGAGATGCCAGCTCCTTTCATTCAGTCAGTAGCTTCAATCATTTCTGGACGTTTTTCAATGGCAAAAATCATTGAATATTGTAAATGCACAAACAGTAATTTCTCCGCATTGCAAGGTGCAATTCTGAAATTTTTTGCTTTTTCCTGCTCCTCTTAGCATGATAAAGAAGATTCAAAGAGAGTGAGATGCCAGCTCCTTTCATTCAGTCAGTAGCTTCATTCATTTCTGGTATATGAATAACATGATGTTTTTCAATGGCAAAAATCAATGAATATTGTAAATGCACAAACAGTAATTTCTCCGCATTGCAAGGTGCAATTCTGAAATTTTTTGCTTTTTCCTGCTCCTCTTAGCATGATAAACAAGATTCAAAGAGAGTGAGATGCCAGCTCCTTTCATTCAGTCAGTAGCTTCTATCATTTCTGGACGTTTTTCAATGGCAAAAATCAATGAATATTGTAAATGCACAAACAGTAATTTCTCCGCATTGCAAGGTGCAATTCTGAAATTTTTTGCTTTTTCCTGCTCCTCTTAGCATGATAAAGAAGATTCAAAGAGAGTGAGATGCCAGCTCCTTTCATTCAGTCAGTAGCTTCAAACATTTCTGGTATATGAATAACATGATGTTTTTCAATGGCAAAAATCAATGAATATTGTAAATGCACAAACAGTAATTTCTCCGCATTGCAAGGTGCAATTCTGAAATTTTTTGCTTTTTCCTGCTCCTCTTAGCATGATAAAGAAGATTCAAAGAGAGTGAGATGCCAGCTCCTTTCATTCAGTCAGTAGCTTCAATCATTTCTGGACGTTTTTCAATGGCAAAAATCAATGAATATTGTAAATGCACAAACAGTAATTTCTCCGCATTGCAAGGTGCAATTCTGAAATTTTTTGCTTTTTCCTGCTCCTCTTAGCATGATAAACAAGATTCAAAGAGAGTGAGATGCCAGCTCCTTTCATTCAGTCAGTAGCTTCAATCATTTCTGGACGTTTTTCAATGGCAAAAATCAATGAATATTGTAAATGCACAAACAGTAATTTCTCCGCATTGCAAGGTGCAATTCTGAAATTTTTTGCTTTTTCCTGCTCCTCTTAGCATGATAAAGAAGATTCAAAGAGAGTGAGATGCCAGCTCCTTTCATTCAGTCAGTAGCTTCAAACATTTCTGGTATATGAATAACATGATGTTTTTCAATGGCAAAAATCAATGAATATTGTAAATGCACAAACAGTAATTTCTCCGCATTGCAAGGTGCAATTCTGAAATTTTTTGCTTTTTCCTGCTCCTCTTAGCATGATAAAGAAGATTCAAAGAGAGTGAGATGCCAGCTCCTTTCATTCAGTCAGTAGCTTCAATCATTTCTGGACATTTTTCAATGGCAAAAATCAATGAATATTGTAAATGCACAAACAGTAATTTCTCCGCATTGCAAGGTGCAATTCTGAAATTTTTTGCTTTTTCCTGCTCCTCTTAGCATGATAAAGAAGATTCAAAGAGAGTGAGATGCCAGCTCCTTTCATTCAGTCAGTAGCTTCAATCATTTCTGGACGTTTTTCAATGGCAAAAATCAATGAATATTGTAAATGCACAAAGAGTAATTTCTCCGCATTGCAAGGTGCAATTCTGAAATTTTTTGCTTTTTCCTGCTCCTCTTAGCATGATAAAGAAGATTCAAAGAGAGTGAGATGCCAGCTCCTTTCATTCAGTCAGTAGCTTCAAACATTTCTGGTATATGAATAACATGATGTTTTTCAATGGCAAAAATCAATGAATATTGTAAATGCACAAACAGTAATTTCTCCGCATTGCAAGGTGCAATTCTGAAATTTTTTGCTTTTTCCTGCTCCTCTTAGCATGATAAACAAGATTCAAAGAGAGTGAGATGCCAGCTCCTTTCATTCAGTCAGTAGCTTCAATCATTTCTGGACGTTTTTCAATGGCAAAAATCAATGAATATTGTAAATGCACAAACAGTAATTTCTCCGCATTGCAAGGTGCAATTCTGAAATTTTTTGCTTTTTCCTGCTCCTCTTAGCATGATAAACAAGATTCAAAGAGAGTGAGATGCCAGCTCCTTTCATTCAGTCAGTAGCTTCAAACATTTCTGGTATATGAATAACATGATGTTTTTCAATGGCAAAAATCAATGAATATTGTAAATGCACAAACAGTAATTTCTCCGCATTGCAAGGTGCAATTCTGAAATTTTTTGCTTTTTCCTGCTCCTCTTAGCATGATAAAGAAGATTCAAAGAGAGTGAGATGCCAGCTCCTTTCATTCAGTCAGTAGCTTCAATCATTTCTGGACATTTTTCAATGGCAAAAATCAATGAATATTGTAAATGCACAAACAGTAATTTCTCCGCATTGCAAGGTGCAATTCTGAAATTTTTTGCTTTTTCCTGCTCCTCTTAGCATGATAAAGAAGATTCAAAGAGAGTGAGATGCCAGCTCCTTTCATTCAGTCAGTAGCTTCAATCATTTCTGGACGTTTTTCAATGGCAAAAATCAATGAATATTGTAAATGCACAAAGAGTAATTTCTCCGCATTGCAAGGTGCAATTCTGAAATTTTTTGCTTTTTCCTGCTCCTCTTAGCATGATAAAGAAGATTCAAAGAGAGTGAGATGCCAGCTCCTTTCATTCAGTCAGTAGCTTCAATCATTTCTGGACGTTTTTCAATGGCAAAAATCATTGAATATTGTAAATGCACAAACAGTAATTTCTCCGCATTGCAAGGTGCAATTCTGAAATTTTTTGCTTTTTCCTGCTCCTCTTAGCATGATAAAGAAGATTCAAAGAGAGTGAGATGCCAGCTCCTTTCATTCAGTCAGTAGCTTCAATCATTTCTGGTATATGAATAACATGATGTTTTTCAATGGCAAAAATCAATGAATATTGTAAATGCACAAACAGTAATTTCTCCGCATTGCAAGGTGCAATTCTGAAATTTTTTGCTTTTTCCTGCTCCTCTTAGCATGATAAAGAAGATTCAAAGAGAGTGAGATGCCAGCTCCTTTCATTCAGTCAGTAGCTTCAATCATTTCTGGACGTTTTTCAATGGCAAAAATCAATGAATATTGTAAATGCACAAACAGTAATTTCTCCGCATTGCAAGGTGCAATTCTGAAATTTTTTGCTTTTTCCTGCTCCTCTTAGCATGATAAACAAGATTCAAAGAGAGTGAGATGCCAGCTCCTTTCATTCAGTCAGTAGCTTCAATCATTTCTGGACGTTTTTCAATGGCAAAAATCAATGAATATTGTAAATGCACAAACAGTAATTTCTCCGCATTGCAAGGTGCAATTCTGAAATTTTTTGCTTTTTCCTGCTCCTCTTAGCATGATAAAGAAGACTCAAAGAGAGTGAGATGCCAGCTCCTTTCATTCAGTCAGTAGCTTCAAACATTTCTGGTATATGAATAACGATGTTTTTCAATGGCAAAAATCAATGAATATTGTAAATGCACAAACAGTAATTTCTCCGCAATGCAAGGTGCAATTCTGAAATGTTTTGCTTTTTCCTGCTCCTCTTAGCATGATAAAGAAGATTCAAAGAGAGTGAGATGCCAGCTCCTTTCATTCAGTCAGTAGCTTCAATCATTTCTGGACGTTTTTCAATGGCAAAAATCAATGAATATTGTAAATGCACAAAGAGTAATTTCTCCGCATTGCAAGGTGCAATTCTGAAATTTTTTGCTTTTTCCTGCTCCTCTTAGCATGATAAAGAAGATTCAAAGAGAGTGAGATGCCAGCTCCTTTCATTCAGTCAGTAGCTTCAAACATTTCTGGTATATGAATAACATGATGTTTTTCAATGGCAAAAATCAATGAATATTTTAAATGCACAAACAGTAATTTCTCCGCATTGCAAGGTGCAATTCTGAAATTTTTTGCTTTTTCCTGCTCCTCTTAGCATGATAAAGAAGATTCAAAGAGAGTGCGATGCCAGCTCCTTTCATTCAGTCAGTAGCTTCAATCATTTCTGGACGTTTTTCAATGGCAAAAATCATTGAATATTGTAAATGCACAAACAGTAATTTCTCCGCATTGCAAGGTGCAATTCTGAAATTTTTTGCTTTTTCCTGCTCCTCTAAGCATGATAAAGAAGATTCAAAGAGAGTGAGATGCCAGCTCCTTTCATTCAGTCAGTAGCTTCAATCATTTCTGGACGTTTTTCAATGGCAAAAATCAATGAATATTGTAAATGCACAAACAGTAATTTCTCCGCATTGCAAGGTGCAATTCTGAAATTTTTTGCTTTTTCCTGCTCCTCTTAGCATGATAAAGAAGATTCAAAGAGAGTGAGATGCCAGCTCCTTTCATTCAGTCAGTAGCTTCAATCATTTCTGGACGTTTTTCAATGGCAAAAATCAATGAATATTGTAAATGCACAAACAGTAATTTCTCCGCATTGCAAGGTGCAATTCTGAAATTTTTTGCTTTTTCCTGCTCCTCTTAGCATGATAAAGAAGATTCAAAGAGAGTGAGATGCCAGCTCCTTTCATTCAGTCAGTAGCTTCAAACATTTCTGGTATATGAATAACATGATGTTTTTCAATGGCAAAAATCAATGAATATTGTAAATGCACAAACAGTAATTTCTCCGCATTGCAAGGTGCAATTCTGAATTTTTTTGCTTTTTCCTGCTCCTCTAAGCATGATAAAGAAGATTCAAAGAGAGTGAGATGCCAGCTCCTTTCATTCAGTCAGTAGCTTCAATCATTTCTGGACGTTTTTCAATGGCAAAAATCAATGAATATTGTAAATGCACAAACAGTAATTTCTCCGCATTGCAAGGTGCAATTCTGAAATTTTTTGCTTTTTCCTGCTCCTCTTAGCATGATAAAGAAGATTCAAAGAGAGTGAGATGCCAGCTCCTTTCATTCAGTCAGTAGCTTCAAACATTTCTGGTATATGAATAACATGATGTTTTTCAATGGCAAAAATCAATGAATATTGTAAATGCACAAACAGTAATTTCTCCGCATTGCAAGGTGCAATTCTGAAATTTTTTGCTTTTTCCTGCTCCTCTTAGCATGATAAAGAAGATTCAAAGAGAGTGAGATGCCAGCTCCTTTCATTCAGTCAGTAGCTTCAATGATTTCTGGACGTTTTTCAATGGCAAAAATCAATGAATATTGTAAATGCACAAACAGTAATTTCTCCGCATTGCAAGGTGCAATTCTGAAATTTTTTGCTTTTTCCTGCTCCTCTTAGCATGATAAACAAGATTCAAAGAGAGTGAGATGCCAGCTCCTTTCATTCAGTAAGTAGCTTCAATCATTTCTGGATGTTTTTCAATGGCAAAAATCAATGAATATTGTAAATGCACAAACAGTAATTTCTCCGCATTGCAAGGTGCAATTCTGAAATTTTTTGCTTTTTTCTGCTCCTCTTAGCATGATAAAGAAGATTCAAAGAGAGTGAGATGCCAGCTCCTTTCATTCAGTCAGTAGCTTCAAACATTTCTGGTATATGAATAACATGATGTTTTTCAATGGCAAAAATCAATGAATATTGTAAATGCACAAACAGTAATTTCTCCGCATTGCAAGGTGCAATTCTGAAATTTTTTGCTTTTTCCTGCTCCTCTTAGCATGATAAAGAAGATTCAAAGAGAGTGAGATGCCAGCTCCTTTCATTCAGTAAGTAGCTTCAATCATTTCTGGACGTTTTTCAATGGCAAAAATCAATGAATATTGTAAATGCACAAACAGTAATTTCTCCGCATTGCAAGGTGCAATTCTGAAATTTTTTGCTTTTTCCTGCTCCTCTTAGCATGATAAAGAAGATTCAAAGAGAGTGAGATGCCAGCTCCTTTCATTCAGTCAGTAGCTTCAAACATTTCTGGTATATGAATAACATGATGTTTTTCAATGGCAAAAATCAATGAATATTGTAAATGCACAAACAGTAATTTCTCCGCATTGCAAGGTGCAATTCTGAAATTTTTTGCTTTTTCCTGCTCCTCTTAGCATGATAAAGAAGATTCAAAGAGAGTGAGATGCCAGCTCCTTTCATTCAGTCAGTAGCTTCAATCATTTCTGGACATTTTTCAATGGCAAAAATCAATGAATATTGTAAATGCACAAACAGTAATTTCTCCGCATTGCAAGGTGCAATTCTGAAATTTTTTGCTTTTTCCTGCTCCTCTTAGCATGATAAAGAAGATTCAAAGAGAGTGAGATGCCAGCTCCTTTCATTCAGTCAGTAGCTTCAATCATTTCTGGACGTTTTTCAATGGCAAAAATCAATGAATATTGTAAATGCACAAAGAGTAATTTCTCCGCATTGCAAGGTGCAATTCTGAAATTTTTTGCTTTTTCCTGCTCCTCTTAGCATGATAAAGAAGATTCAAAGAGAGTGAGATGCCAGCTCCTTTCATTCAGTCAGTAGCTTCAAACATTTCTGGTATATGAATAACATGATGTTTTTCAATGGCAAAAATCAATGAATATTGTAAATGCACAAACAGTAATTTCTCCGCATTGCAAGGTGCAATTCTGAAATTTTTTGCTTTTTCCTGCTCCTCTTAGCATGATAAACAAGATTCAAAGAGAGTGAGATGCCAGCTCCTTTCATTCAGTCAGTAGCTTCAATCATTTCTGGACGTTTTTCAATGGCAAAAATCAATGAATATTGTAAATGCACAAACAGTAATTTCTCCGCATTGCAAGGTGCAATTCTGAAATTTTTTGCTTTTTCCTGCTCCTCTTAGCATGATAAACAAGATTCAAAGAGAGTGAGATGCCAGCTCCTTTCATTCAGTCAGTAGCTTCAAACATTTCTGGTATATGAATAACATGATGTTTTTCAATGGCAAAAATCAATGAATATTGTAAATGCACAAACAGTAATTTCTCCGCATTGCAAGGTGCAATTCTGAAATTTTTTGCTTTTTCCTGCTCCTCTTAGCATGATAAAGAAGATTCAAAGAGAGTGAGATGCCAGCTCCTTTCATTCAGTCAGTAGCTTCAATCATTTCTGGACATTTTTCAATGGCAAAAATCAATGAATATTGTAAATGCACAAACAGTAATTTCTCCGCATTGCAAGGTGCAATTCTGAAATTTTTTGCTTTTTCCTGCTCCTCTTAGCATGATAAAGAAGATTCAAAGAGAGTGAGATGCCAGCTCCTTTCATTCAGTCAGTAGCTTCAATCATTTCTGGACGTTTTTCAATGGCAAAAATCAATGAATATTGTAAATGCACAAAGAGTAATTTCTCCGCATTGCAAGGTGCAATTCTGAAATTTTTTGCTTTTTCCTGCTCCTCTTAGCATGATAAAGAAGATTCAAAGAGAGTGAGATGCCAGCTCCTTTCATTCAGTCAGTAGCTTCAATCATTTCTGGACGTTTTTCAATGGCAAAAATCATTGAATATTGTAAATGCACAAACAGTAATTTCTCCGCATTGCAAGGTGCAATTCTGAAATTTTTTGCTTTTTCCTGCTCCTCTTAGCATGATAAAGAAGATTCAAAGAGAGTGAGATGCCAGCTCCTTTCATTCAGTCAGTAGCTTCAATCATTTCTGGTATATGAATAACATGATGTTTTTCAATGGCAAAAATCAATGAATATTGTAAATGCACAAACAGTAATTTCTCCGCATTGCAAGGTGCAATTCTGAAATTTTTTGCTTTTTCCTGCTCCTCTTAGCATGATAAAGAAGATTCAAAGAGAGTGAGATGCCAGCTCCTTTCATTCAGTCAGTAGCTTCAATCATTTCTGGACGTTTTTCAATGGCAAAAATCAATGAATATTGTAAATGCACAAACAGTAATTTCTCCGCATTGCAAGGTGCAATTCTGAAATTTTTTGCTTTTTCCTGCTCCTCTTAGCATGATAAACAAGATTCAAAGAGAGTGAGATGCCAGCTCCTTTCATTCAGTCAGTAGCTTCAATCATTTCTGGACGTTTTTCAATGGCAAAAATCAATGAATATTGTAAATGCACAAACAGTAATTTCTCCGCATTGCAAGGTGCAATTCTGAAATTTTTTGCTTTTTCCTGCTCCTCTTAGCATGATAAAGAAGACTCAAAGAGAGTGAGATGCCAGCTCCTTTCATTCAGTCAGTAGCTTCAAACATTTCTGGTATATGAATAACGATGTTTTTCAATGGCAAAAATCAATGAATATTGTAAATGCACAAACAGTAATTTCTCCGCAATGCAAGGTGCAATTCTGAAATGTTTTGCTTTTTCCTGCTCCTCTTAGCATGATAAAGAAGATTCAAAGAGAGTGAGATGCCAGCTCCTTTCATTCAGTCAGTAGCTTCAATCATTTCTGGACGTTTTTCAATGGCAAAAATCAATGAATATTGTAAATGCACAAAGAGTAATTTCTCCGCATTGCAAGGTGCAATTCTGAAATTTTTTGCTTTTTCCTGCTCCTCTTAGCATGATAAAGAAGATTCAAAGAGAGTGAGATGCCAGCTCCTTTCATTCAGTCAGTAGCTTCAAACATTTCTGGTATATGAATAACATGATGTTTTTCAATGGCAAAAATCAATGAATATTGTAAATGCACAAACAGTAATTTCTCCGCATTGCAAGGTGCAATTCTGAAATTTTTTGCTTTTTCCTGCTCCTCTTAGCATGATAAAGAAGATTCAAAGAGAGTGCGATGCCAGCTCCTTTCATTCAGTCAGTAGCTTCAATCATTTCTGGACGTTTTTCAATGGCAAAAATCATTGAATATTGTAAATGCACAAACAGTAATTTCTCCGCATTGCAAGGTGCAATTCTGAAATTTTTTGCTTTTTCCTGCTCCTCTAAGCATGATAAAGAAGATTCAAAGAGAGTGAGATGCCAGCTCCTTTCATTCAGTCAGTAGCTTCAATCATTTCTGGACGTTTTTCAATGGCAAAAATCAATGAATATTGTAAATGCACAAACAGTAATTTCTCCGCATTGCAAGGTGCAATTCTGAAATTTTTTGCTTTTTCCTGCTCCTCTTAGCATGATAAAGAAGATTCAAAGAGAGTGAGATGCCAGCTCCTTTCATTCAGTCAGTAGCTTCAATCATTTCTGGACGTTTTTCAATGGCAAAAATCAATGAATATTGTAAATGCACAAACAGTAATTTCTCCGCATTGCAAGGTGCAATTCTGAAATTTTTTGCTTTTTCCTGCTCCTCTTAGCATGATAAAGAAGATTCAAAGAGAGTGAGATGCCAGCTCCTTTCATTCAGTCAGTAGCTTCAAACATTTCTGGTATATGAATAACATGATGTTTTTCAATGGCAAAAATCAATGAATATTGTAAATGCACAAACAGTAATTTCTCCGCATTGCAAGGTGCAATTCTGAATTTTTTTGCTTTTTCCTGCTCCTCTAAGCATGATAAAGAAGATTCAAAGAGAGTGAGATGCCAGCTCCTTTCATTCAGTCAGTAGCTTCAATCATTTCTGGACGTTTTTCAATGGCAAAAATCAATGAATATTGTAAATGCACAAACAGTAATTTCTCCGCATTGCAAGGTGCAATTCTGAAATTTTTTGCTTTTTCCTGCTCCTCTTAGCATGATAAAGAAGATTCAAAGAGAGTGAGATGCCAGCTCCTTTCATTCAGTCAGTAGCTTCAAACATTTCTGGTATATGAATAACATGATGTTTTTCAATGGCAAAAATCAATGAATATTGTAAATGCACAAACAGTAATTTCTCCGCATTGCAAGGTGCAATTCTGAAATTTTTTGCTTTTTCCTGCTCCTCTTAGCATGATAAAGAAGATTCAAAGAGAGTGAGATGCCAGCTCCTTTCATTCAGTCAGTAGCTTCAATGATTTCTGGACGTTTTTCAATGGCAAAAATCAATGAATATTGTAAATGCACAAACAGTAATTTCTCCGCATTGCAAGGTGCAATTCTGAAATTTTTTGCTTTTTCCTGCTCCTCTTAGCATGATAAACAAGATTCAAAGAGAGTGAGATGCCAGCTCCTTTCATTCAGTAAGTAGCTTCAATCATTTCTGGATGTTTTTCAATGGCAAAAATCAATGAATATTGTAAATGCACAAACAGTAATTTCTCCGCATTGCAAGGTGCAATTCTGAAATTTTTTGCTTTTTTCTGCTCCTCTTAGCATGATAAAGAAGATTCAAAGAGAGTGAGATGCCAGCTCCTTTCATTCAGTCAGTAGCTTCAAACATTTCTGGTATATGAATAACATGATGTTTTTCAATGGCAAAAATCAATGAATATTGTAAATGCACAAACAGTAATTTCTCCGCATTGCAAGGTGCAATTCTGAAATTTTTTGCTTTTTCCTGCTCCTCTTAGCATGATAAAGAAGATTCAAAGAGAGTGAGATGCCAGCTCCTTTCATTCAGTAAGTAGCTTCAATCATTTCTGGACGTTTTTCAATGGCAAAAATCAATGAATATTGTAAATGCACAAACAGTAATTTCTCCGCATTGCAAGGTGCAATTCTGAAATTTTTTGCTTTTTCCTGCTCCTCTTAGCATGATAAACAAGATTCAAAGAGAGTGAGATGCCAGCTCTTTTCATTCAGTCAGTAGCTTCAATCATTTCTGGACGTTTTTCAATGACAAAAATCAATGAATATTGTAAATGCACAAACAGTAATTTCTCCGCATTGCAAGGTGCAATTCTGAAATTTTTTGCTTTTTCCTGCTCCTCTTAGCATGATAAAGAAGATTCAAAGAGAGTGAGATGCCAGCTCCTTTCATTCAGTCAGTAGCTTCAATCATTTCTGGACGTTTTTCAATGGCAAAAATCATTGAATATTGTAAATGCACAAAGTAATTTCTCCGCATTGCAAGGTGCAATTCTGAAATTTTTTGCTTTTTCCTGCTCCTCTTAGCATGATAAAGAAGATTCAAAGAGAGTGAGATGCCAACTCCTTTCATTCAGTCAGTAGCTTCAATCATTTCTGGTATATGAATAACATGATGTTTTTCAATGGCAAAAATCAATGAATATTGTAAATGCACAAACAGTAATTTCTCCGCATTGCAAGGTGCAATTCTGAAATTTTTTGCTTTTTCCTGCTCCTCAGCATGATAAAGAAGATTCAAAGAGAGTGAGATGCCAGCTCCTTTCATTCAGTCAGTAGCTTCAATCATTTCTGGACGTTTTTCAATGGCAAAAATCAATGAATATTGTAAATGCACAAACAGTAATTTCTCCGAATTGCAAGGTGCAATTCTGAAATTTTTTGCTTTTTCCTGCTCCTCTTAGCATGATAAACAAGATTCAAAGAGAGTGAGATGCCAGCTCCTTTCATTCAGTCAGTAGCTTCAATCATTTCTGGACGTTTTTCAATGGCAAAAATCAATGAATATTGTAAATGCACAAACAGTAATTTCTCCGCATTGCAAGGTGCAATTCTGAAATTTTTTGCTTTTTCCTGCTCCTCTTAGCATGATAAACAAGATTCAAAGAGAGTGAGATGCCAGCTCCTTTCATTCAGTCAGTAGCTTCTATCATTTCTGGACGTTTTTCAATGGCAAAAATCAATGAATATTGTAAATGCACAAACAGTAATTTCTCCGCATTGCAAGGTGCAATTCTGAAATTTTTTGCTTTTTCCTGCTCCTCTTAGCATGATAAAGAAGATTCAAAGAGAGTGAGATGCCAGCTCCTTTCATTCAGTCAGTAGCTTCAAACATTTCTGGTATATGAATAACATGATGTTTTTCAATGGCAAAAATCAATGAATATTGTAAATGCACAAACAGTAATTTCTCCGCATTGCAAGGTGCAATTCTGAAATTTTTTGCTTTTTCCTGCTCCTCTTAGCATGATAAAGAAGATTCAAAGAGAGTGAGATGCCAGCTCCTTTCATTCAGTAAGTAGCTTCAATCATTTCTGGACGTTTTTCAATGGCAAAAATCAATGAATATTGTAAATGCACAAACAGTAATTTCTCCGCATTGCAAGGTGCAATTCTGAAATTTTTTGCTTTTTCCTGCTCCTCTTAGCATGATAAACAAGATTCAAAGAGAGTGAGATGCCAGCTCTTTTCATTCAGTCAGTAGCTTCAATCATTTCTGGACGTTTTTCAATGACAAAAATCAATGAATATTGTAAATGCACAAACAGTAATTTCTCCGCATTGCAAGGGGCAATTCTGAAATTTTTTGCTTTTTCCTGCTCCTCTTAGCATGATAAAGAAGATTCAAAGAGAGTGAGATGCCAGCTCCATTCATTCAGTCAGTAGCTTCAATCATTTCTGGACGTTTTTCAATGGCAAAAGTCATTGAATATTGTAAATGCACAAACAGTAATTTCTCCGCATTGCAAGGTGCAATTCTGAAATTTTTTGCTTTTTCCTGCTCCTCTTAGCATGATAAAGAAGATTCAAAGAGAGTGAGATGCCAGCTCCTTTCATTCAGTCAGTAGCTTCAATCATTTCTGGACGTTTTTCAATGGCAAAAATCAATGAATATTGTAAATGCACAAACAGTAATTTCTCCGCATTGCAAGGTGCAATTCTGAAATTTTTTGCTTTTTCCTGCTCCTCTTAGCATGATAAACAAGATTCAAAGAGAGTGAGATGCCAGCTCCTTTCATTCAGTCAGTAGCTTCAATCATTTCTGGACGTTTTTCAATGGCAAAAATCAATGAATATTGTAAATGCACAAACAGTAATTTCTCCGCATTGCAAGGTGCAATTCTGAAATTTTTTGCGTTTTCCTGCTCCTCTTAGCATGATAAACAAGATTCAAAGAGAGTGAGATGCCAGCTCCTTTCATTCAGTCAGCAGCTTCAATCATTTCTGGACGTTTTTCAATGGCAAAAATCAATGAATATTATAAATGCACAAACAGTAATTTCTCCGCATTGCAAGGTGCAATTCTGAAATTTTTTGCTTTTTCCTGCTCCTCTTAGCATGATAAAGAAGATTCAAAGAGAGTGAGATGCCAGCTCCTTTCATTCAGTCAGTAGCTTCAATCTTTTCTGGACGTTTTTCAATGGCAAAAATCAATGAATATTGTAAATGCACAAACAGTAATTTCTCCGCATTGCAAGGTGCAATTCTGAAATTTTTTGCTTTTTCCTGCTCCTCTTAGCATGATAAACAAGATTCAAAGAGAGTGAGATGCCAACTCCTTTCATTCAGTCAGTAGCTTCAATCATTTCTGGACGTTTTTCAATGGCAAAAATCAATGAATATTGTAAATGCACAAAGAGTAATTTCTCCGCATTGCAAGGTGCAATTCTGAAATTTTTTGCTTTTTCCTGCTCCTCTTAGCATGATAAAGAAGATTCAAAGAGAGTGAGATGCCAGCTCCTTTCATTCAGTCAGTAGCTTCAAACATTTCTGGTATATGAATAACATGATGTTTTTCAATGGCAAAAATCAATGAATATTGTAAATGCACAAACAGTAATTTCTCCGCATTGCAAGGTGCAATTCTGAAATTTTTTGCTTTTTCCTGCTCCTCTTAGCATGATAAAGAAGATTCAAAGAGAGTGAGATGCCAGCTCCTTTCATTCAGTCAGTAGCTTCAATCATTTCTGGACGTTTTTCAATGGCAAAAATCATTGAATATTGTAAATGCACAAACAGTAATTTCTCCGCATTGCAAGGTGCAATTCTGAAATTTTTTGCTTTTTCCTGCTCCTCTTAGCATGATAAAGTAGATTCAAAGAGAGTAAGATGCCAGCTCCTTTCATTCAGTCAGTAGCTTCAATCATTTCTGGTATATGAATAACATGATGTTTTTCAATGGCAAAAATCAATGAATATTGTAAATGCACAAACAGTAATTTCTCCGCATTGCAAGGTGCAATTCTGAAATTTTTTGCTTTTTCCTGCTCCTCTTAGCATGATAAAGAAGATTCAAAGAGAGTGAGATGCCAGCTCCTTTCATTCAGTCAGTAGCTTCAATCATTTCTGGACGTTTTTCAATGGCAAAAATCATTGAATATTGTAAATGCACAAACAGTAATTTCTCCGCATTGCAAGGTGCAATTCTGAAATTTTTTGCTTTTTCCTGCTCCTCTTAGCATGATAAAGAAGATTCAAAGAGAGTGAGATGCCAGCTCCTTTCATTCAGTCAGTAGCTTCAATCATTTCTGGTATATGAATAACATGATGTTTTTCAATGGCAAAAATCAATGAATATTGTAAATGCACAAACAGTAATTTCTCCGCATTGCAAGGTGCAATTCTGAAATTTTTTGCTTTTTCCTGCTCCTCTTAGCATGATAAACAAGATTCAAAGAGAGTGAGATGCCAGCTCCTTTCATTCAGTCAGTAGCTTCAATCATTTCTGGACGTTTTTCAATGGCAAAAATCAATGAATATTGTAAATGCACAAACAGTAATTTCTCCGCATTGCAAGGTGCAATTCTGAAATTTTTTGCTTTTTCCTGCTCCTCTTAGCATGATAAACAAGATTCAAAGAGAGTGAGATGCCAGCTCCTTTCATTCAGTCAGTAGCTTAAATCATTTCTGGACGTTTTTCAATGGCAAAAATCAATGAATATTGTAAATGCACAAACAGTAATTTCTCCGCATTGCAAGGTGCAATTCTGAAATTTTTTGCTTTTTCCTGCTCCTCTTAGCATGATAAAGAAGATTCAAAGAGAGTGAGATGCCAGCTCCTTTCATTCAGTCAGTAGCTTCAAACATTTCTGGTATATGAATAACATGATGTTTTTCAATGGCAAAAATCAATGAATATTGTAAATGCACAAACAGTAATTTCTCCGCATTGCAAGGTGCAATTCTGAAATTTTTTGCTTTTTCCTGCTCCTCTTAGCATGATAAAGAAGATTCAAAGAGAGTGAGATGCCAGCTCCTTTCATTCAGTCAGTAGCTTCAATGATTTCTGGACGTTTTTCAATGGCAAAAATCAATGAATATTGTAAATGCACAAACAGTAATTTCTCCGCATTGCAAGGTGCAATTCTGAAATTTTTTGCTTTTTCCTGCTCCTCTTAGCATGATAAACAAGATTCAAAGAGAGTGAGATGCCAGCTCCTTTCATTCAGTAAGTAGCTTCAATCATTTCTGGATGTTTTTCAATGGCAAAAATCAATGAATATTGTAAATGCACAAACAGTAATTTCTCCGCATTGCAAGGTGCAATTCTGAAATTTTTTGCTTTTTTCTGCTCCTCTTAGCATGATAAAGAAGATTCAAAGAGAGTGAGATGCCAGCTCCTTTCATTCAGTCAGTAGCTTCAAACATTTCTGGTATATGAATAACATGATGTTTTTCAATGGCAAAAATCAATGAATATTGTAAATGCACAAACAGTAATTTCTCCGCATTGCAAGGTGCAATTCTGAAATTTTTTGCTTTTTCCTGCTCCTCTTAGCATGATAAAGAAGATTCAAAGAGAGTGAGATGCCAGCTCCTTTCATTCAGTCAGTAGCTTCAATCATTTCTGGACGTTTTTCAATGGCAAAAATCATTGAATATTGTAAATGCACAAACAGTAATTTCTCCGCATTGCAAGGTGCAATTCTGAAATTTTTTGCTTTTTCCTGCTCCTCTTAGCATGATAAAGTAGATTCAAAGAGAGTAAGATGCCAGCTCCTTTCATTCAGTCAGTAGCTTCAATCATTTCTGGTATATGAATAACATGATGTTTTTCAATGGCAAAAATCAATGAATATTGTAAATGCACAAACAGTAATTTCTCCGCATTGCAAGGTGCAATTCTGAAATTTTTTGCTTTTTCCTGCTCCTCTTAGCATGATAAAGAAGATTCAAAGAGAGTGAGATGCCAGCTCCTTTCATTCAGTCAGTAGCTTCAATCATTTCTGGACGTTTTTCAATGGCAAAAATCATTGAATATTGTAAATGCACAAACAGTAATTTCTCCGCATTGCAAGGTGCAATTCTGAAATTTTTTGCTTTTTCCTGCTCCTCTTAGCATGATAAAGAAGATTCAAAGAGAGTGAGATGCCAGCTCCTTTCATTCAGTCAGTAGCTTCAATCATTTCTGGTATATGAATAACATGATGTTTTTCAATGGCAAAAATCAATGAATATTGTAAATGCACAAACAGTAATTTCTCCGCATTGCAAGGTGCAATTCTGAAATTTTTTGCTTTTTCCTGCTCCTCTTAGCATGATAAACAAGATTCAAAGAGAGTGAGATGCCAGCTCCTTTCATTCAGTCAGTAGCTTCAATCATTTCTGGACGTTTTTCAATGGCAAAAATCAATGAATATTGTAAATGCACAAACAGTAATTTCTCCGCATTGCAAGGTGCAATTCTGAAATTTTTTGCTTTTTCCTGCTCCTCTTAGCATGATAAACAAGATTCAAAGAGAGTGAGATGCCAGCTCCTTTCATTCAGTCAGTAGCTTAAATCATTTCTGGACGTTTTTCAATGGCAAAAATCAATGAATATTGTAAATGCACAAACAGTAATTTCTCCGCATTGCAAGGTGCAATTCTGAAATTTTTTGCTTTTTCCTGCTCCTCTTAGCATGATAAAGAAGATTCAAAGAGAGTGAGATGCCAGCTCCTTTCATTCAGTCAGTAGCTTCAAACATTTCTGGTATATGAATAACATGATGTTTTTCAATGGCAAAAATCAATGAATATTGTAAATGCACAAACAGTAATTTCTCCGCATTGCAAGGTGCAATTCTGAAATTTTTTGCTTTTTCCTGCTCCTCTTAGCATGATAAACAAGATTCAAAGAGAGTGAGATGCCAGCTCCTTTCATTCAGTCAGTAGCTTCTATCATTTCTGGACGTTTTTCAATGGCAAAATCAATGAATATTGTAAATGCACAAACAGTAATTTCTCCGCATTGCAAGGTGCAATTCTGAAATTTTTTGCTTTTTCCTGCTCCTCTTAGCATGATAAAGAAGATTCAAAGAGAGTGAGATGCCAGCTCCTTTCATTCAGTCAGTAGCTTCAAACATTTCTGGTATATGAATAACATGATGTTTTTCAATGGCAAAAATCAATGAATATTGTAAATGCACAAACAGTAATTTCTCCGCATTGCAAGGTGCAATTCTGAAATTTTTTGCTTTTTCCTGCTCCTCTTAGCATGATAAAGAAGATTCAAAGAGAGTGAGATGCCAGCTCCTTTCATTCAGTCAGTAGCTTCAATCATTTCTGGACGTTTTTCAATGGCAAAAATCAATGAATATTGTAAATGCACAAACAGTAATTTCTCCGCATTGCAAGGTGCAATTCTGAAATTTTTTGCTTTTTCCTGCTCCTCTTAGCATGATAAAGAAGATTCAAAGAGAGTGAGATGCCAGCTCCTTTCATTCAGTCAGTAGCTTCAAACATTTCTGGTATATGAATAACATGATGTTTTTCAATGGCAAAAATCAATGAATATTGTAAATGCACAAACAGTAATTTCTCCGCATTGCAAGGTGCAATTCTGAAATTTTTTGCTTTTTCCTGCTCCTCTTAGCATGATAAAGAAGATTCAAAGAGAGTGAGATGCCAGCTCCTTTCATTCAGTCAGTAGCTTCAATCATTTCTGGACATTTTTCAATGGCAAAAATCAATGAATATTGTAAATGCACAAACAGTAATTTCTCCGTATTGCAAGGTGCAATTCTGAAATTTTTTGCTTTTTCCTGCTCCTCTTAGCATGATAAAGAAGATTCAAAGAGAGTGAGATGCCAGCTCCTTTCATTCAGTCAGTAGCTTCAATCATTTCTGGACGTTTTTCAATGGCAAAAATCATTGAATATTGTAAATGCACAAACAGTAATTTCTCCGCATTGCAAGGTGCAATTCTGAAATTTTTTGCTTTTTCCTGCTCCTCTTAGCATGATAAAGAAGATTCAAAGAGAGTGAGATGCCAGCTCCTTTCATTCAGTCAGTAGCTTCAAACATTTCTGGTATATGAATAACATGATGTTTTTCAATGGCAAAAATCAATGAATATTGTAAATGCACAAACAGTAATTTCTCCGCATTGCAAGGTGCAATTCTGAAATTTTTTGCTTTTTCCTGCTCCTCTTAGCATGATAAAGAAGATTCAAAGAGAGTGAGATGCCAGCTCCTTTCATTCAGTCAGTAGCTTCAATCATTTCTGGACGTTTTTCAATGGCAAAAATCAATGAATATTGTAAATGCACAAACAGTAATTTCTCCGCATTGCAAGGTGCAATTCTGAAATTTTTTGCTTTTTCCTGCTCCTCTTAGCATGATAAAGAAGATTCAAAGAGAGTGAGATGCCAGCTCCTTTCATTCAGTCAGTAGCTTCAATCATTTCTGGACGTTTTTCAATGGCAAAAATCAATGAATATTGTAAATGCACAAACAGTAATTTCTCCGCATTGCAAGGTGCAATTCTGAAATTTTTTGCTTTTTCCTGCTCCTCTTAGCATGATAAAGAAGATTCAAAGAGAGTGAGATGCCAGCTCCTTTCATTCAGTCAGTAGCTTCAATCATTTCTGGACGTTTTTCAATGGCAAAAATCAATGAATATTGTAAATGCACAAACAGTAATTTCTCCGCATTGCAAGGTGCAATTCTGAAATTTTTTGCTTTTTCCTGCTCCTCTTAGCATGATAAAGAAGATTCAAAGAGAGTGAGATGCCAGCTCCTTTCATTCAGTCAGTAGCTTCAATCATTTCTGGACATTTTTCAATGGCAAAAATCAATGAATATTGTAAATGCACAAACAGTAATTTCTCCGCATTGCAAGGTGCAATTCTGAAATTTTTTGCTTTTTCCTGCTCCTCTTAGCATGATAAAGAAGATTCAAAGAGAGTGAGATGCCAGCTCCTTTCATTCAGTCAGTAGCTTCAATCATTTCTGGACGTTTTTCAATGGCAAAAATCATTGAATATTGTAAATGCACAAACAGTAATTTCTCCGCATTGCAAGGTGCAATTCTGAAATTTTTTGCTTTTTCCTGCTCCTCTTAGCATGATAAAGAAGATTCAAAGAGAGTGAGATGCCAGCTCCTTTCATTCAGTCAGTAGCTTCATTCATTTCTGGTATATGAATAACATGATGTTTTTCAATGGCAAAAATCAATGAATATTGTAAATGCACAAACAGTAATTTCTCCGCATTGCAAGGTGCAATTCTGAAATTTTTTGCTTTTTCCTGCTCCTCTTAGCATGATAAACAAGATTCAAAGAGAGTGAGATGCCAGCTCCTTTCATTCAGTCAGTAGCTTCTATCATTTCTGGACGTTTTTCAATGGCAAAAATCAATGAATATTGTAAATGCACAAACAGTAATTTCTCCGCATTGCAAGGTGCAATTCTGAAATTTTTTGCTTTTTCCTGCTCCTCTTAGCATGATAAAGAAGATTCAAAGAGAGTGAGATGCCAGCTCCTTTCATTCAGTCAGTAGCTTCAAACATTTCTGGTATATGAATAACATGATGTTTTTCAATGGCAAAAATCAATGAATATTGTAAATGCACAAACAGTAATTTCTCCGCATTGCAAGGTGCAATTCTGAAATTTTTTGCTTTTTCCTGCTCCTCTTAGCATGATAAAGAAGATTCAAAGAGAGTGAGATGCCAGCTCCTTTCATTCAGTCAGTAGCTTCAATCATTTCTGGACGTTTTTCAATGGCAAAAATCAATGAATATTGTAAATGCACAAACAGTAATTTCTCCGCATTGCAAGGTGCAATTCTGAAATTTTTTGCTTTTTCCTGCTCCTCTTAGCATGATAAACAAGATTCAAAGAGAGTGAGATGCCAGCTCCTTTCATTCAGTCAGTAGCTTCAATCATTTCTGGACGTTTTTCAATGGCAAAAATCAATGAATATTGTAAATGCACAAACAGTAATTTCTCCGCATTGCAAGGTGCAATTCTGAAATTTTTTGCTTTTTCCTGCTCCTCTTAGCATGATAAAGAAGATTCAAAGAGAGTGAGATGCCAGCTCCTTTCATTCAGTCAGTAGCTTCAAACATTTCTGGTATATGAATAACATGATGTTTTTCAATGGCAAAAATCAATGAATATTGTAAATGCACAAACAGTAATTTCTCCGCATTGCAAGGTGCAATTCTGAAATTTTTTGCTTTTTCCTGCTCCTCTTAGCATGATAAAGAAGATTCAAAGAGAGTGAGATGCCAGCTCCTTTCATTCAGTCAGTAGCTTCAATCATTTCTGGACATTTTTCAATGGCAAAAATCAATGAATATTGTAAATGCACAAACAGTAATTTCTCCGCATTGCAAGGTGCAATTCTGAATTTTTTTGCTTTTTCCTGCTCCTCTTAGCATGATAAAGAAGATTCAAAGAGAGTGAGATGCCAGCTCCTTTCATTCAGTCAGTAGCTTCAATCATTTCTGGACGTTTTTCAATGGCAAAAATCAATGAATATTGTAAATGCACAAAGAGTAATTTCTCCGCATTGCAAGGTGCAATTCTGAAATTTTTTGCTTTTTCCTGCTCCTCTTAGCATGATAAAGAAGATTCAAAGAGAGTGAGATGCCAGCTCCTTTCATTCAGTCAGTAGCTTCAAACATTTCTGGTATATGAATAACATGATGTTTTTCAATGGCAAAAATCAATGAATATTGTAAATGCACAAACAGTAATTTCTCCGCATTGCAAGGTGCAATTCTGAAATTTTTTGCTTTTTCCTGCTCCTCTTAGCATGATAAACAAGATTCAAAGAGAGTGAGATGCCAGCTCCTTTCATTCAGTCAGTAGCTTCAATCATTTCTGGACGTTTTTCAATGGCAAAAATCAATGAATATTGTAAATGCACAAACAGTAATTTCTCCGCATTGCAAGGTGCAATTCTGAAATTTTTTGCTTTTTCCTGCTCCTCTTAGCATGATAAAGAAGATTCAAAGAGAGTGAGATGCCAGCTCCTTTCATTCAGTCAGTAGCTTCAAACATTTCTGGTATATGAATAACATGATGTTTTTCAATGGCAAAAATCAATGAATATTGTAAATGCACAAACAGTAATTTCTCCGCATTGCAAGGTGCAATTCTGAAATTTTTTGCTTTTTCCTGCTCCTCTTAGCATGATAAAGAAGATTCAAAGAGAGTGAGATGCCAGCTCCTTTCATTCAGTCAGTAGCTTCAATCATTTCTGGACGTTTTTCAATGGCAAAAATCATTGAATATTGTAAATGCACAAACAGTAATTTCTCCGCATTGCAAGGTGCAATTCTGAAATTTTTTGCTTTTTCCTGCTCCTCTTAGCATGATAAAGAAGATTCAAAGAGAGTGAGATGCCAGCTCCTTTCATTCAGTCAGTAGCTTCAATCATTTCTGGTATATGAATAACATGATGTTTTTCAATGGCAAAAATCAATGAATATTGTAAATGCACAAACAGTAATTTCTCCGCAGTGCAAGGTGCAATTCTGAAATTTTTTGCTTTTTCCTGCTCCTCTTAGCATGATAAAGAAGATTCAAAGAGAGTGAGATGCCAGCTCCTTTCATTCAGTCAGTAGCTTCAATCATTTCTGGACGTTTTTCAATGGCAAAAATCAATGAATATTGTAAATGCACAAACAGTAATTTCTCCGCATTGCAAGGTGCAATTCTGAAATTTTTTGCTTTTTCCTGCTCCTCTTAGCATGATAAACAAGATTCAAAGAGAGTGAGATGCCAGCTCCTTTCATTCAGTCAGTAGCTTCAATCATTTCTGGACGTTTTTCAATGGCAAAAATCAATGAATATTGTAAATGCACAAACAGTAATTTCTCCGCATTGCAAGGTGCAATTCTGAAATTTTTTGCTTTTTCCTGCTCCTCTTAGCATGATAAAGAAGACTCAAAGAGAGTGAGATGCCAGCTCCTTTCATTCAGTCAGTAGCTTCAAACATTTCTGGTATATGAATAACATGATGTTTTTCAATGGCAAAAATCAATGAATATTGTAAATGCACAAACAGTAATTTCTCCGCAATGCAAGGTGCAATTCTGAAATGTTTTGCTTTTTCCTGCTCCTCTTAGCATGATAAAGAAGATTCAAAGAGAGTGAGATGCCAGCTCCTTTCATTCAGTCAGTAGCTTCAATCATTTCTGGACGTTTTTCAATGGCAAAAATCAATGAATATTGTAAATGCACAAACAGTAATTTCTCCGCATTGCAAGGTGCAATTCTGAAATTTTTTGCTTTTTCCTGCTCCTCTTAGCATGATAAAGAAGATTCAAAGAGAGTGAGATGCCAGCTCCTTTCATTCAGTCAGTAGCTTCAATCATTTCTGGACGTTTTTCAATGGCAAAAATCAATGAATATTGTAAATGCACAAAGAGTAATTTCTCCGCATTGCAAGGTGCAATTCTGAAATTTTTTGCTTTTTCCTGCTCCTCTTAGCATGATAAAGAAGATTCAAAGAGAGTGAGATGCCAGCTCTTTTCATTCAGTCAGTAGCTTCAAACATTTCTGGTATATGAATAACATGATGTTTTTCAATGGCAAAAATCAATGAATATTGTAAATGCACAAACAGTAATTTCTCCGCATTGCAAGGTGCAATTCTGAAATTTTTTGCTTTTTCCTGCTCCTCTTAGCATGATAAACAAGATTCAAAGAGAGTGAGATGCCAGCTCCTTTCATTCAGTCAGTAGCTTCAATCATTTCTGGACGTTTTTCAATGGCAAAAATCAATGAATATTGTAAATGCACAAACAGTAATTTCTCCGCATTGCAAGGTGCAATTCTGAAATTTTTTGCTTTTTCCTGCTCCTCTTAGCATGATAAACAAGATTCAAAGAGAGTGAGATGCCAGCTCCTTTCATTCAGTCAGTAGCTTCAAACATTTCTGGTATATGAATAACATGATGTTTTTCAATGGCAAAAATCAATGAATATTGTAAATGCACAAACAGTAATTTCTCCGCATTGCAAGGTGCAATTCTGAAATTTTTTGCTTTTTCCTGCTCCTCTTAGCATGATAAAGAAGATTCAAAGAGAGTGAGATGCCAGCTCCTTTCTTTCAGTCAGTAGCTTCAATCATTTCTGGACATTTTTCAATGGCAAAAATCAATGAATATTGTAAATGCACAAACAGTAATTTCTCCGCATTGCAAGGTGCAATTCTGAAATTTTTTGCTTTTTCCTGCTCCTCTTAGCATGATAAAGAAGATTCAAAGAGAGTGAGATGCCAGCTCCTTTCATTCAGTCAGTAGCTTCAATCATTTCTGGACGTTTTTCAATGGCAAAAATCAATGAATATTGTAAATGCACAAAGAGTAATTTCTCCGCATTGCAAGGTGCAATTCTGAAATTTTTTGCTTTTTCCTGCTCCTCTTAGCATGATAAAGAAGATTCAAAGAGAGTGAGATGCCAGCTCCTTTCATTCAGTCAGTAGCTTCAAACATTTCTGGTATATGAATAACATGATGTTTTTCAATGGCAAAAATCAATGAATATTGTAAATGCACAAACAGTAATTTCTCCGCATTGCAAGGTGCAATTCTGAAATTTTTTGCTTTTTCCTGCTCCTCTTAGCATGATAAAGAAGATTCAAAGAGAGTGAGATGCCAGCTCCTTTCATTCAGTCAGTAGCTTCAATCATTTCTGGACGTTTTTCAATGGCAAAAATCATTGAATATTGTAAATGCACAAACAGTAATTTCTCCGCATTGCAAGGTGCAATTCTGAAATTTTTTGCTTTTTCCTGCTCCTCTTAGCATGATAAAGAAGATTCAAAGAGAGTGAGATGCCAGCTCCTTTCATTCAGTCAGTAGCTTCAATCATTTCTGGTATATGAATAACATGATGTTTTTCAATGGCAAAAATCAATGAATATTGTAAATGCACAAACAGTAATTTCTCCGCAGTGCAAGGTGCAATTCTGAAATTTTTTGCTTTTTCCTGCTCCTCTTAGCATGATAAAGAAGATTCAAAGAGAGTGAGATGCCAGCTCCTTTCATTCAGTCAGTAGCTTCAATCATTTCTGGACGTTTTTCAATGGCAAAAATCAATGAATATTGTAAATGCACAAACAGTAATTTCTCCGCATTGCAAGGTGCAATTCTGAAATTTTTTGCTTTTTCCTGCTCCTCTTAGCATGATAAACAAGATTCAAAGAGAGTGAGATGCCAGCTCCTTTCATTCAGTCAGTAGCTTCAATCATTTCTGGACGTTTTTCAATGGCAAAAATCAATGAATATTGTAAATGCACAAACAGTAATTTCTCCGCATTGCAAGGTGCAATTCTGAAATTTTTTGCTTTTTCCTGCTCCTCTTAGCATGATAAAGAAGACTCAAAGAGAGTGAGATGCCAGCTCCTTTCATTCAGTCAGTAGCTTCAAACATTTCTGGTATATGAATAACATGATGTTTTTCAATGGCAAAAATCAATGAATATTGTAAATGCACAAACAGTAATTTCTCCGCAATGCAAGGTGCAATTCTGAAATGTTTTGCTTTTTCCTGCTCCTCTTAGCATGATAAAGAAGATTCAAAGAGAGTGAGATGCCAGCTCCTTTCATTCAGTCAGTAGCTTCAATCATTTCTGGACGTTTTTCAATGGCAAAAATCAATGAATATTGTAAATGCACAAACAGTAATTTCTCCGCATTGCAAGGTGCAATTCTGAAATTTTTTGCTTTTTCCTGCTCCTCTTAGCATGATAAAGAAGATTCAAAGAGAGTGAGATGCCAGCTCCTTTCATTCAGTCAGTAGCTTCAATCATTTCTGGACGTTTTTCAATGGCAAAAATCAATGAATATTGTAAATGCACAAAGAGTAATTTCTCCGCATTGCAAGGTGCAATTCTGAAATTTTTTGCTTTTTCCTGCTCCTCTTAGCATGATAAAGAAGATTCAAAGAGAGTGAGATGCCAGCTCCTTTCATTCAGTCAGTAGCTTCAAACATTTCTGGTATATGAATAACATGATGTTTTTCAATGGCAAAAATCAATGAATATTGTAAATGCACAAACAGTAATTTCTCCGCATTGCAAGGTGCAATTCTGAAATTTTTTGCTTTTTCCTGCTCCTCTTAGCATGATAAAGAAGATTCAAAGAGAGTGAGATGCCAGCTCCTTTCATTCAGTCAGTAGCTTCAATCATTTCTGGACGTTTTTCAATGGCAAAAATCATTGAATATTGTAAATGCACAAACAGTAATTTCTCCGCATTGCAAGGTGCAATTCTGAAATTTTTTGCTTTTTCCTGCTCCTCTAAGCATGATAAAGAAGATTCAAAGAGAGTGAGATGCCAGCTCCTTTCATTCAGTCAGTAGCTTCAATCATTTCTGGACGTTTTTCAATGGCAAAAATCAATGAATATTGTAAATGCACAAACAGTAATTTCTCCGCATTGCAAGGTGCAATTCTGAAATTTTTTGCTTTTTCCTGCTCCTCTTAGCATGATAAAGAAGATTCAAAGAGAGTGAGATGCCAGCTCCTTTCATTCAGTCAGTAGCTTCAATCATTTCTGGACGTTTTTCAATGGCAAAAATCAATGAATATTGTAAATGCACAAACAGTAATTTCTCCGCATTGCAAGGTGCAATTCTGAAATTTTTTGCTTTTTCCTGCTCCTCTTAGCATGATAAAGAAGATTCAAAGAGAGTGAGATGCCAGCTCCTTTCATTCAGTCAGTAGCTTCAAACATTTCTGGTATATGAATAACATGATGTTTTTCAATGGCAAAAATCAATGAATATTGTAAATGCACAAACAGTAATTTCTCCGCATTGCAAGGTGCAATTCTGAATTTTTTTGCTTTTTCCTGCTCCTCTAAGCATGATAAAGAAGATTCAAAGAGAGTGAGATGCCAGCTCCTTTCATTCAGTCAGTAGCTTCAATCATTTCTGGACGTTTTTCAATGGCAAAAATCAATGAATATTGTAAATGCACAAACAGTAATTTCTCCGCATTGCAAGGTGCAATTCTGAAATTTTTTGCTTTTTCCTGCTCCTCTTAGCATGATAAACAAGATTCAAAGAGAATGAGATGCCAGCTCCTTTCATTCAGTCAGTAGCTTCAATCATTTCTGGACGTTTTTCAATGGCAAAAATCAATGAATATTGTAAATGCACAAACAGTAATTTCTCCGCATTGCAAGGTGCAATTCTGAAATTTTTTGCTTTTTCCTGCTCCTCTTAGCATGATAAAGAAGATTCAAAGAGAGTGAGATGCCAGCTCCTTTCATTCAGTCAGTAGCTTCAAACATTTCTGGTATATGAATAACATGATGTTTTTCAATGGCAAAAATCAATGAATATTGTAAATGCACAAACAGTAATTTCTCCGCATTGCAAGGTGCAATTCTGAAATTTTTTGCTTTTTCCTGCTCCTCTTAGCATGATAAAGAAGATTCAAAGAGAGTGAGATGCCAGCTCCTTTCATTCAGTCAGTAGCTTCAATCATTTCTGGACGTTTTTCAATGGCAAAAATCAATGAATATTGTAAATGCACAAACAGTAATTTCTCCGCATTGCAAGGTGCAATTCTGAAATTTTTTGCTTTTTCCTGCTCCTCTTAGCATGATAAACAAGATTCAAAGAGAGTGAGATGCCAGCTCCTTTCATTCAGTCAGTAGCTTCAATCATTTCTGGATGTTTTTCAATGGCAAAAATCAATGAATATTGTAAATGCACAAACAGTAATTTCTCCGCATTGCAAGGTGCAATTCTGAAATTTTTTGCTTTTTTCTGCTCCTCTTAGCATGATAAAGAAGATTCAAAGAGAGTGAGATGCCAGCTCCTTTCATTCAGTCAGTAGCTTCAAACATTTCTGGTATATGAATAACATGATGTTTTTCAATGGCAAAAATCAATGAATATTGTAAATGCACAAACAGTAATTTCTCCGCATTGCAAGGTGCAATTCTGAAATTTTTTGCTTTTTCCTGCTCCTCTTAGCATGATAAAGAAGATTTAAAGAGAGTGAGATGCCAGCTCCTTTCATTCAGTAAGTAGCTTCAATCATTTCTGGACGTTTTTCAATGGCAAAAATCAATGAATATTGTAAATGCACAAACAGTAATTTCTCCGCATTGCAAGGTGCAATTCTGAAATTTTTTGCTTTTTCCTGCTCCTCTTAGCATGATAAACAAGATTCAAAGAGAGTGAGATGCCAGCTCTTTTCATTCAGTCAGTAGCTTCAATCATTTCTGGACGTTTTTCAATGACAAAAATCAATGAATATTGTAAATGCACAAACAGTAATTTCTCCGCATTGCAAGGTGCAATTCTGAAATTTTTTGCTTTTTCCTGCTCCTCTTAGCATGATAAAGAAGATTCAAAGAGAGTGAGATGCCAGCTCCTTTCATTCAGTCAGTAGCTTCAATCATTTCTGGACGTTTTTCAATGGCAAAAATCATTGAATATTGTAAATGCACAAAGTAATTTCTACGCATTGCAAGGTGCAATTCTGAAATTTTTTGCTTTTTCCTGCTCCTCTTAGCATGATAAAGAAGATTCAAAGAGAGTGACATGCCAACTCCTTTCATTCAGTCAGTAGCTTCAATCATTTTTGGTATATGAATAACATGATGTTTTTCAATGGCAAAAATCAATGAATATTGTAAATGCACAAACAGTAATTTCTCCGCATTGCAAGGTGCAATTCTGAAATTTTTTGCTTTTTCCTGCTCCTCAGCATGATAAAGAAGATTCAAAGAGAGTGAGATGCCAGCTCCTTTCATTCAGTCAGTAGCTTCAATCATTTCTGGACGTTTTTCAATGGCAAAAATCAATGAATATTGTAAATGCACAAACAGTAATTTCTCCGCATTGCAAGGTGCAATTCTGAAATTTTTTGCTTTTTCCTGCTCCTCTTAGCATGATAAACAAGATTCAAAGAGAGTGAGATGCCAGCTCCTTTCATTCAGTCAGTAGCTTCAATCATTTCTGGACGTTTTTCAATGGCAAAAATCAATGAATATTGTAAATGCACAAACAGTAATTTCTCCGCATTGCAAGGTGCAATTCTGAAATTTTTTGCTTTTTCCTGCTCCTCTTAGCATGATAAAGAAGATTCAAAGAGAGTGAGATGCCAGCTCCTTTCATTCAGTCAGTAGCTTCAATCATTTCTGGACGTTTTTCAATGGCAAAAATCAATGAATATTGTAAATGCACAAACAGTAATTTCTCCGCATTGCAAGGTGCAATTCTGAAATTTTTTGCTTTTTCCTGCTCCTCTTAGCATGATAAAGAAGATTCAAAGAGAGTGAGATGCCAGCTCCTTTCATTCAGTCAGTAGCTTCAAACATTTCTGGTATATGAATAACATGATGTTTTTCAATGGCAAAAATCAATGAATATTGTAAATGCACAAACAATAATTTCTCCGCATTGCAAGGTGCAATTCTGAATTTTTTTGCTTTTTCCTGCTCCTCTAAGCATGATAAAGAAGATTCAGAGAGTGAGATGCCAGCTCCTTTCATTCAGTCAGTAGCTTCAATCATTTCTGGACGTTTTTCAATGGCAAAAATCAATGAATATTGTAAATGCACAAACAGTAATTTCTCCGCATTGCAAGGTGCAATTCTGAAATTTTTTGCTTTTTCCTGCTCCTCTTAGCAAGATAAACAAGATTCAAAGAGAGTGAGATGCCAGCTCCTTTCATTCAGTCAGTAGCTTCAATCATTTCTGGACGTTTTTCAATGGCAAAAATCAATGAATATTGTAAATGCACAAACAGTAATTTCTCCGCATTGCAAGGTGCAATTCTGAAATTTTTTGCTTTTTCCTGCTCCTCTTAGCATGATAAAGAAGATTCAAAGAGAGTGAGATGCCAGCTCCTTTCATTCAGTGAGTAGCTTCAATCATTTCTGGACATTTTTCAATGGCAAAAATCAATGAATATTGTAAATGCACAAACAGTAATTTCTCCGCATTGCAAGGTGCAATTCTGAAATTTTTTGCTTTTTCCTGCTCCTCTTAGCATGATAAAGAAGATTCAAAGAGAGTGAGATGCCAGCTCCTTTCATTCAGTCAGTAGCTTCAATCATTTCTGGACGTTTTTCAATGGCAAAAATCAATGAATATTGTAAATGCACAAACAGTAATTTCTCCGCATTGCAAGGTGCAATTCTGAAATTTTTTGCTTTTTCCTGCTCCTCTTAGCATGATAAAGAAGATTCAAAGAGTGAGATGCCAGCTCCTTTCATTGTCAGTAGCTTCAAACATTTCTGGTATATGAATAACATGATGTTTTTCAATGGCAAAAATCAATGAATATTGTAAATGCACAAACAGTAATTTCTCCGCATTGCAAGGTGCAATTCTGAAATTTTTTGCTTTTTCCTGCTCCTCTTAGCATGATAAAGAAGATTCAAAGAGAGTGAGATGCCAGCTCCTTTCATTCAGTCAGTAGCTTCAAACATTTCTGGTATATGAATAACATGATGTTTTTCAATGGCAAAAATCAATGAATATTGTAAATGCACAAACAGTAATTTCTCCGCATTGCAAGGTGCAATTCTGAAATTTTTTGCTTTTTCCTGCTCCTCTTAGCATGATAAAGAAGATTCAAAGAGAGTGAGATGCCAGCTCCTTTCATTCAGTCAGTAGCTTCAATCATTTCTGGACATTTTTCAATGGCAAAAATCAATGAATATTGTAAATGCACAAACAGTAATTTCTCCGCATTGCAAGGTGCAATTCTGAAATTTTTTGCTTTTTCCTGCTCCTCTTAGCATGATAAAGAAGATTCAAAGAGAGTGAGATGCCAGCTCCTTTCATTCAGTCAGTAGCTTCAATCATTTCTGGACGTTTTTCAATGGCAAAAATCATTGAATATTGTAAATGCACAAACAGTAATTTCTCCGCATTGCAAGGTGCAATTCTGAAATTTTTTGCTTTTTCCTGCTCCTCTTAGCATGATAAAGAAGATTCAAAGAGAGTGAGATGCCAGCTCCTTTCATTCAGTCAGTAGCTTCATTCATTTCTGGTATATGAATAACATGATGTTTTTCAATGGCAAAAATCAATGAATATTGTAAATGCACAAACAGTAATTTCTCCGCATTGCAAGGTGCAATTCTGAAATTTTTTGCTTTTCCCTGCTCCTCTTAGCATGATAAAGAAGATTCAAAGAGAGTGAGATGCCAGCTCCTTTCATTCAGTCAGTAGCTTCAATCATTTCTGGTATATGAATAACATGATGTTTTTCAATGGCAAAAATCAATGAATATTGTAAATGCACAAACAGTAATTTCTCCGCATTGCAAGGTGCAATTCTGAAATTTTTTGCTTTTTCCTGCTCCTCTTAGCATGATAAACAAGATTCAAAGAGAGTGAGATGCCAGCTCCTTTCATTCAGTCAGTAGCTTCTATCATTTCTGGACGTTTTTCAATGGCAAAAATCAATGAATATTGTAAATGCACAAACAGTAATTTCTCCGCATTGCAAGGTGCAATTCTGAAATTTTTTGCTTTTTCCTGCTCCTCTTAGCATGATAAAGAAGATTCAAAGAGAGTGAGATGCCAGCTCCTTTCATTCAGTCAGTAGCTTCAAACATTTCTGGTATATGAATAACATGATGTTTTTCAATGGCAAAAATCAATGAATATTGTAAATGCACAAACAGTAATTTCTCCGCATTGCAAGGTGCAATTCTGAAATTTTTTGCTTTTTCCTGCTCCTCTTAGCATGATAAAGAAGATTCAAAGAGAGTGAGATGCCAGCTCCTTTCATTCAGTCAGTAGCTTCAATCATTTCTGGACGTTTTTCAATGGCAAAAATCAATGAATATTGTAAATGCACAAACAGAAATTTCTCCGCATTGCAAGGTGCAATTCTGAAATTTTTTGCTTTTTCCTGCTCCTCTTAGCATGATAAACAAGATTCAAAGAGAGTGAGATGCCAGCTCTTTTCATTCAGTCAGTAGCTTCAATCATTTCTGGACGTTTTTCAATGACAAAAATCAATGAATATTGTAAATGCACAAACAGTAATTTCTCCGCATTGCAAGGTGCAATTCTGAAATTTTTTGCTTTTTCCTGCTCCTCTTAGCATGATAAAAAAGATTCAAAGAGAATGAGATGCCAGCTCCTTTCATTCAGTCAGTAGCTTCAATCATTTCTGGACGTTTTTCAATGGCAAAAATCATTGAATATTGTAAATGCACAAACAGTAATTTCTCCGCATTGCAAGGTGCAATTCTGAAATTTTTTGCTTTTTCCTGCTCCTCTTAGCATGATAAAGAAGATTCAAAGAGAGTGAGATGCCAGCTCCTTTCATTCAGTCAGTAGCTTCAATCATTTCTGGTATATGAATAACATGATGTTTTTCAATGGCAAAAATCAATGAATATTGTAAATGCACAAACAGTAATTTCTCCGCATTGCAAGGTGCAATTCTGAAATTTTTTGCTTTTTCCTGCTCCTCTTAGCATGATAAAGAAGATTCAAAGAGAGTGAGATGCCAGCTCCTTTCATTCAGTCAGTAGCTTCAAACATTTCTGGTATATGAATAACATGATGTTTTTCAATGGCAAAAATCAATGAATATTGTAAATGCACAAACAGTAATTTCTCCGCATTGCAAGGTGCAATTCTGAAATTTTTTGCTTTTTCCTGCTCCTCTTAGCATGATAAAGAAGATTCAAAGAGAGTGAGATGCCAGCTCCTTTCATTCAGTAAGTAGCTTCAATCATTTCTGGACGTTTTTCAATGGCAAAAATCAATGAATATTGTAAATGCACAAACAGTAATTTCTCCGCATTGCAAGGTGCAATTCTGAAATATTTTGCTTTTTCCTGCTCCTCTTAGCATGATAAAGAAGATTCAAAGAGAGTGAGATGCCAGCTCCTTTCATTCAGTCAGTAGCTTCTATCATTTCTGGACGTTTTTCAATGGCAAAAATCAATGAATATTGTAAATGCACAAACAGTAATTTCTCCGCATTGCAAGGTGCAATTCTGAAATTTTTTGCTTTTTCCTGCTCCTCTTAGCATGATAAAGAAGATTCAAAGAGAGTGAGATGCCAGCTCCTTTCATTCAGTCAGTAGCTTCAAACATTTCTGGTATATGAATAACATGATGTTTTTCAATGGCAAAAATCAATGAATATTGTAAATGCACAAACAGTAATTTCTCCGCATTGCAAGGTGCAATTCTGAAATTTTTTGCTTTTTCCTGCTCCTCTTAGCATGATAAAGAAGATTCAAAGAGAGTGAGATGCCAGCTCCTTTCATTCAGTCAGTAGCTTCAATCATTTCTGGACGTTTTTCAATGGCAAAAATCAATGAATATTGTAAATGCACAAACAGAAATTTCTCCGCATTGCAAGGTGCAATTCTGAAATTTTTTGCTTTTTCCTGCTCCTCTTAGCATGATAAACAAGATTCAAAGAGAGTGAGATGCCAGCTCTTTTCATTCAGTCAGTAGCTTCAATCATTTCTGGACGTTTTTCAATGACAAAAATCAATGAATATTGTAAATGCACAAACAGTAATTTCTCCGCATTGCAAGGTGCAATTCTGAAATTTTTTGCTTTTTCCTGCTCCTCTTAGCATGATAAAAAAGATTCAAAGAGAATGAGATGCCAGCTCCTTTCATTCAGTCAGTAGCTTCAATCATTTCTGGACGTTTTTCAATGGCAAAAATCATTGAATATTGTAAATGCACAAACAGTAATTTCTCCGCATTGCAAGGTGCAATTCTGAAATTTTTTGCTTTTTCCTGCTCCTCTTAGCATGATAAAGAAGATTCAAAGAGAGTGAGATGCCAGCTCCTTTCATTCAGTCAGTAGCTTCAATCATTTCTGGTATATGAATAACATGATGTTTTTCAATGGCAAAAATCAATGAATATTGTAAATGCACAAACAGTAATTTCTCCGCATTGCAAGGTGCAATTCTGAAATTTTTTGCTTTTTCCTGCTCCTCTTAGCATGATAAAGAAGATTCAAAGAGAGTGAGATGCCAGCTCCTTTCATTCAGTCAGTAGCTTCAAACATTTCTGGTATATGAATAACATGATGTTTTTCAATGGCAAAAATCAATGAATATTGTAAATGCACAAACAGTAATTTCTCCGCATTGCAAGGTGCAATTCTGAAATTTTTTGCTTTTTCCTGCTCCTCTTAGCATGATAAAGAAGATTCAAAGAGAGTGAGATGCCAGCTCCTTTCATTCAGTAAGTAGCTTCAATCATTTCTGGACGTTTTTCAATGGCAAAAATCAATGAATATTGTAAATGCACAAACAGTAATTTCTCCGCATTGCAAGGTGCAATTCTGAAATTTTTTGCTTTTTCCTGCTCCTCTTAGCATGATAAAGAAGATTCAAAGAGAGTGAGATGCCAGCTCCTTTCATTCAGTCAGTAGCTTCAATCATTTCTGGACGTTTTTCAATGGTAAAAATCATTGAATATTGTAAATGCACAAACAGTAATTTCTCCGCATTGCAAGGTGCAATTCTGAAATTTTTTGCTTTTTCCTGCTCCTCTTAGCATGATAAAGAAGATTCAAAGAGAGTGAGATGCCAGCTCCTTTCATTCAGTCAGTAGCTTCAATCATTTCTGGTATATGAATAACATGATGTTTTTCAATGGCAAAAATCAATGAATATTGTAAATGCACAAACAGTAATTTCTCCGCATTGCAAGGTGCAATTCTGAAATTTTTTGCTTTTTCCTGCTCCTCTTAGCATGATAAAGAAGATTCAAAAAGAGTGAGATGCCAGCTCCTTTCATTCAGTCAGTAGCTTCAATCATTTCTGGACGTTTTTCAATGGCAAAAATCAATGAATATTGTAAATGCACAAACAGTAATTTCTCCGCATTGCAAGGTGCAATTCTGAAATTTTTTGCTTTTTCCTGCTCCTCTTAGCATGATAAACAAGATTCAAAGAGAGTGAGATGCCAGCTCCTTTCATTCAGTCAGTAGCTTCAATCATTTCTGGACGTTTTTCAATGGCAAAAATCAATGAATATTGTAAATGCACAAACAGTAATTTCTCCGCATTGCAAGGTGCAATTCTGAAATTTTTTGCTTTTTCCTGCTCCTCTTAGCATGATAAACAAGATTCAAAGAGAGTGAGATGCCAGCTCCTTTCATTCAGTCAGTAGCTTCAATCATTTCTGGACGTTTTTCAATGGCAAAAATCAATGAATATTGTAAATGCACAAAGAGTAATTTCTCCGCATTGCAAGGTGCAATTCTGAAATTTTTTGCTTTTTCCTGCTCCTCTTAGCATGATAAAGAAGATTCAAAGAGAGTGAGATGCCAGCTCCTTTCATTCAGTCAGTAGCTTCAAACATTTCTGGTATATGAATAACATGATGTTTTTCAATGGCAAAAATCAATGAATATTGTAAATGCACAAACAGTAATTTCTCCGCATTGCAAGGTGCAATTCTGAAATTTTTTGCTTTTTCCTGCTCCTCTTAGCATGATAAAGAAGATTCAAAGAGAGTGAGATGCCAGCTCCTTTCATTCAGTCAGTAGCTTCAATCATTTCTGGACGTTTTTCAATGGCAAAAATCATTGAATATTGTAAATGCACAAACAGTAATTTCTCCGCATTGCAAGGTGCAATTCTGAAATTTTTTGCTTTTCCCTGCTCCTCTTAGCATGATAAAGAAGATTCAAAGAGAGTGAGATGCCAGCTCCTTTCATTCAGTCAGTAGCTTCAATCATTTCTGGTATATGAATAACATGATGTTTTTCAATGGCAAAAATCAATGAATATTGTAAATGCACAAACAGTAATTTCTCCGCATTGCAAGGTGCAATTCTGAAATTTTTTGCTTTTTCCTGCTCCTCTTAGCATGATAAACAAGATTCAAAGAGAGTGAGATGCCAGCTCCTTTCATTCAGTCAGTAGCTTCTATCATTTCTGGACGTTTTTCAATGGCAAAAATCAATGAATATTGTAAATGCACAAACAGTAATTTCTCCGCATTGCAAGGTGCAATTCTGAAATTTTTTGCTTTTTCCTGCTCCTCTTAGCATGATAAAGAAGATTCAAAGAGAGTGAGATGCCAGCTCCTTTCATTCAGTCAGTAGCTTCAAACATTTCTGGTATATGAATAACATGATGTTTTTCAATGGCAAAAATCAATGAATATTGTAAATGCACAAACAGTAATTTCTCCGCATTGCAAGGTGCAATTCTGAAATTTTTTGCTTTTTCCTGCTCCTCTTAGCATGATAAAGAAGATTCAAAGAGAGTGAGATGCCAGCTCCTTTCATTCAGTAAGTAGCTTCAATCATTTCTGGACGTTTTTCAATGGCAAAAATCAATGAATATTGTAAATGCACAAACAGTAATTTCTCCGCATTGCAAGGTGCAATTCTGAAATTTTTTGCTTTTTCCTGCTCCTCTTAGCATGATAAACAAGATTCAAAGAGAGTGAGATGCCAGCTCTTTTCATTCAGTCAGTAGCTTCAATCATTTCTGGACGTTTTTCAATGACAAAAATCAATGAATATTGTAAATGCACAAACAGTAATTTCTCCGCATTGCAAGGTGCAATTCTGAAATTTTTTGCTTTTTCCTGCTCCTCTTAGCATGATAAAGAAGATTCAAAGAGAGTGAGATGCCAGCTCCTTTCATTCAGTCAGTAGCTTCAATCATTTCTGGACGTTTTTCAATGGCAAAAATCATTGAATATTGTAAATGCACAAACAGTAATTTCTCCGCATTGCAAGGTGCAATTCTGAAATTTTTTGCTTTTTCCTGCTCCTCTTAGCATGATAAAGAAGATTCAAAGAGAGTGAGATGCCAGCTCCTTTCATTCAGTCAGTAGCTTCAATCATTTCTGGTATATGAATAACATGATGTTTTTCAATGGCAAAAATCAAAGAATATTGTAAATGCACAAAGAGTAATTTCTCCGCATTGCAAGGTGCAATTCTGAAATTTTTTGCTTTTTCCTGCTCCTCTTAGCATGATAAAGAAGATTCAAGGAGAGTGAGATGCCAGCTCCTTTCATTCAGTCAGTAGCTTCAATCATTTCTGGACGTTTTTCAATGGCAAAAATCAATGAATATTGTAAATGCACAAACAGTAATTTCTCCGCATTGCAAGGTGCAATTCTGAAATTTTTTGCTTTTTCCTGCTCCTCTTAGCATGATAAACAAGATTCAAAGAGAGTGAGATGCCAGCTCCTTTCATTCAGTCAGTAGCTTCAATCATTTCTGGACGTTTTTCAATGGCAAAAATCAATGAATATTGTAAATGCACAAACAGTAATTTCTCCGCATTGCAAGGTGCAATTCTGAAATTTTTTGCGTTTTCCTGCTCCTCTTAGCATGATAAACAAGATTCAAAGAGAGTGAGATGCCAGCTCCTTTCATTCAGTCAGCAGCTTCAATCATTTCTGGACGTTTTTCAATGGCAAAAATCAATGAATATTATAAATGCACAAACAGTAATTTCTCCGCATTGCAAGGTGCAATTCTGAAATTTTTTGCTTTTTCCTGCTCCTCTTAGCATGATAAAGAAGATTCAAAGAGAGTGAGATGCCAGCTCCTTTCATTCAGTCAGTAGCTTCAATCATTTCTGGACGTTTTTCAATGGCAAAAATCAATGAATATTGTAAATGCACAAACAGTAATTTCTCCGCATTGCAAGGTGCAATTCTGAAATTTTTTGCTTTTTCCTGCTCCTCTTAGCATGATAAAGAAGATTCAAAGAGAGTGAGATGCCAGCTCCTTTCATTCAGTCAGTAGCTTCAATCATTTCTGGACTTTTTTCAATGGCAAAAATCAATGAATATTGTAAATGCACAAAGAGTAATTTCTCCGCATTGCAAGGTGCAATTCTGAAATTTTTTGCTTTTTCCTGCTCCTCTTAGCATGATAAAGAAGATTCAAAGAGAGTGAGATGCCAGCTCCTTTCATTCAGTCAGTAGCTTCAAACATTTCTGGTATATGAATAACATGATGTTTTTCAATGGCAAAAATCAATGAATATTGTAAATGCACAAACAGTAATTTCTCCGCATTGCAAGGTGCAATTCTGAAATTTTTTGCTTTTTCCTGGTCCTCTTAGCATGATAAAGAAGATTCAAAGAGAGTGAGATGCCAGCTCCTTTCATTCAGTCAGTAGCTTCAATCATTTCTGGACGTTTTTCAATGGCAAAAATCATTGAATATTGTAAATGCACAAACAGTAATTTCTCCGCATTGCAAGGTGCAATTCTGAAATTTTTTGCTTTTTCCTGCTCCTCTTAGCATGATAAAGTAGATTCAAAGGGAGTGAGATGCCAGCTCCTTTCATTCAGTCAGTAGCTTCAATCATTTCTGGTATATGAATAACATGATGTTTTTCAATGGCAAAAATCAATGAATATTGTAAATGCACAAACAGTAATTTCTCCGCATTGCAAGGTGCAATTCTGAAATTTTTTGCTTTTTCCTGCTCCTCTTAGCATGATAAACAAGATTCAAAGAGAGTGAGATGCCAGCTCCTTTCATTCAGTCAGTAGCTTCAATCATTTCTGGACTTTTTTCAATGGCAAAAATCAATGAATATTGTAAATGCACAAAGAGTAATTTCTCCGCATTGCAAGGTGCAATTCTGAAATTTTTTGCTTTTTCCTGCTCCTCTTAGCATGATAAAGAAGATTCAAAGAGAGTGAGATGCCAGCTCCTTTCATTCAGTCAGTAGCTTCAAACATTTCTGGTATATGAATAACATGATGTTTTTCAATGGCAAAAATCAATGAATATTGTAAATGCACAAACAGTAATTTCTCCGCATTGCAAGGTGCAATTCTGAAATTTTTTGCTTTTTCCTGCTCCTCTTAGCATGATAAAGAAGATTCAAAGAGAGTGAGATGCCAGCTCCTTTCATTCAGTCAGTAGCTTCAATCATTTCTGGACGTTTTTCAATGGCAAAAATCATTGAATATTGTAAATGCACAAACAGTAATTTCTCCGCATTGCAAGGTGCAATTCTGAAATTTTTTGCTTTTTCCTGCTCCTCTTAGCATGATAAAGTAGATTCAAAGAGAGTGAGATGCCAGCTCCTTTCATTCAGTCAGTAGCTTCAATCATTTCTGGTATATGAATAACATGATGTTTTTCAATGGCAAAAATCAATGAATATTGTAAATGCACAAACAGTAATTTCTCCGCATTGCAAGGTGCAATTCTGAAATTTTTTGCTTTTTCCTGCTCCTCTTAGCATGATAAACAAGATTCAAAGAGAGTGAGATGCCAGCTCCTTTCATTCAGTCAGTAGCTTCTATCATTTCTGGACGTTTTTCAATGGCAAAAATCAATGAATATTGTAAATGCACAAACAGTAATTTCTCCGCATTGCAAGGTGCAATTCTGAAATTTTTTGCTTTTTCCTGCTCCTCTTAGCATGATAAAGAAGATTCAAAGAGAGTGAGATGCCAGCTCCTTTCATTCAGTCAGTAGCTTCAAACATTTCTGGTATATGAATAACATGATGTTTTTCAATGGCAAAAATCAATGAATATTGTAAATGCACAAACAGTAATTTCTCCGCATTGCAAGGTGCAATTCTGAAATTTTTTGCTTTTTCCTGCTCCTCTTAGCATGATAAAGAAGATTCAAAGAGAGTGAGATGCCAGCTCCTTTCATTCAGTCAGTAGCTTCAATCATTTCTGGACGTTTTTCAATGGCAAAAATCAATGAATATTGTAAATGCACAAACAGTAATTTCTCCGCATTGCAAGGTGCAATTCTGAAATTTTTTGCTTTTTCCTGCTCCTCTTAGCATGATAAAGAAGTTTCAAAGAGAGTGAGATGCCAGCTCCTTTCATTCAGTCAGTAGCTTCAATCATTTCTGGACGTTTTTCAATGGCAAAAATCAATGAATATTGTAAATGCACAAACAGTAATTTCTCCGCATTGCAAGGTGCAATTCTGAAATTTTTTGCGTTTTCCTGCTCCTCTTAGCATGATAAACAAGATTCAAAGAGAGTGAGATGCCAGCTCCTTTCATTCAGTCAGCAGCTTCAATCATTTCTGGACGTTTTTCAATGGCAAAAATCAATGAATATTATAAATGCACAAACAGTAATTTCTCCGCATTGCAAGGTGCAATTCTGAAATTTTTTGCTTTTTCCTGCTCCTCTTAGCATGATAAAGAAGATTCAAAGAGAGTGAGATGCCAGCTCCTTTCATTCAGTCAGTAGCTTCAATCATTTCTGGACGTTTTTCAATGGCAAAAATCAATGAATATTGTAAATGCACAAACAGTAATTTCTCCGCATTGCAAGGTGCAATTCTGAAATTTTTTGCTTTTTCCTGCTCCTCTTAGCATGATAAAGAAGATTCAAAGAGAGTGAGATGCCAGCTCCTTTCATTCAGTCAGTAGCTTCAATCATTTCTGGACTTTTTTCAATGGCAAAAATCAATGAATATTGTAAATGCACAAAGAGTAATTTCTCCGCATTGCAAGGTGCAATTCTGAAATTTTTTGCTTTTTCCTGCTCCTCTTAGCATGATAAAGAAGATTCAAAGAGAGTGAGATGCCAGCTCCTTTCATTCAGTCAGTAGCTTCAAACATTTCTGGTATATGAATAACATGATGTTTTTCAATGGCAAAAATCAATGAATATTGTAAATGCACAAACAGTAATTTCTCCGCATTGCAAGGTGCAATTCTGAAATTTTTTGCTTTTTCCTGCTCCTCTTAGCATGATAAAGAAGATTCAAAGAGAGTGAGATGCCAGCTCCTTTCATTCAGTCAGTAGCTTCAATCATTTCTGGACGTTTTTCAATGGCAAAAATCATTGAATATTGTAAATGCACAAACAGTAATTTCTCCGCATTGCAAGGTGCAATTCTGAAATTTTTTGCTTTTTCCTGCTCCTCTTAGCATGATAAAGTAGATTCAAAGAGAGTGAGATGCCAGCTCCTTTCATTCAGTCAGTAGCTTCAATCATTTCTGGTATATGAATAACATGATGTTTTTCAATGGCAAAAATCAATGAATATTGTAAATGCACAAACAGTAATTTCTCCGCATTGCAAGGTGCAATTCTGAAATTTTTTGCTTTTTCCTGCTCCTCTTAGCATGATAAACAAGATTCAAAGAGAGTGAGATGCCAGCTCCTTTCATTCAGTCAGTAGCTTCTATCATTTCTGGACGTTTTTCAATGGCAAAAATCAATGAATATTGTAAATGCACAAACAGTAATTTCTCCGCATTGCAAGGTGCAATTCTGAAATTTTTTGCTTTTTCCTGCTCCTCTTAGCATGATAAAGAAGATTCAAAGAGAGTGAGATGCCAGCTCCTTTCATTCAGTCAGTAGCTTCAAACATTTCTGGTATATGAATAACATGATGTTTTTCAATGGCAAAAATCAATGAATATTGTAAATGCACAAACAGTAATTTCTCCGCATTGCAAGGTGCAATTCTGAAATTTTTTGCTTTTTCCTGCTCCTCTTAGCATGATAAAGAAGATTCAAAGAGAGTGAGATGCCAGCTCCTTTCATTCAGTAAGTAGCTTCAATCATTTCTGGACGTTTTTCAATGGCAAAAATCAATGAATATTGTAAATGCACAAACAGTAATTTCTCCGCATTGCAAGGTGCAATTCTGAAATTTTTTGCTTTTTCCTGCTCCTCTTAGCATGATAAACAAGATTCAAAGAGAGTGAGATGCCAGCTCTTTTCATTCAGTCAGTAGCTTCAATCATTTCTGGACGTTTTTCAATGACAAAAATCAATGAATATTGTAAATGCACAAACAGTAATTTCTCCGCATTGCAAGGTGCAATTCTGAAATTTTTTGCTTTTTCCTGCTCCTCTTAGCATGATAAAGAAGATTCAAAGAGAGTGAGATGCCAGCTCCATTCATTCAGTCAGTAGCTTCAATCATTTCTGGACGTTTTTCAATGGCAAAAATCATTGAATATTGTAAATGCACAAACAGTAATTTCTCCGCATTGCAAGGTGCAATTCTGAAATTTTTTGCTTTTTCCTGCTCCTCTTAGCATGATAAAGAAGATTCAAAGAGAGTGAGATGCCAGCTCCTTTCATTCAGTCAGTAGCTTCAATCATTTCTGGTATATGAATAACATGATGTTTTTCAATGGCAAAAATCAATGAATATTGTAAATGCACAAACAGTAATTTCTCCGCATTGCAAGGTGCAATTCTGAAATTTTTTGCTTTTTCCTGCTCCTCTTAGCACGATAAAGAAGATTCAAAGAGAGTGAGATGCCAGCTCCTTTCATTCAGTCAGTAGCTTCAATCATTTCTGGACGTTTTTCAATGGCAAAAATCAATGAATATTGTAAATGCACAAACAGTAATTTCTCCGCATTGCAAGGTGCAATTCTGAAATTTTTTGCTTTTTCCTGCTCCTCTTAGCATGATAAACAAGATTCAAAGAGAGTGAGATGCCAGCTCCTTTCATTCAGTCAGTAGCTTCTATCATTTCTGGACGTTTTTCAATGGCAAAAATCAATGAATATTGTAAATGCACAAACAGTAATTTCTCCGCATTGCAAGGTGCAATTCTGAAATTTTTTGCTTTTTCCTGCTCCTCTTAGCATGATAAAGAAGATTCAAAGAGAGTGAGATGCCAGCTCCTTTCATTCAGTCAGTAGCTTCAAACATTTCTGGTATATGAATAACATGATGTTTTTCAATGGCAAAAATCAATGAATATTGTAAATGCACAAACAGTAATTTCTCCGCATTGCAAGGTGCAATTCTGAAATTTTTTGCTTTTTCCTGCTCCTCTTAGCATGATAAAGAAGATTCAAAGAGAGTGAGATGCCAGCTCCTTTCATTCAGTCAGTAGCTTCAATCATTTCTGGACGTTTTTCAATGGCAAAAATCAATGAATATTGTAAATGCACAAACAGTAATTTCTCCGCATTGCAAGGTGCAATTCTGAAATTTTTTGCTTTTTCCTGCTCCTCTTAGCATGATAAAGAAGTTTCAAAGAGAGTGAGATGCCAGCTCCTTTCATTCAGTCAGTAGCTTCAATCATTTCTGGACGTTTTTCAATGGCAAAAATCAATGAATATTGTAAATGCACAAACAGTAATTTCTCCGCATTGCAAGGTGCAATTCTGAAATTTTTTGCGTTTTCCTGCTCCTCTTAGCATGATAAACAAGATTCAAAGAGAGTGAGATGCCAGCTCCTTTCATTCAGTCAGCAGCTTCAATCATTTCTGGACGTTTTTCAATGGCAAAAATCAATGAATATTATAAATGCACAAACAGTAATTTCTCCGCATTGCAAGGTGCAATTCTGAAATTTTTTGCTTTTTCCTGCTCCTCTTAGCATGATAAAGAAGATTCAAAGAGAGTGAGATGCCAGCTCCTTTCATTCAGTCAGTAGCTTCAATCATTTCTGGACGTTTTTCAATGGCAAAAATCAATGAATATTGTAAATGCACAAACAGTAATTTCTCCGCATTGCAAGGTGCAATTCTGAAATTTTTTGCTTTTTCCTGCTCCTCTTAGCATGATAAAGAAGATTCAAAGAGAGTGAGATGCCAGCTCCTTTCATTCAGTCAGTAGCTTCAATCATTTCTGGACTTTTTTCAATGGCAAAAATCAATGAATATTGTAAATGCACAAAGAGTAATTTCTCCGCATTGCAAGGTGCAATTCTGAAATTTTTTGCTTTTTCCTGCTCCTCTTAGCATGATAAAGAAGATTCAAAGAGAGTGAGATGCCAGCTCCTTTCATTCAGTCAGTAGCTTCAAACATTTCTGGTATATGAATAACATGATGTTTTTCAATGGCAAAAATCAATGAATATTGTAAATGCACAAACAGTAATTTCTCCGCATTGCAAGGTGCAATTCTGAAATTTTTTGCTTTTTCCTGCTCCTCTTAGCATGATAAAGAAGATTCAAAGAGAGTGAGATGCCAGCTCCTTTCATTCAGTCAGTAGCTTCAATCATTTCTGGACGTTTTTCAATGGCAAAAATCATTGAATATTGTAAATGCACAAACAGTAATTTCTCCGCATTGCAAGGTGCAATTCTGAAATTTTTTGCTTTTTCCTGCTCCTCTTAGCATGATAAAGTAGATTCAAAGAGAGTGAGATGCCAGCTCCTTTCATTCAGTCAGTAGCTTCAATCATTTCTGGTATATGAATAACATGATGTTTTTCAATGGCAAAAATCAATGAATATTGTAAATGCACAAACAGTAATTTCTCCGCATTGCAAGGTGCAATTCTGAAATTTTTTGCTTTTTCCTGCTCCTCTTAGCATGATAAACAAGATTCAAAGAGAGTGAGATGCCAGCTCCTTTCATTCAGTCAGTAGCTTCTATCATTTCTGGACGTTTTTCAATGGCAAAAATCAATGAATATTGTAAATGCACAAACAGTAATTTCTCCGCATTGCAAGGTGCAATTCTGAAATTTTTTGCTTTTTCCTGCTCCTCTTAGCATGATAAAGAAGATTCAAAGAGAGTGAGATGCCAGCTCCTTTCATTCAGTCAGTAGCTTCAAACATTTCTGGTATATGAATAACATGATGTTTTTCAATGGCAAAAATCAATGAATATTGTAAATGCACAAACAGTAATTTCTCCGCATTGCAAGGTGCAATTCTGAAATTTTTTGCTTTTTCCTGCTCCTCTTAGCATGATAAAGAAGATTCAAAGAGAGTGAGATGCCAGCTCCTTTCATTCAGTAAGTAGCTTCAATCATTTCTGGACGTTTTTCAATGGCAAAAATCAATGAATATTGTAAATGCACAAACAGTAATTTCTCCGCATTGCAAGGTGCAATTCTGAAATTTTTTGCTTTTTCCTGCTCCTCTTAGCATGATAAACAAGATTCAAAGAGAGTGAGATGCCAGCTCTTTTCATTCAGTCAGTAGCTTCAATCATTTCTGGACGTTTTTCAATGACAAAAATCAATGAATATTGTAAATGCACAAACAGTAATTTCTCCGCATTGCAAGGTGCAATTCTGAAATTTTTTGCTTTTTCCTGCTCCTCTTAGCATGATAAAGAAGATTCAAAGAGAGTGAGATGCCAGCTCCATTCATTCAGTCAGTAGCTTCAATCATTTCTGGACGTTTTTCAATGGCAAAAATCATTGAATATTGTAAATGCACAAACAGTAATTTCTCCGCATTGCAAGGTGCAATTCTGAAATTTTTTGCTTTTTCCTGCTCCTCTTAGCATGATAAAGAAGATTCAAAGAGAGTGAGATGCCAGCTCCTTTCATTCAGTCAGTAGCTTCAATCATTTCTGGTATATGAATAACATGATGTTTTTCAATGGCAAAAATCAATGAATATTGTAAATGCACAAACAGTAATTTCTCCGCATTGCAAGGTGCAATTCTGAAATTTTTTGCTTTTTCCTGCTCCTCTTAGCACGATAAAGAAGATTCAAAGAGAGTGAGATGCCAGCTCCTTTCATTCAGTCAGTAGCTTCAATCATTTCTGGACGTTTTTCAATGGCAAAAATCAATGAATATTGTAAATGCACAAACAGTAATTTCTCCGCATTGCAAGGTGCAATTCTGAAATTTTTTGCTTTTTCCTGCTCCTCTTAGCATGATAAACAAGATTCAAAGAGAGTGAGATGCCAGCTCCTTTCATTCAGTCAGTAGCTTCAATCATTTCTGGACGTTTTTCAATGGCAAAAATCAATGAATATTGTAAATGCACAAACAGTAATTTCTCCGCATTGCAAGGTGCAATTCTGAAATTTTTTGCGTTTTCCTGCTCCTCTTAGCATGATAAACAAGATTCAAAGAGAGTGAGATGCCAGCTCCTTTCATTCAGTCAGCAGCTTCAATCATTTCTGGACGTTTTTCAATGGCAAAAATCAATGAATATTATAAATGCACAAACAGTAATTTCTCCGCATTCCAAGGTGCAATTCTGAAATTTTTTGCTTTTTCCTGCTCCTCTTAGCATGATAAAGAAGATTCAAAGAGAGTGAGATGCCAGCTCCTTTCATTCAGTCAGTAGCTTCAATCTTTTCTGGACGTTTTTCAATGGCAAAAATCAATGAATATTGTAAATGCACAAACAGTAATTTCTCCGCATTGCAAGGTGCAATTCTGAAATTTTTTGCTTTTTCCTGCTCCTCTTAGCATGATAAACAAGATTCAAAGAGAGTGAGATGCCAGCTCCTTTCATTCAGTCAGTAGCTTCAATCATTTCTGGACGTTTTTCAATGGCAAAAATCAATGAATATTGTAAATGCACAAAGAGTAATTTCTCCGCATTGCAAGGTGCAATTCTGAAATTTTTTGCTTTTTCCTGCTCCTCTTAGCATGATAAAGAAGATTCAAAGAGAGTGAGATGCCAGCTCCTTTCATTCAGTCAGTAGCTTCAAACATTTCTGGTATATGAATAACATGATGTTTTTCAATGGCAAAAATCAATGAATATTGTAAATGCACAAACAGTAATTTCTCCGCATTGCAAGGTGCAATTCTGAAATTTTTTGCTTTTTCCTGCTCCTCTTAGCATGATAAAGAAGATTCAAAGAGAGTGAGATGCCAGCTCCTTTCATTCAGTCAGTAGCTTCAATCATTTCTGGACGTTTTTCAATGGCAAAAATCATTGAATATTGTAAATGCACAAACAGTAATTTCTCCGCATTGCAAGGTGCAATTCTGAAATTTTTTGCTTTTTCCTGCTCCTCTTAGCATGATAAAGAAGATTCAAAGAGAGTGAGATGCCAGCTCCTTTCATTCAGTCAGTAGCTTCAATCATTTCTGGTATATGAATAACATGATGTTTTTCAATGGCAAAAATCAATGAATATTGTAAATGCACAAACAGTAATTTCTCCGCATTGCAAGGTGCAATTCTGAAATTTTTTGCTTTTTCCTGCTCCTCTTAGCATGATAAACAAGATTCAAAGAGAGTGAGATGCCAGCTCCTTTCATTCAGTCAGTAGCTTCTATCATTTCTGGACGTTTTTCAATGGCAAAAATCAATGAATATTGTAAATGCACAAACAGTAATTTCTCCGCATTGCAAGGTGCAATTCTGAAATTTTTTGCTTTTTCCTGCTCCTCTTAGCATGATAAACAAGATTCAAAGAGAGTGAGATGCCAGCTCCTTTCATTCAGTCAGTAGCTTCAATCATTTCTGGATGTTTTTCAATGGCAAAAATCGATGAATATTGTAAATGCACAAACAGTAATTTCTCCGCATTGCAAGGTGCAATTCTGAAATTTTTTGCTTTTTCCTGCTCCTCTTAGCATGATAAAGTAGATTCAAAGAGATTGAGATGCCAGCTCCTTTCATTCAGTCAGTAGCTTCAATCATTTCTGGTATATGAATAACATGATGTTTTTCAATGGCAAAAATCAATGAATATTGTAAATGCACAAACAGTAATTTCTCCGCATTGCAAGGTGCAATTCTGAAATTTTTTGCTTTTTCCTGCTCCTCTTAGCATGATAAAGAAGATTCAAAGAGAGTGAGATGCCAGCTCCTTTCATTCAGTCAGTAGCTTCAATCATTTCTGGACGTTTTTCAATGGCAAAAATCAATGAATATTGTAAATGCACAAACAGTAATTTCTCCGCATTGCAAGGTGCAATTCTGAAATTTTTTGCTTTTTCCTGCTCCTCTTAGCATGATAAAGAAGATTCAAAGAGAGTGAGATGCCAGCTCCTTTCATTCAGTCAGTAGCTTCAAACATTTCTGGTATATGAATAACATGATGTTTTTCAATGGCAAAAATCAATGAATATTGTAAATGCACAAACAGTAATTTCTCCGCATTGCAAGGTGCAATTCTGAAATTTTTTGCTTTTTCCTGCTCCTCTTAGCATGATAAAGTAGATTCAAAGGGAGTGAGATGCCAGCTCCTTTCATTCAGTCAGTAGCTTCAATCATTTCTGGTATATGAATAACATGATGTTTTTCAATGGCAAAAATCAATGAATATTGTAAATGCACAAACAGTAATTTCTCCGCATTGCAAGGTGCAATTCTGAAATTTTTTGCTTTTTCCTGCTCCTCTTAGCATGATAAACAAGATTCAAAGAGAGTGAGATGCCAGCTCCTTTCATTCAGTCAGTAGCTTCAATCATTTCTGGACTTTTTTCAATGGCAAAAATCAATGAATATTGTAAATGCACAAAGAGTAATTTCTCCGCATTGCAAGGTGCAATTCTGAAATTTTTTGCTTTTTCCTGCTCCTCTTAGCATGATAAAGAAGATTCAAAGAGAGTGAGATGCCAGCTCCTTTCATTCAGTCAGTAGCTTCAAACATTTCTGGTATATGAATAACATGATGTTTTTCAATGGCAAAAATCAATGAATATTGTAAATGCACAAACAGTAATTTCTCCGCATTGCAAGGTGCAATTCTGAAATTTTTTGCTTTTTCCTGCTCCTCTTAGCATGATAAAGAAGATTCAAAGAGAGTGAGATGCCAGCTCCTTTCATTCAGTCAGTAGCTTCAATCATTTCTGGACGTTTTTCAATGGCAAAAATCATTGAATATTGTAAATGCACAAACAGTAATTTCTCCGCATTGCAAGGTGCAATTCTGAAATTTTTTGCTTTTTCCTGCTCCTCTTAGCATGATAAAGTAGATTCAAAGAGAGTGAGATGCCAGCTCCTTTCATTCAGTCAGTAGCTTCAATCATTTCTGGTATATGAATAACATGATGTTTTTCAATGGCAAAAATCAATGAATATTGTAAATGCACAAACAGTAATTTCTCCGCATTGCAAGGTGCAATTCTGAAATTTTTTGCTTTTTCCTGCTCCTCTTAGCATGATAAACAAGATTCAAAGAGAGTGAGATGCCAGCTCCTTTCATTCAGTCAGTAGCTTCTATCATTTCTGGACGTTTTTCAATGGCAAAAATCAATGAATATTGTAAATGCACAAACAGTAATTTCTCCGCATTGCAAGGTGCAATTCTGAAATTTTTTGCTTTTTCCTGCTCCTCTTAGCATGATAAAGAAGATTCAAAGAGAGTGAGATGCCAGCTCCTTTCATTCAGTCAGTAGCTTCAAACATTTCTGGTATATGAATAACATGATGTTTTTCAATGGCAAAAATCAATGAATATTGTAAATGCACAAACAGTAATTTCTCCGCATTGCAAGGTGCAATTCTGAAATTTTTTGCTTTTTCCTGCTCCTCTTAGCATGATAAAGAAGATTCAAAGAGAGTGAGATGCCAGCTCCTTTCATTCAGTCAGTAGCTTCAATCATTTCTGGACGTTTTTCAATGGCAAAAATCAATGAATATTGTAAATGCACAAACAGTAATTTCTCCGCATTGCAAGGTGCAATTCTGAAATTTTTTGCTTTTTCCTGCTCCTCTTAGCATGATAAAGAAGATTCAAAGAGAGTGAGATGCCAGCTCCTTTCATTCAGTCAGTAGCTTCAATCATTTCTGGACGTTTTTCAATGGCAAAAATCAATGAATATTGTAAATGCACAAACAGTAATTTCTCCGCATTGCAAGGTGCAATTCTGAAATTTTTTGCGTTTTCCTGCTCCTCTTAGCATGATAAACAAGATTCAAAGAGAGTGAGATGCCAGCTCCTTTCATTCAGTCAGCAGCTTCAATCATTTCTGGACGTTTTTCAATGGCAAAAATCAATGAATATTATAAATGCACAAACAGTAATTTCTCCGCATTGCAAGGTGCAATTCTGAAATTTTTTGCTTTTTCCTGCTCCTCTTAGCATGATAAAGAAGATTCAAAGAGAGTGAGATGCCAGCTCCTTTCATTCAGTCAGTAGCTTCAATCATTTCTGGACGTTTTTCAATGGCAAAAATCAATGAATATTGTAAATGCACAAACAGTAATTTCTCCGCATTGCAAGGTGCAATTCTGAAATTTTTTGCTTTTTCCTGCTCCTCTTAGCATGATAAAGAAGATTCAAAGAGAGTGAGATGCCAGCTCCTTTCATTCAGTCAGTAGCTTCAATCATTTCTGGACTTTTTTCAATGGCAAAAATCAATGAATATTGTAAATGCACAAAGAGTAATTTCTCCGCATTGCAAGGTGCAATTCTGAAATTTTTTGCTTTTTCCTGCTCCTCTTAGCATGATAAAGAAGATTCAAAGAGAGTGAGATGCCAGCTCCTTTCATTCAGTCAGTAGCTTCAAACATTTCTGGTATATGAATAACATGATGTTTTTCAATGGCAAAAATCAATGAATATTGTAAATGCACAAACAGTAATTTCTCCGCATTGCAAGGTGCAATTCTGAAATTTTTTGCTTTTTCCTGCTCCTCTTAGCATGATAAAGAAGATTCAAAGAGAGTGAGATGCCAGCTCCTTTCATTCAGTCAGTAGCTTCAATCATTTCTGGACGTTTTTCAATGGCAAAAATCATTGAATATTGTAAATGCACAAACAGTAATTTCTCCGCATTGCAAGGTGCAATTCTGAAATTTTTTGCTTTTTCCTGCTCCTCTTAGCATGATAAAGTAGATTCAAAGAGAGTGAGATGCCAGCTCCTTTCATTCAGTCAGTAGCTTCAATCATTTCTGGTATATGAATAACATGATGTTTTTCAATGGCAAAAATCAATGAATATTGTAAATGCACAAACAGTAATTTCTCCGCATTGCAAGGTGCAATTCTGAAATTTTTTGCTTTTTCCTGCTCCTCTTAGCATGATAAACAAGATTCAAAGAGAGTGAGATGCCAGCTCCTTTCATTCAGTCAGTAGCTTCTATCATTTCTGGACGTTTTTCAATGGCAAAAATCAATGAATATTGTAAATGCACAAACAGTAATTTCTCCGCATTGCAAGGTGCAATTCTGAAATTTTTTGCTTTTTCCTGCTCCTCTTAGCATGATAAAGAAGATTCAAAGAGAGTGAGATGCCAGCTCCTTTCATTCAGTCAGTAGCTTCAAACATTTCTGGTATATGAATAACATGATGTTTTTCAATGGCAAAAATCAATGAATATTGTAAATGCACAAACAGTAATTTCTCCGCATTGCAAGGTGCAATTCTGAAATTTTTTGCTTTTTCCTGCTCCTCTTAGCATGATAAAGAAGATTCAAAGAGAGTGAGATGCCAGCTCCTTTCATTCAGTAAGTAGCTTCAATCATTTCTGGACGTTTTTCAATGGCAAAAATCAATGAATATTGTAAATGCACAAACAGTAATTTCTCCGCATTGCAAGGTGCAATTCTGAAATTTTTTGCTTTTTCCTGCTCCTCTTAGCATGATAAACAAGATTCAAAGAGAGTGAGATGCCAGCTCTTTTCATTCAGTCAGTAGCTTCAATCATTTCTGGACGTTTTTCAATGACAAAAATCAATGAATATTGTAAATGCACAAACAGTAATTTCTCCGCATTGCAAGGTGCAATTCTGAAATTTTTTGCTTTTTCCTGCTCCTCTTAGCATGATAAAGAAGATTCAAAGAGAGTGAGATGCCAGCTCCATTCATTCAGTCAGTAGCTTCAATCATTTCTGGACGTTTTTCAATGGCAAAAATCATTGAATATTGTAAATGCACAAACAGTAATTTCTCCGCATTGCAAGGTGCAATTCTGAAATTTTTTGCTTTTTCCTGCTCCTCTTAGCATGATAAAGAAGATTCAAAGAGAGTGAGATGCCAGCTCCTTTCATTCAGTCAGTAGCTTCAATCATTTCTGGTATATGAATAACATGATGTTTTTCAATGGCAAAAATCAATGAATATTGTAAATGCACAAACAGTAATTTCTCCGCATTGCAAGGTGCAATTCTGAAATTTTTTGCTTTTTCCTGCTCCTCTTAGCACGATAAAGAAGATTCAAAGAGAGTGAGATGCCAGCTCCTTTCATTCAGTCAGTAGCTTCAATCATTTCTGGACGTTTTTCAATGGCAAAAATCAATGAATATTGTAAATGCACAAACAGTAATTTCTCCGCATTGCAAGGTGCAATTCTGAAATTTTTTGCTTTTTCCTGCTCCTCTTAGCATGATAAACAAGATTCAAAGAGAGTGAGATGCCAGCTCCTTTCATTCAGTCAGTAGCTTCAATCATTTCTGGACGTTTTTCAATGGCAAAAATCAATGAATATTGTAAATGCACAAACAGTAATTTCTCCGCATTGCAAGGTGCAATTCTGAAATTTTTTGCGTTTTCCTGCTCCTCTTAGCATGATAAACAAGATTCAAAGAGAGTGAGATGCCAGCTCCTTTCATTCAGTCAGCAGCTTCAATCATTTCTGGACGTTTTTCAATGGCAAAAATCAATGAATATTATAAATGCACAAACAGTAATTTCTCCGCATTCCAAGGTGCAATTCTGAAATTTTTTGCTTTTTCCTGCTCCTCTTAGCATGATAAAGAAGATTCAAAGAGAGTGAGATGCCAGCTCCTTTCATTCAGTCAGTAGCTTCAATCTTTTCTGGACGTTTTTCAATGGCAAAAATCAATGAATATTGTAAATGCACAAACAGTAATTTCTCCGCATTGCAAGGTGCAATTCTGAAATTTTTTGCTTTTTCCTGCTCCTCTTAGCATGATAAACAAGATTCAAAGAGAGTGAGATGCCAGCTCCTTTCATTCAGTCAGTAGCTTCAATCATTTCTGGACGTTTTTCAATGGCAAAAATCAATGAATATTGTAAATGCACAAAGAGTAATTTCTCCGCATTGCAAGGTGCAATTCTGAAATTTTTTGCTTTTTCCTGCTCCTCTTAGCATGATAAAGAAGATTCAAAGAGAGTGAGATGCCAGCTCCTTTCATTCAGTCAGTAGCTTCAAACATTTCTGGTATATGAATAACATGATGTTTTTCAATGGCAAAAATCAATGAATATTGTAAATGCACAAACAGTAATTTCTCCGCATTGCAAGGTGCAATTCTGAAATTTTTTGCTTTTTCCTGCTCCTCTTAGCATGATAAAGAAGATTCAAAGAGAGTGAGATGCCAGCTCCTTTCATTCAGTCAGTAGCTTCAATCATTTCTGGACGTTTTTCAATGGCAAAAATCATTGAATATTGTAAATGCACAAACAGTAATTTCTCCGCATTGCAAGGTGCAATTCTGAAATTTTTTGCTTTTTCCTGCTCCTCTTAGCATGATAAAGAAGATTCAAAGAGAGTGAGATGCCAGCTCCTTTCATTCAGTCAGTAGCTTCAATCATTTCTGGTATATGAATAACATGATGTTTTTCAATGGCAAAAATCAATGAATATTGTAAATGCACAAACAGTAATTTCTCCGCATTGCAAGGTGCAATTCTGAAATTTTTTGCTTTTTCCTGCTCCTCTTAGCATGATAAACAAGATTCAAAGAGAGTGAGATGCCAGCTCCTTTCATTCAGTCAGTAGCTTCTATCATTTCTGGACGTTTTTCAATGGCAAAAATCAATGAATATTGTAAATGCACAAACAGTAATTTCTCCGCATTGCAAGGTGCAATTCTGAAATTTTTTGCTTTTTCCTGCTCCTCTTAGCATGATAAACAAGATTCAAAGAGAGTGAGATGCCAGCTCCTTTCATTCAGTCAGTAGCTTCAATCATTTCTGGATGTTTTTCAATGGCAAAAATCGATGAATATTGTAAATGCACAAACAGTAATTTCTCCGCATTGCAAGGTGCAATTCTGAAATTTTTTGCTTTTTCCTGCTCCTCTTAGCATGATAAAGTAGATTCAAAGAGATTGAGATGCCAGCTCCTTTCATTCAGTCAGTAGCTTCAATCATTTCTGGTATATGAATAACATGATGTTTTTCAATGGCAAAAATCAATGAATATTGTAAATGCACAAACAGTAATTTCTCCGCATTGCAAGGTGCAATTCTGAAATTTTTTGCTTTTTCCTGCTCCTCTTAGCATGATAAAGAAGATTCAAAGAGAGTGAGATGCCAGCTCCTTTCATTCAGTCAGTAGCTTCAATCATTTCTGGACGTTTTTCAATGGCAAAAATCAATGAATATTGTAAATGCACAAACAGTAATTTCTCCGCATTGCAAGGTGCAATTCTGAAATTTTTTGCTTTTTCCTGCTCCTCTTAGCATGATAAAGAAGATTCAAAGAGAGTGAGATGCCAGCTCCTTTCATTCAGTCAGTAGCTTCAAACATTTCTGGTATATGAATAACATGATGTTTTTCAATGGCAAAAATCAATGAATATTGTAAATGCACAAACAGTAATTTCTCCGCATTGCAAGGTGCAATTCTGAAATTTTTTGCTTTTTCCTGCTCCTCTTAGCATGATAAAGAAGATTCAAAGAGAGTGAGATGCCAGCTCCTTTCATTCAGTCAGTAGCTTCAATCATTTCTGGACATTTTTCAATGGCAAAAATCATTGAATATTGTAAATGCACAAACAGTAATTTCTCCGCATTTCAAGGTGCAATTCTGAAATTTTTTGCTTTTTCCTGCTCCTCTTAGCATGATAAAGAAGATTCAAAGAGAGTGAGATGCCAGCTCCTTTCATTCAGTCAGTAGCTTCAATCATTTCTGGTATATGAATAACATGATGTTTTTCAATGGCAAAAATCAATGAATATTGTAAATGCACAAACAGTAATTTCTCCGCATTGCAAGGTGCAATTCTGAAATTTTTTGCTTTTTCCTGCTCCTCTTAGCATGATAAACAAGATTCAAAGAGAGTGAGATGCCAGCTCCTTTCATTCAGTCAGTAGCTTCTATCATTTCTGGACGTTTTTCAATGGCAAAAATCAATGAATATTGTAAATGCACAAACAGTAATTTCTCCGCATTGCAAGGTGCAATTCTGAAATTTTTTGCTTTTTCCTGCTCCTCTTAGCATGATAAAGAAGATTCAAAGAGAGTGAGATGCCAGCTCCTTTCATTCAGTCAGTAGCTTCAAACATTTCTGGTATATGAATAACATGATGTTTTTCAATGGCAAAAATCAATGAATATTGTAAATGCACAAACAGTAATTTCTCCGCATTGCAAGGTGCAATTCTGAAATTTTTTGCTTTTTCCTGCTCCTCTTAGCATGATAAAGAAGATTCAAAGAGAGTGAGATGCCAGCTCCTTTCATTCAGTCAGTAGCTTCAATCATTTCTGGACGTTTTTCAATGGCAAAAATCAATGAATATTGTAAATGCACAAACAGTAATTTCTCCGCATTGCAAGGTGCAATTCTGAAATTTTTTGCTTTTTCCTGCTCCTCTTAGCATGATAAAGAAGATTCAAAGAGAGTGAGATGCCAGCTCCTTTCATTCAGTCAGTAGCTTCAAACATTTCTGGTATATGAATAACATGATGTTTTTCAATGGCAAAAATCAATGAATATTGTAAATGCACAAACAGTAATTTCTCCGCATTGCAAGGTGCAATTCTGAAATTTTTTGCTTTTTCCTGCTCCTCTTAGCATGATAAAGAAGATTCAAAGAGAGTGAGATGCCAGCTCCTTTCATTCAGTCAGTAGCTTCAATCATTTCTGGACGTTTTTCAATGGCAAAAATCAATGAATATTGTAAATGCACAAACAGTAATTTCTCCGCATTGCAAGGTGCAATTCTGAAATTTTTTGCTTTTTCCTGCTCCTCTTAGCATGATAAAGAAGATTCAAAGAGAGTGAGATGCCAGCTCCTTTCATTCAGTCAGTAGCTTCAATCATTTCTGGACGTTTTTCAATGGCAAAAATCATTGAATATTGTAAATGCACAAACAGTAATTTCTCCGCATTGCAAGGTGCAATTCTGAAATTTTTTGCTTTTTCCTGCTCCTCTTAGCATGATAAAGAAGATTCAAAGAGAGTGAGATGCCAGCTCCTTTCATTCAGTCAGTAGCTTCAATCATTTCTGGTATATGAATAACATGATGTTTTTCAATGGCAAAAATCAATGAATATTGTAAATGCACAAACAGTAATTTCTCCGCATTGCAAGGTGCAATTCTGAAATTTTTTGCTTTTTCCTGCTCCTCTTAGCATGATAAACAAGATTCAAAGAGAGTGAGATGCCAGCTCCTTTCATTCAGTCAGTAGCTTCTATCATTTCTGGACGTTTTTCAATGGCAAAAATCAATGAATATTGTAAATGCACAAACAGTAATTTCTCCGCATTGCAAGGTGCAATTCTGAAATTTTTTGCTTTTTCCTGCTCCTCTTAGCATGATAAAGAAGATTCAAAGAGAGTGAGATGCCAGCTCCTTTCATTCAGTCAGTAGCTTCAAACATTTCTGGTATATGAATAACATGATGTTTTTCAATGGCAAAAATCAATGAATATTGTAAATGCACAAACAGTAATTTCTCCGCATTGCAAGGTGCAATTCTGAAATTTTTTGCTTTTTCCTGCTCCTCTTAGCATGATAACGAAGATTCAAAGAGAGTGAGATGCCAGCTCCTTTCATTCAGTCAGTAGCTTCAATCATTTCTGGACGTTTTTCAATGGCAAAAATCAATGAATATTGTAAATGCACAAACAGTAATTTCTCCGCATTGCAAGGTGCAATTCTGAAATTTTTTGCTTTTTCCTGCTCCTCTTAGCATGATAAAGAAGATTCAAAGAGAGTGAGATGCCAGCTCCTTTCATTCAGTCAGTAGCTTCAAACATTTCTGGTATATGAATAACATGATGTTTTTCAATGGCAAAAATCAATGAATATTGTAAATGCACAAACAGTAATTTCTCCGCATTGCAAGGTGCAATTCTGAAATTTTTTGCTTTTTCCTGCTCCTCTTAGCATGATAAAGAAGATTCAAAGAGAGTGAGATGCCAGCTCCTTTCATTCAGTCAGTAGCTTCAATCATTTCTGGACATTTTTCAATGGCAAAAATCAATGAATATTGTAAATGCACAAACAGTAATTTCTCCGCATTGCAAGGTGCAATTCTGAAATTTTTTGCTTTTTCCTGCTCCTCTTAGCATGATAAAGAAGATTCAAAGAGAGTGAGATGCCAGCTCCTTTCATTCAGTCAGTAGCTTCAATCATTTCTGGACGTTTTTCAATGGCAAAAATCATTGAATATTGTAAATGCACAAACAGTAATTTCTCCGCATTGCAAGGTGCAATTCTGAAATTTTTTGCTTTTTCCTGCTCCTCTTAGCATGATAAAGAAGATTCAAAGAGAGTGAGATGCCAGCTCCTTTCATTCAGTCAGTAGCTTCATTCATTTCTGGTATATGAATAACATGATGTTTTTCAATGGCAAAAATCAATGAATATTGTAAATGCACAAACAGTAATTTCTCCGCATTGCAAGGTGCAATTCTGAAATTTTTTGCTTTTTCCTGCTCCTCTTAGCATGATAAACAAGATTCAAAGAGAGTGAGATGCCAGCTCCTTTCATTCAGTCAGTAGCTTCTATCATTTCTGGACGTTTTTCAATGGCAAAAATCAATGAATATTGTAAATGCACAAACAGTAATTTCTCCGCATTGCAAGGTGCAATTCTGAAATTTTTTGCTTTTTCCTGCTCCTCTTAGCATGATAAAGAAGATTCAAAGAGAGTGAGATTCCAGCTCCTTTCATTCAGTCAGTAGCTTCAAACATTTCTGGTATATGAATAACATGATGTTTTTCAATGGCAAAAATCAATGAATATTGTAAATGCACAAACAGTAATTTCTCCGCATTGCAAGGTGCAATTCTGAAATTTTTTGCTTTTTCCTGCTCCTCTTAGCATGATAAAGAAGATTCAAAGAGAGTGAGATGCCAGCTCCTTTCATTCAGTCAGTAGCTTCAATCATTTCTGGACGTTTTTCAATGGCAAAAATCAATGAATATTGTAAATGCACAAACAGTAATTTCTCCGCATTGCAAGGTGCAATTCTGAAATTTTTTGCTTTTTCCTGCTCCTCTTAGCATGATAAAGAAGATTCAAAGAGAGTGAGATGCCAGCTCCTTTCATTCAGTCAGTAGCTTCAAACATTTCTGGTATATGAATAACATGATGTTTTTCAATGGCAAAAATCAATGAATATTGTAAATGCACAAACAGTAATTTCTCCGCATTGCAAGGTGCAATTCTGAAATTTTTTGCTTTTTCCTGCTCCTCTTAGCATGATAAAGAAGATTCAAAGAGAGTGAGATGCCAGCTCCTTTCATTCAGTCAGTAGCTTCAATCATTTCTGGACATTTTTCAATGGCAAAAATCAATGAATATTGTAAATGCACAAACAGTAATTTCTCCGCATTGCAAGGTGCAATTCTGAAATTTTTTGCTTTTTCCTGCTCCTCTTAGCATGATAAAGAAGATTCAAAGAGAGTGAGATGCCAGCTCCTTTCATTCAGTCAGTAGCTTCAATCATTTCTGGACGTTTTTCAATGGCAAAAATCATTGAATATTGTAAATGCACAAACAGTAATTTCTCCGCATTGCAAGGTGCAATTCTGAAATTTTTTGCTTTTTCCTGCTCCTCTTAGCATGATAAAGAAGATTCAAAGAGAGTGAGATGCCAGCTCCTTTCATTCAGTCAGTAGCTTCATTCATTTCTGGTATATGAATAACATGATGTTTTTCAATGGCAAAAATCAATGAATATTGTAAATGCACAAACAGTAATTTCTCCGCATTGCAAGGTGCAATTCTGAAATTTTTTGCTTTTTCCTGCTCCTCTTAGCATGATAAAGAAGATTCAAAGAGAGTGAGATGCCAGCTCCTTTCATTCAGTCAGTAGCTTCAATCATTTCTGGACGTTTTTCAATGGCAAAAATCATTGAATATTGTAAATGCACAAACAGTAATTTCTCCGCATTGCAAGGTGCAATTCTGAAATTTTTTGCTTTTTCCTGCTCCTCTTAGCATGATAAAGAAGATTCAAAGAGAGTGAGATGCCAGCTCCTTTCATTCAGTCAGTAGCTTCAATCATTTCTGGTATATGAATAACATGATGTTTTTCAATGGCAAAAATCAATGAATATTGTAAATGCACAAACAGTAATTTCTCCGCATTGCAAGGTGCAATTCTGAAATTTTTTGCTTTTTCCTGCTCCTCTTAGCATGATAAACAAGATTCAAAGAGAGTGAGATGCCAGCTCCTTTCATTCAGTCAGTAGCTTCTATCATTTCTGGACGTTTTTCAATGGCAAAAATCAATGAATATTGTAAATGCACAAACAGTAATTTCTCCGCATTGCAAGGTGCAATTCTGAAATTTTTTGCTTTTTCCTGCTCCTCTTAGCATGATAAAGAAGATTCAAAGAGAGTGAGATGCCAGCTCCTTTCATTCAGTCAGTAGCTTCAAACATTTCTGGTATATGAATAACATGATGTTTTTCAATGGCAAAAATCAATGAATATTGTAAATGCACAAACAGTAATTTCTCCGCATTGCAAGGTGCAATTCTGAAATTTTTTGCTTTTTCCTGCTCCTCTTAGCATGATAACGAAGATTCAAAGAGAGTGAGATGCCAGCTCCTTTCATTCAGTCAGTAGCTTCAATCATTTCTGGACGTTTTTCAATGGCAAAAATCAATGAATATTGTAAATGCACAAACAGTAATTTCTCCGCATTGCAAGGTGCAATTCTGAAATTTTTTGCTTTTTCCTGCTCCTCTTAGCATGATAAAGAAGATTCAAAGAGAGTGAGATGCCAGCTCCTTTCATTCAGTCAGTAGCTTCAAACATTTCTGGTATATGAATAACATGATGTTTTTCAATGGCAAAAATCAATGAATATTGTAAATGCACAAACAGTAATTTCTCCGCATTGCAAGGTGCAATTCTGAAATTTTTTGCTTTTTCCTGCTCCTCTTAGCATGATAAAGAAGATTCAAAGAGAGTGAGATGCCAGCTCCTTTCATTCAGTCAGTAGCTTCAATCATTTCTGGACATTTTTCAATGGCAAAAATCAATGAATATTGTAAATGCACAAACAGTAATTTCTCCGCATTGCAAGGTGCAATTCTGAAATTTTTTGCTTTTTCCTGCTCCTCTTAGCATGATAAAGAAGATTCAAAGAGAGTGAGATGCCAGCTCCTTTCATTCAGTCAGTAGCTTCAATCATTTCTGGACGTTTTTCAATGGCAAAAATCATTGAATATTGTAAATGCACAAACAGTAATTTCTCCGCATTGCAAGGTGCAATTCTGAAATTTTCTTGCTTTTTCCTGCTCCTCTTAGCATGATAAAGAAGATTCAAAGAGAGTGAGATGCCAGCTCCTTTCATTCAGTCAGTAGCTTCATTCATTTCTGGTATATGAATAACATGATGTTTTTCAATGGCAAAAATCAATGAATATTGTAAATGCACAAACAGTAATTTCTCCGCATTGCAAGGTGCAATTCTGAAATTTTTTGCTTTTTCCTGCTCCTCTTAGCATGATAACGAAGATTCAAAGAGAGTGAGATGCCAGCTCCTTTCATTCAGTCAGTAGCTTCAATCATTTCTGGACGTTTTTCAATGGCAAAAATCAATGAATATTGTAAATGCACAAACAGTAATTTCTCCGCATTGCAAGGTGCAATTCTGAAATTTTTTGCTTTTTCCTGCTCCTCTTAGCATGATAAAGAAGATTCAAAGAGAGTGAGATGCCAGCTCCTTTCATTCAGTCAGTAGCTTCAAACATTTCTGGTATATGAATAACATGATGTTTTTCAATGGCAAAAATCAATGAATATTGTAAATGCACAAACAGTAATTTCTCCGCATTGCAAGGTGCAATTCTGAAATTTTTTGCTTTTTCCTGCTCCTCTTAGCATGATAAAGAAGATTCAAAGAGAGTGAGATGCCAGCTCCTTTCATTCAGTCAGTAGCTTCAATCATTTCTGGACATTTTTCAATGGCAAAAATCAATGAATATTGTAAATGCACAAACAGTAATTTCTCCGCATTGCAAGGTGCAATTCTGAAATTTTTTGCTTTTTCCTGCTCCTCTTAGCATGATAAAGAAGATTCAAAGAGAGTGAGATGCCAGCTCCTTTCATTCAGTCAGTAGCTTCAATCATTTCTGGACGTTTTTCAATGGCAAAAATCATTGAATATTGTAAATGCACAAACAGTAATTTCTCCGCATTGCAAGGTGCAATTCTGAAATTTTCTTGCTTTTTCCTGCTCCTCTTAGCATGATAAAGAAGATTCAAAGAGAGTGAGATGCCAGCTCCTTTCATTCAGTCAGTAGCTTCATTCATTTCTGGTATATGAATAACATGATGTTTTTCAATGGCAAAAATCAATGAATATTGTAAATGCACAAACAGTAATTTCTCCGCATTGCAAGGTGCAATTCTGAAATTTTTTGCTTTTTCCTGCTCCTCTTAGCATGATAAACAAGATTCAAAGAGAGTGAGATGCCAGCTCCTTTCATTCAGTCAGTAGCTTCTATCATTTCTGGACGTTTTTCAATGGCAAAAATCAATGAATATTGTAAATGCACAAACAGTAATTTCTCCGCATTGCAAGGTGCAATTCTGAAATTTTTTGCTTTTTCCTGCTCCTCTTAGCATGATAAAGAAGATTCAAAGAGAGTGAGATTCCAGCTCCTTTCATTCAGTCAGTAGCTTCAAACATTTCTGGTATATGAATAACATGATGTTTTTCAATGGCAAAAATCAATGAATATTGTAAATGCACAAACAGTAATTTCTCCGCATTGCAAGGTGCAATTCTGAAATTTTTTGCTTTTTCCTGCTCCTCTTAGCATGATAAAGAAGATTCAAAGAGAGTGAGATGCCAGCTCCTTTCATTCAGTCAGTAGCTTCAATCATTTCTGGACGTTTTTCAATGGCAAAAATCAATGAATATTGTAAATGCACAAACAGTAATTTCTCCGCATTGCAAGGTGCAATTCTGAAATTTTTTGCTTTTTCCTGCTCCTCTTAGCATGATAAAGAAGATTCAAAGAGAGTGAGATGCCAGCTCCTTTCATTCAGTCAGTAGCTTCAAACATTTCTGGTATATGAATAACATGATGTTTTTCAATGGCAAAAATCAATGAATATTGTAAATGCACAAACAGTAATTTCTCCGCATTGCAAGGTGCAATTCTGAAATTTTTTGCTTTTTCCTGCTCCTCTTAGCATGATAAAGAAGATTCAAAGAGAGTGAGATGCCAGCTCCTTTCATTCAGTCAGTAGCTTCAATCATTTCTGGACATTTTTCAATGGCAAAAATCAATGAATATTGTAAATGCACAAACAGTAATTTCTCCGCATTGCAAGGTGCAATTCTGAAATTTTTTGCTTTTTCCTGCTCCTCTTAGCATGATAAAGAAGATTCAAAGAGAGTGAGATGCCAGCTCCTTTCATTCAGTCAGTAGCTTCAATCATTTCTGGACGTTTTTCAATGGCAAAAATCATTGAATATTGTAAATGCACAAACAGTAATTTCTCCGCATTGCAAGGTGCAATTCTGAAATTTTTTGCTTTTTCCTGCTCCTCTTAGCATGATAAAGAAGATTCAAAGAGAGTGAGATGCCAGCTCCTTTCATTCAGTCAGTAGCTTCATTCATTTCTGGTATATGAATAACATGATGTTTTTCAATGGCAAAAATCAATGAATATTGTAAATGCACAAACAGTAATTTCTCCGCATTGCAAGGTGCAATTCTGAAATTTTTTGCTTTTTCCTGCTCCTCTTAGCATGATAAACAAGATTCAAAGAGAGTGAGATGCCAGCTCCTTTCATTCAGTCAGTAGCTTCTATCATTTCTGGACGTTTTTCAATGGCAAAAATCAATGAATATTGTAAATGCACAAACAGTAATTTCTCCGCATTGCAAGGTGCAATTCTGAAATTTTTTGCTTTTTCCTGCTCCTCTTAGCATGATAAAGAAGATTCAAAGAGAGTGAGATGCCAGCTCCTTTCATTCAGTCAGTAGCTTCAAACATTTCTGGTATATGAATAACATGATGTTTTTCAATGGCAAAAATCAATGAATATTGTAAATGCACAAACAGTAATTTCTCCGCATTGCAAGGTGCAATTCTGAAATTTTTTGCTTTTTCCTGCTCCTCTTAGCATGATAAAGAAGATTCAAAGAGAGTGAGATGCCAGCTCCTTTCATTCAGTCAGTAGCTTCAATCATTTCTGGACGTTTTTCAATGGCAAAAATCAATGAATATTGTAAATGCACAAACAGTAATTTCTCCGCATTGCAAGGTGCAATTCTGAAATTTTTTGCTTTTTCCTGCTCCTCTTAGCATGATAAACAAGATTCAAAGAGAGTGAGATGCCCGCTCCTTTCATTCAGTCAGTAGCTTCAAACATTTCTGGTATATGAATAACATGATGTTTTTCAATGGCAAAAATCAATGAATATTGTAAATGCACAAACAGTAATTTCTCCGCATTGCAAGGTGCAATTCTGAAATTTTTTGCTTTTTCCTGCTCCTCTTAGCATGATAAAGAAGATTCAAAGAGAGTGAGATGCCAGCTCCTTTCATTCAGTCAGTAGCTTCAATCATTTCTGGACATTTTTCAATGGCAAAAATCAATGAATATTGTAAATGCACAAACAGTAATTTCTCCGCATTGCAAGGTGCAATTCTGAAATTTTTTGCTTTTTCCTGCTCCTCTTAGCATGATAAAGAAGATTCAAAGAGAGTGAGATGCCAGCTCCTTTCATTCAGTCAGTAGCTTCAATCATTTCTGGACGTTTTTCAATGGCAAAAATCATTGAATATTGTAAATGCACAAACAGTAATTTCTCCGCATTGCAAGGTGCAATTCTGAAATTTTTTGCTTTTTCCTGCTCCTCTTAGCATGATAAAGAAGATTCAAAGAGAGTGAGATGCCAGCTCCTTTCATTCAGTCAGTAGCTTCATTCATTTCTGGTATATGAATAACATGATGTTTTTCAATGGCAAAAATCAATGAATATTGTAAATGCACAAACAGTAATTTCTCCGCATTGCAAGGTGCAATTCTGAAATTTTTTGCTTTTTCCTGCTCCTCTTAGCATGATAAACAAGATTCAAAGAGAGTGAGATGCCAGCTCCTTTCATTCAGTCAGTAGCTTCTATCATTTCTGGACGTTTTTCAATGGCAAAAATCAATGAATATTGTAAATGCACAAACAGTAATTTCTCCGCATTGCAAGGTGCAATTCTGAAATTTTTTGCTTTTTCCTGCTCCTCTTAGCATGATAAAGAAGATTCAAAGAGAGTGAGATGCCAGCTCCTTTCATTCAGTCAGTAGCTTCAAACATTTCTGGTATATGAATAACATGATGTTTTTCAATGGCAAAAATCAATGAATATTGTAAATGCACAAACAGTAATTTCTCCGCATTGCAAGGTGCAATTCTGAAATTTTTTGCTTTTTCCTGCTCCTCTTAGCATGATAAAGAAGATTCAAAGAGAGTGAGATGCCAGCTCCTTTCATTCAGTCAGTAGCTTCAATCATTTCTGGACGTTTTTCAATGGCAAAAATCAATGAATATTGTAAATGCACAAACAGTAATTTCTCCGCATTGCAAGGTGCAATTCTGAAATTTGTTGCTTTTTCCTGCTCCTCTTAGCATGATAAACAAGATTCAAAGAGAGTGAGATGCCAGCTCCTTTCATTCAGTCAGTAGCTTCAATCATTTCTGGACGTTTTTCAATGGCAAAAATCAATGAATATTGTAAATGCACAAACAGTAATTTCTCCGCATTGCAAGGTGCAATTCTGAAATTTTTTGCTTTTTCCTGCTCCTCTTAGCATGATAAAGAAGATTCAAAGAGAGTGAGATGCCAGCTCCTTTCATTCAGTCAGTAGCTTCAAACATTTCTGGTATATGAATAACATGATGTTTTTCAATGGCAAAAATCAATGAATATTGTAAATGCACAAACAGTAATTTCTCCGCATTGCAAGGTGCAATTCTGAAATTTTTTGCTTTTTCCTGCTCCTCTTAGCATGATAAAGAAGATTCAAAGAGAGTGAGATGCCAGCTCCTTTCATTCAGTCAGTAGCTTCAATCATTTCTGGACATTTTTCAATGGCAAAAATCAATGAATATTGTAAATGCACAAACAGTAATTTCTCCGCATTGCAAGGTGCAATTCTGAAATTTTTTGCTTTTTCCTGCTCCTCTTAGCATGATAAAGAAGATTCAAAGAGAGTGAGATGCCAGCTCCTTTCATTCAGTCAGTAGCTTCAATCATTTCTGGACGTTTTTCAATGGCAAAAATCAATGAATATTGTAAATGCACAAAGAGTAATTTCTCCGCATTGCAAGGTGCAATTCTGAAATTTTTTGCTTTTTCCTGCTCCTCTTAGCATGATAAAGAAGATTCAAAGAGAGTGAGATGCCAGCTCCTTTCATTCAGTCAGTAGCTTCAAACATTTCTGGTATATGAATAACATGATGTTTTTCAATGGCAAAAATCAATGAATATTGTAAATGCACAAACAGTAATTTCTCCGCATTGCAAGGTGCAATTCTGAAATTTTTTGCTTTTTCCTGCTCCTCTTAGCATGATAAACAAGATTCAAAGAGAGTGAGATGCCAGCTCCTTTCATTCAGTCAGTAGCTTCAAACATTTCTGGTATATGAATAACATGATGTTTTTCAATGGCAAAAATCAATGAATATTGTAAATGCACACACAGTAATTTCTCCGCATTGCAAGGTGCAATTCTGAAATTTTTTGCTTTTTCCTGCTCCTCTTAGCATGATAAAGAAGATTCAAAGAGAGTGAGATGCCAGCTCCTTTCATTCAGTCAGTAGCTTCAATCATTTCTGGACATTTTTCAATGGCAAAAATCAATGAATATTGTAAATGCACAAACAGTAATTTCTCCGCATTGCAAGGTGCAATTCTGAAATTTTTTGCTTTTTCCTGCTCCTCTTAGCATGATAAAGAAGATTCAAAGAGAGTGAGATGCCAGCTCCTTTCATTCAGTCAGTAGCTTCAATCATTTCTGGACGTTTTTCAATGGCAAAAATCAATGAATATTGTAAATGCACAAAGAGTAATTTCTCCGCATTGCAAGGTGCAATTCTGAAATTTTTTGCTTTTTCCTGCTCCTCTTAGCATGATAAAGAAGATTCAAAGAGAGTGAGATGCCAGCTCCTTTCATTCAGTCAGTAGCTTCAATCATTTCTGGACGTTTTTCAATGGCAAAAATCATTGAATATTGTAAATGCACAAACAGTAATTTCTCCGCATTGCAAGGTGCAATTCTGAAATTTTTTGCTTTTTCCTGCTCCTCTTAGCATGATAAAGAAGATTCAAAGAGAGTGAGATGCCAGCTCCTTTCATTCAGTCAGTAGCTTCAATCATTTCTGGTATATGAATAACATGATGTTTTTCAATGGCAAAAATCAATGAATATTGTAAATGCACAAACAGTAATTTCTCCGCATTGCAAGGTGCAATTCTGAAATTTTTTGCTTTTTCCTGCTCCTCTTAGCATGATAAAGAAGATTCAAAGAGAGTGAGATGCCAGCTCCTTTCATTCAGTCAGTAGCTTCAATCATTTCTGGACGTTTTTCAATGGCAAAAATCAATGAATATTGTAAATGCACAAACAGTAATTTCTCCGCATTGCAAGGTGCAATTCTGAAATTTTTTGCTTTTTCCTGCTCCTCTTAGCATGATAAACAAGATTCAAAGAGAGTGAGATGCCAGCTCCTTTCATTCAGTCAGTAGCTTCAATCATTTCTGGACGTTTTTCAATGGCAAAAATCAATGAATATTGTAAATGCACAAACAGTAATTTCTCCGCATTGCAAGGTGCAATTCTGAAATTTTTTGCTTTTTCCTGCTCCTCTTAGCATGATAAAGAAGACTCAAAGAGAGTGAGATGCCAGCTCCTTTCATTCAGTCAGTAGCTTCAAACATTTCTGGTATATGAATAACATGATGTTTTTCAATGGCAAAAATCAATGAATATTGTAAATGCACAAACAGTAATTTCTCCGCAATGCAAGGTGCAATTCTGAAATGTTTTGCTTTTTCCTGCTCCTCTTAGCATGATAAAGAAGATTCAAAGAGAGTGAGATGCCAGCTCCTTTCATTCAGTCAGTAGCTTCAATCATTTCTGGACGTTTTTCAATGGCAAAAATCAATGAATATTGTAAATGCACAAACAGTAATTTCTTCGCATTGCAAGGTGCAATTCTGAAATTTTTTGCTTTTTCCTGCTCCTCTTAGCATGATAAAGAAGATTCAAAGAGAGTGAGATGCCAGCTCCTTTCATTCAGTCAGTAGCTTCAATCATTTCTGGACGTTTTTCAATGGCAAAAATCAATGAATATTGTAAATGCACAAAGAGTAATTTCTCCGCATTGCAAGGTGCAATTCTGAAATTTTTTGCTTTTTCCTGCTCCTCTTAGCATGATAAAGAAGATTCAAAGAGAGTGAGATGCCAGCTCCTTTCATTCAGTCAGTAGCTTCAAACATTTCTGGTATATGAATAACATGATGTTTTTCAATGGCAAAAATCAATGAATATTGTAAATGCACAAACAGTAATTTCTCCGCATTGCAAGGTGCAATTCTGAAATTTTTTGCTTTTTCCTGCTCCTCTTAGCATGATAAAGAAGATTCAAAGAGAGTGAGATGTCAGCTCCTTTCATTCAGTCAGTAGCTTCAATCATTTCTGGACGTTTTTCAATGGCAAAAATCATTGAATATTGTAAATGCACAAACAGTAATTTCTCCGCATTGCAAGGTGCAATTCTGAAATTTTTTGCTTTTTCCTGCTCCTCTAAGCATGATAAAGAAGATTCAAAGAGAGTGAGATGCCAGCTCCTTTCATTCAGTCAGTAGCTTCAATCATTTCTGGACGTTTTTCAATGGCAAAAATCAATGAATATTGTAAATGCACAAACAGTAATTTCTCCGCATTGCAAGGTGCAATTCTGAAATTTTTTGCTTTTTCCTGCTCCTCTTAGCATGATAAAGAAGATTCAAAGAGAGTGAGATGCCAGCTCCTTTCATTCAGTCAGTAGCTTCAATCATTTCTGGACGTTTTTCAATGGCAAAAATCAATGAATATTGTAAATGCACAAACAGTAATTTCTCCGCATTGCAAGGTGCAATTCTGAAATTTTTTGCTTTTTCCTGCTCCTCTTAGCATGATAAAGAAGATTCAAAGAGAGTGAGATGCCAGCTCCTTTCATTCAGTCAGTAGCTTCAAACATTTCTGGTATATGAATAACATGATGTTTTTCAATGGCAAAAATCAATGAATATTGTAAATGCACAAACAGTAATTTCTCCGCATTGCAAGGTGCAATTCTGAATTTTTTTGCTTTTTCCTGCTCCTCTAAGCATGATAAAGAAGATTCAAAGAGAGTGAGATGCCAGCTCCTTTCATTCAGTCAGTAGCTTCAATCATTTCTGGACGTTTTTCAATGGCAAAAATCAATGAATATTGTAAATGCACAAACAGTAATTTCTCCGCATTGCAAGGTGCAATTCTGAAATTTTTTGCTTTTTCCTGCTCCTCTTAGCATGATAAAGAAGATTCAAAGAGAGTGAGATGCCAGCTCCTTTCATTCAGTCAGTAGCTTCAAACATTTCTGGTATATGAATAACATGATGTTTTTCAATGGCAAAAATCAATGAATATTGTAAATGCACAAACAGTAATTTCTCCGCATTGCAAGGTGCAATTCTGAAATTTTTTGCTTTTTCCTGCTCCTCTTAGCATGATAAAGAAGATTCAAAGAGAGTGAGATGCCAGCTCCTTTCATTCAGTCAGTAGCTTCAATCATTTCTGGACGTTTTTCAATGGCAAAAATCAATGAATATTGTAAATGCACAAACAGTAATTTCTCCGCATTGCAAGGTGCAATTCTGAAATTTTTTGCTTTTTCCTGCTCCTCTTAGCATGATAAACAAGATTCAAAGAGAGTGAGATGCCAGCTCCTTTCATTCAGTCAGTAGCTTCAATCATTTCTGGATGTTTTTCAATGGCAAAAATCAATGAATATTGTAAATGCACAAACAGTAATTTCTCCGCATTGCAAGGTGCAATTCTGAAATTTTTTGCTTTTTTCTGCTCCTCTTAGCATGATAAAGAAGATTCAAAGAGAGTGAGATGCCAAGCTCCTTTCATTCAGTCAGTAGCTTCAAACATTTCTGGTATATGAATAACATGATGTTTTTCAATGGCAAAAATCAATGAATATTGTAAATGCACAAACAGTAATTTCTCCGCATTGCAAGGTGCAATTCTGAAATTTTTTGCTTTTTCCTGCTCCTCTTAGCATGATAAAGAAGATTCAAAGAGAGTGAGATGCCAGCTCCTTTCATTCAGTAAGTAGCTTCAATCATTTCTGGACGTTTTTCAATGGCAAAAATCAATGAATATTGTAAATGCACAAACAGTAATTTCTCCGCATTGCAAGGTGCAATTCTGAAATTTTTTGCTTTTTCCTGCTCCTCTTAGCATGATAAACAAGATTCAAAGAGAGTGAGATGCCAGCTCTTTTCATTCAGTCAGTAGCTTCAATCATTTCTGGACGTTTTTCAATGACAAAAATCAATGAATATTGTAAATGCACAAACAGTAATTTCTCCGCATTGCAAGGTGCAATTCTGAAATTTTTTGCTTTTTCCTGCTCCTCTTAGCATGATAAAGAAGATTCAAAGAGAGTGAGATGCCAGCTCCTTTCATTCAGTCAGTAGCTTCAATCATTTCTGGACGTTTTTCAATGGCAAAAATCATTGAATATTGTAAATGCACAAAGTAATTTCTCCGCATTGCAAGGTGCAATTCTGAAATTTTTTGCTTTTTCCTGCTCCTCTTAGCATGATAAAGAAGATTCAAAGAGAGTGAGATGCCAACTCCTTTCATTCAGTCAGTAGCTTCAATCATTTCTGGTATATGAATAACATGATGTTTTTCAATGGCAAAAATCAATGAATATTGTAAATGCACAAACAGTAATTTCTCCGCATTGCAAGGTGCAATTCTGAAATTTTTTGCTTTTTCCTGCTCCTCAGCATGATAAAGAAGATTCAAAGAGAGTGAGATGCCAGCTCCTTTCATTCAGTCAGTAGCTTCAATCATTTCTGGACGTTTTTCAATGGCAAAAATCAATGAATATTGTAAATGCACAAACAGTAATTTCTCCGAATTGCAAGGTGCAATTCTGAAATTTTTTGCTTTTTCCTGCTCCTCTTAGCATGATAAACAAGATTCAAAGAGAGTGAGATGCCAGCTCCTTTCATTCAGTCAGTAGCTTCAATCATTTCTGGACGTTTTTCAATGGCAAAAATCAATGAATATTGTAAATGCACAAACAGTAATTTCTCCGCATTGCAAGGTGCAATTCTGAAATTTTTTGCTTTTTCCTGCTCCTCTTAGCATGATAAACAAGATTCAAAGAGAGTGAGATGCCAGCTCCTTTCATTCAGTCAGTAGCTTCTATCATTTCTGGACGTTTTTCAATGGCAAAAATCAATGAATATTGTAAATGCACAAACAGTAATTTCTCCGCATTGCAAGGTGCAATTCTGAAATTTTTTGCTTTTTCCTGCTCCTCTTAGCATGATAAAGAAGATTCAAAGAGAGTGAGATGCCAGCTCCTTTCATTCAGTCAGTAGCTTCAAACATTTCTGGTATATGAATAACATGATGTTTTTCAATGGCAAAAATCAATGAATATTGTAAATGCACAAACAGTAATTTCTCCGCATTGCAAGGTGCAATTCTGAAATTTTTTGCTTTTTCCTGCTCCTCTTAGCATGATAAAGAAGATTCAAAGAGAGTGAGATGCCAGCTCCTTTCATTCAGTCAGTAGCTTCAATCATTTCTGGACGTTTTTCAATGGCAAAAATCAATGAATATTGTAAATGCACAAACAGTAATTTCTCCGCATTGCAAGGTGCAATTCTGAAATTTTTTGCTTTTTCCTGCTCCTCTTAGCATGATAAACAAGATTCAAAGAGAGTGAGATGCCAGCTCCTTTCATTCAGTCAGTAGCTTCAATCATTTCTGGATGTTTTTCAATGGCAAAAATCAATGAATATTGTAAATGCACAAACAGTAATTTCTCCGCATTGCAAGGTGCAATTCTGAAATTTTTTGCTTTTTTCTGCTCCTCTTAGCATGATAAAGAAGATTCAAAGAGAGTGAGATGCCAGCTCCTTTCATTCAGTCAGTAGCTTCAAACATTTCTGGTATATGAATAACATGATGTTTTTCAATGGCAAAAATCAATGAATATTGTAAATGCACAAACAGTAATTTCTCCGCATTGCAAGGTGCAATTCTGAAATTTTTTGCTTTTTCCTGCTCCTCTTAGCATGATAAAGAAGATTCAAAGAGAGTGAGATGCCAGCTCCATTCATTCAGTCAGTAGCTTCAATCATTTCTGGACGTTTTTCAATGGCAAAAGTCATTGAATATTGTAAATGCACAAACAGTAATTTCTCCGCATTGCAAGGTGCAATTCTGAAATTTTTTGCTTTTTCCTGCTCCTCTTAGCATGATAAAGAAGATTCAAAGAGAGTGAGATGCCAGCTCCTTTCATTCAGTCAGTAGCTTCAATCATTTCTGGACGTTTTTCAATGGCAAAAATCAATGAATATTGTAAATGCACAAACAGTAATTTCTCCGCATTGCAAGGTGCAATTCTGAAATTTTTTGCTTTTTCCTGCTCCTCTTAGCATGATAAACAAGATTCAAAGAGAGTGAGATGCCAGCTCCTTTCATTCAGTCAGTAGCTTCAATCATTTCTGGACGTTTTTCAATGGCAAAAATCAATGAATATTGTAAATGCACAAACAGTAATTTCTCCGCATTGCAAGGTGCAATTCTGAAATTTTTTGCTTTTTCCTGCTCCTCTTAGCATGATAAAGAAGATTCAAAGAGAGTGAGATGCCAGCTCCTTTCATTCAGTCAGTAGCTTCAATCTTTTCTGGACGTTTTTCAATGACAAAAATCAATGAATATTGTAAATGCACAAACAGTAATTTCTCCGCATTGCAAGGTGCAATTCTGAAATTTTTTGCTTTTTCCTGCTCCTCTTAGCATGATAAACAAGATTCAAAGAGAGTGAGATGCCAACTCCTTTCATTCAGTCAGTAGCTTCAATCATTTCTGGACGTTTTTCAATGGCAAAAATCAATGAATATTGTAAATGCACAAAGAGTAATTTCTCCGCATTGCAAGGTGCAATTCTGAAATTTTTTGCTTTTTCCTGCTCCTCTTAGCATGATAAAGAAGATTCAAAGAGAGTGAGATGCCAGCTCCTTTCATTCAGTCAGTAGCTTCAAACATTTCTGGTATATGAATAACATGATGTTTTTCAACGGCAAAAATCAATGAATATTGTAAATGCACAAACAGTAATTTCTCCGCATTGCAAGGTGCAATTCTGAAATTTTTTGCTTTTTCCTGCTCCTCTTAGCATGATAAAGAAGATTCAAAGAGAGTGAGATGCCAGCTCCTTTCATTCAGTCAGTAGCTTCAATCATTTCTGGACGTTTTTCAATGGCAAAAATCATTGAATATTGTAAATGCACAAACAGTAATTTCTCCACATTGCAAGGTGCAATTCTGAAATTTTTTGCTTTTTCCTGCTCCTCTTAGCATGATAAAGTAGATTCAAAGAGAGTAAGATGCCAGCTCCTTTCATTCAGTCAGTAGCTTCAATCATTTCTGGTATATGAATAACATGATGTTTTTCAATGGCAAAAATCAATGAATATTGTAAATGCACAAACAGTAATTTCTCCGCATTGCAAGGTGCAATTCTGAAATTTTTTGCTTTTTCCTGCTCCTCTTAGCATGATAAAGAAGATTCAAAGAGAGTGAGATGCCAGCTCCTTTCATTCAGTCAGTAGCTTCAATCATTTCTGGACGTTTTTCAATGGCAAAAATCATTGAATATTGTAAATGCACAAACAGTAATTTCTCCGCATTGCAAGGTGCAATTCTGAAATTTTTTGCTTTTTCCTGCTCCTCTTAGCATGATAAAGAAGATTCAAAGAGAGTGAGATGCCAGCTCCTTTCATTCAGTCAGTAGCTTCAATCATTTCTGGTATATGAATAACATGATGTTTTTCAATGGCAAAAATCAATGAATATTGTAAATGCACAAACAGTAATTTCTCCGCATTGCAAGGTGCAATTCTGAAATTTTTTGCTTTTTCCTGCTCCTCTTAGCATGATAAACAAGATTCAAAGAGAGTGAGATGCCAGCTCCTTTCATTCAGTCAGTAGCTTCTATCATTTCTGGACGTTTTTCAATGGCAAAAATCAATGAATATTGTAAATGCACAAACAGTAATTTCTCCGCATTGCAAGGTGCAATTCTGAAATTTTTTGCTTTTTCCTGCTCCTCTTAGCATGATAAAGAAGATTCAAAGAGAGTGAGATGCCAGCTCCTTTCATTCAGTCAGTAGCTTCAATCATTTCTGGACGTTTTTCAATGGCAAAAATCAATGAATATTGTAAATGCACAAACAGTAATTTCTCCGCATTGCAAGGTGCAATTCTGAAATTTTTTGCTTTTTCCTGCTCCTCTTAGCATGATAAACAAGATTCAAAGAGAGTGAGATGCCAGCTCCTTTCATTCAGTCAGTAGCTTCAATCATTTCTGGATGTTTTTCAATGGCAAAAATCAATGAATATTGTAAATGCACAAACAGTAATTTCTCCGCATTGCAAGGTGCAATTCTGAAATTTTTTGCTTTTTTCTGCTCCTCTTAGCATGATAAAGAAGATTCAAAGAGAGTGAGATGCCAGCTCCTTTCATTCAGTCAGTAGCTTCAAACATTTCTGGTATATGAATAACATGATGTTTTTCAATGGCAAAAATCAATGAATATTGTAAATGCACAAACAGTAATTTCTCCGCATTGCAAGGTGCAATTCTGAAATTTTTTGCTTTTTCCTGCTCCTCTTAGCATGATAAAGAAGATTCAAAGAGAGTGAGATGCCAGCTCCTTTCATTCAGTCAGTAGCTTCAATCATTTCTGGACGTTTTTCAATGGCAAAAATCAATGAATATTGTAAATGCACAAACAGTAATTTCTCCGCATTGCAAGGTGCAATTCTGAAATTTTTTGCTTTTTCCTGCTCCTCTTAGCATGATAAACAAGATTCAAAGAGAGTGAGATGCCAGCTCTTTTCATTCAGTCAGTAGCTTCAATCATTTCTGGACGTTTTTCAATGACAAAAATCAATGAATATTGTAAATGCACAAACAGTAATTTCTCCGCATTGCAAGGTGCAATTCTGAAATTTTTTGCTTTTTCCTGCTCCTCTTAGCATGATAAAGAAGATTCAAAGAGAGTGAGATGCCAGCTCCTTTCATTCAGTCAGTAGCTTCAATCATTTCTGGACGTTTTTCAATGGCAAAAATCATTGAATATTGTAAATGCACAAAGTAATTTCTCCGCATTGCAAGGTGCAATTCTGAAATTTTTTGCTTTTTCCTGCTCCTCTTAGCATGATAAAGAAGATTCAAAGAGAGTGAGATGCCAACTCCTTTCATTCAGTCAGTAGCTTCAATCATTTCTGGTATATGAATAACATGATGTTTTTCAATGGCAAAAATCAATGAATATTGTAAATGCACAAACAGTAATTTCTCCGCATTGCAAGGTGCAATTCTGAAATTTTTTGCTTTTTCCTGCTCCTCAGCATGATAAAGAAGATTCAAAGAGAGTGAGATGCCAGCTCCTTTCATTCAGTCAGTAGCTTCAATCATTTCTGGACGTTTTTCAATGGCAAAAATCAATGAATATTGTAAATGCACAAACAGTAATTTCTCCGAATTGCAAGGTGCAATTCTGAAATTTTTTGCTTTTTCCTGCTCCTCTTAGCATGATAAACAAGATTCAAAGAGAGTGAGATGCCAGCTCCTTTCATTCAGTCAGTAGCTTCAATCATTTCTGGACGTTTTTCAATGGCAAAAATCAATGAATATTGTAAATGCACAAACAGTAATTTCTCCGCATTGCAAGGTGCAATTCTGAAATTTTTTGCTTTTTCCTGCTCCTCTTAGCATGATAAACAAGATTCAAAGAGAGTGAGATGCCAGCTCCTTTCATTCAGTCAGTAGCTTCTATCATTTCTGGACGTTTTTCAATGGCAAAAATCAATGAATATTGTAAATGCACAAACAGTAATTTCTCCGCATTGCAAGGTGCAATTCTGAAATTTTTTGCTTTTTCCTGCTCCTCTTAGCATGATAAAGAAGATTCAAAGAGAGTGAGATGCCAGCTCCTTTCATTCAGTCAGTAGCTTCAAACATTTCTGGTATATGAATAACATGATGTTTTTCAATGGCAAAAATCAATGAATATTGTAAATGCACAAACAGTAATTTCTCCGCATTGCAAGGTGCAATTCTGAAATTTTTTGCTTTTTCCTGCTCCTCTTAGCATGATAAAGAAGATTCAAAGAGAGTGAGATGCCAGCTCCTTTCATTCAGTCAGTAGCTTCAATCATTTCTGGACGTTTTTCAATGGCAAAAATCAATGAATATTGTAAATGCACAAACAGTAATTTCTCCGCATTGCAAGGTGCAATTCTGAAATTTTTTGCTTTTTCCTGCTCCTCTTAGCATGATAAACAAGATTCAAAGAGAGTGAGATGCCAGCTCCTTTCATTCAGTCAGTAGCTTCAATCATTTCTGGATGTTTTTCAATGGCAAAAATCAATGAATATTGTAAATGCACAAACAGTAATTTCTCCGCATTGCAAGGTGCAATTCTGAAATTTTTTGCTTTTTTCTGCTCCTCTTAGCATGATAAAGAAGATTCAAAGAGAGTGAGATGCCAGCTCCTTTCATTCAGTCAGTAGCTTCAAACATTTCTGGTATATGAATAACATGATGTTTTTCAATGGCAAAAATCAATGAATATTGTAAATGCACAAACAGTAATTTCTCCGCATTGCAAGGTGCAATTCTGAAATTTTTTGCTTTTTCCTGCTCCTCTTAGCATGATAAAGAAGATTCAAAGAGAGTGAGATGCCAGCTCCTTTCATTCAGTAAGTAGCTTCAATCATTTCTGGACGTTTTTCAATGGCAAAAATCAATGAATATTGTAAATGCACAAACAGTAATTTCTCCGCATTGCAAGGTGCAATTCTGAAATTTTTTGCTTTTTCCTGCTCCTCTTAGCATGATAAACAAGATTCAAAGAGAGTGAGATGCCAGCTCTTTTCATTCAGTCAGTAGCTTCAATCATTTCTGGACGTTTTTCAATGACAAAAATCAATGAATATTGTAAATGCACAAACAGTAATTTCTCCGCATTGCAAGGTGCAATTCTGAAATTTTTTGCTTTTTCCTGCTCCTCTTAGCATGATAAAGAAGATTCAAAGAGAGTGAGATGCCAGCTCCTTTCATTCAGTCAGTAGCTTCAATCATTTCTGGACGTTTTTCAATGGCAAAAATCATTGAATATTGTAAATGCACAAAGTAATTTCTCCGCATTGCAAGGTGCAATTCTGAAATTTTTTGCTTTTTCCTGCTCCTCTTAGCATGATAAAGAAGATTCAAAGAGAGTGAGATGCCAACTCCTTTCATTCAGTCAGTAGCTTCAATCATTTCTGGTATATGAATAACATGATGTTTTTCAATGGCAAAAATCAATGAATATTGTAAATGCACAAACAGTAATTTCTCCGCATTGCAAGGTGCAATTCTGAAATTTTTTGCTTTTTCCTGCTCCTCAGCATGATAAAGAAGATTCAAAGAGAGTGAGATGCCAGCTCCTTTCATTCAGTCAGTAGCTTCAATCATTTCTGGACGTTTTTCAATGGCAAAAATCAATGAATATTGTAAATGCACAAACAGTAATTTCTCCGAATTGCAAGGTGCAATTCTGAAATTTTTTGCTTTTTCCTGCTCCTCTTAGCATGATAAACAAGATTCAAAGAGAGTGAGATGCCAGCTCCTTTCATTCAGTCAGTAGCTTCAATCATTTCTGGACGTTTTTCAATGGCAAAAATCAATGAATATTGTAAATGCACAAACAGTAATTTCTCCGCATTGCAAGGTGCAATTCTGAAATTTTTTGCTTTTTCCTGCTCCTCTTAGCATGATAAACAAGATTCAAAGAGAGTGAGATGCCAGCTCCTTTCATTCAGTCAGTAGCTTCTATCATTTCTGGACGTTTTTCAATGGCAAAAATCAATGAATATTGTAAATGCACAAACAGTAATTTCTCCGCATTGCAAGGTGCAATTCTGAAATTTTTTGCTTTTTCCTGCTCCTCTTAGCATGATAAAGAAGATTCAAAGAGAGTGAGATGCCAGCTCCTTTCATTCAGTCAGTAGCTTCAAACATTTCTGGTATATGAATAACATGATGTTTTTCAATGGCAAAAATCAATGAATATTGTAAATGCACAAACAGTAATTTCTCCGCATTGCAAGGTGCAATTCTGAAATTTTTTGCTTTTTCCTGCTCCTCTTAGCATGATAAAGAAGATTCAAAGAGAGTGAGATGCCAGCTCCTTTCATTCAGTAAGTAGCTTCAATCATTTCTGGACGTTTTTCAATGGCAAAAATCAATGAATATTGTAAATGCACAAACAGTAATTTCTCCGCATTGCAAGGTGCAATTCTGAAATTTTTTGCTTTTTCCTGCTCCTCTTAGCATGATAAACAAGATTCAAAGAGAGTGAGATGCCAGCTCTTTTCATTCAGTCAGTAGCTTCAATCATTTCTGGACGTTTTTCAATGACAAAAATCAATGAATATTGTAAATGCACAAACAGTAATTTCTCCGCATTGCAAGGTGCAATTCTGAAATTTTTTGCTTTTTCCTGCTCCTCTTAGCATGATAAAGAAGATTCAAAGAGAGTGAGATGCCAGCTCCATTCATTCAGTCAGTAGCTTCAATCATTTCTGGACGTTTTTCAATGGCAAAAGTCATTGAATATTGTAAATGCACAAACAGTAATTTCTCCGCATTGCAAGGTGCAATTCTGAAATTTTTTGCTTTTTCCTGCTCCTCTTAGCATGATAAAGAAGATTCAAAGAGAGTGAGATGCCAGCTCCTTTCATTCAGTCAGTAGCTTCAATCATTTCTGGACGTTTTTCAATGGCAAAAATCAATGAATATTGTAAATGCACAAACAGTAATTTCTCCGCATTGCAAGGTGCAATTCTGAAATTTTTTGCTTTTTCCTGCTCCTCTTAGCATGATAAACAAGATTCAAAGAGAGTGAGATGCCAGCTCCTTTCATTCAGTCAGTAGCTTCAATCATTTCTGGACGTTTTTCAATGGCAAAAATCAATGAATATTGTAAATGCACAAACAGTAATTTCTCCGCATTGCAAGGTGCAATTCTGAAATTTTTTGCTTTTTCCTGCTCCTCTTAGCATGATAAAGAAGATTCAAAGAGAGTGAGATGCCAGCTCCTTTCATTCAGTCAGTAGCTTCAATCTTTTCTGGACGTTTTTCAATGGCAAAAATCAATGAATATTGTAAATGCACAAACAGTAATTTCTCCGCATTGCAAGGTGCAATTCTGAAATTTTTTGCTTTTTCCTGCTCCTCTTAGCATGATAAACAAGATTCAAAGAGAGTGAGATGCCAACTCCTTTCATTCAGTCAGTAGCTTCAATCATTTCTGGACGTTTTTCAATGGCAAAAATCAATGAATATTGTAAATGCACAAAGAGTAATTTCTCCGCATTGCAAGGTGCAATTCTGAAATTTTTTGCTTTTTCCTGCTCCTCTTAGCATGATAAAGAAGATTCAAAGAGAGTGAGATGCCAGCTCCTTTCATTCAGTCAGTAGCTTCAAACATTTCTGGTATATGAATAACATGATGTTTTTCAACGGCAAAAATCAATGAATATTGTAAATGCACAAACAGTAATTTCTCCGCATTGCAAGGTGCAATTCTGAAATTTTTTGCTTTTTCCTGCTCCTCTTAGCATGATAAAGAAGATTCAAAGAGAGTGAGATGCCAGCTCCTTTCATTCAGTCAGTAGCTTCAATCATTTCTGGACGTTTTTCAATGGCAAAAATCATTGAATATTGTAAATGCACAAACAGTAATTTCTCCGCATTGCAAGGTGCAATTCTGAAATTTTTTGCTTTTTCCTGCTCCTCTTAGCATGATAAAGTAGATTCAAAGAGAGTAAGATGCCAGCTCCTTTCATTCAGTCAGTAGCTTCAATCATTTCTGGTATATGAATAACATGATGTTTTTCAATGGCAAAAATCAATGAATATTGTAAATGCACAAACAGTAATTTCTCCGCATTGCAAGGTGCAATTCTGAAATTTTTTGCTTTTTCCTGCTCCTCTTAGCATGATAAAGAAGATTCAAAGAGAGTGAGATGCCAGCTCCTTTCATTCAGTCAGTAGCTTCAATCATTTCTGGACGTTTTTCAATGGCAAAAATCATTGAATATTGTAAATGCACAAACAGTAATTTCTCCGCATTGCAAGGTGCAATTCTGAAATTTTTTGCTTTTTCCTGCTCCTCTTAGCATGATAAAGAAGATTCAAAGAGAGTGAGATGCCAGCTCCTTTCATTCAGTCAGTAGCTTCAATCATTTCTGGTATATGAATAACATGATGTTTTTCAATGGCAAAAATCAATGAATATTGTAAATGCACAAACAGTAATTTCTCCGCATTGCAAGGTGCAATTCTGAAATTTTTTGCTTTTTCCTGCTCCTCTTAGCATGATAAACAAGATTCAAAGAGAGTGAGATGCCAGCTCCTTTCATTCAGTCAGTAGCTTCTATCATTTCTGGACGTTTTTCAATGGCAAAAATCAATGAATATTGTAAATGCACAAACAGTAATTTCTCCGCATTGCAAGGTGCAATTCTGAAATTTTTTGCTTTTTCCTGCTCCTCTTAGCATGATAAAGAAGATTCAAAGAGAGTGAGATGCCAGCTCCTTTCATTCAGTCAGTAGCTTCAATCATTTCTGGACGTTTTTCAATGGCAAAAATCAATGAATATTGTAAATGCACAAACAGTAATTTCTCCGCATTGCAAGGTGCAATTCTGAAATTTTTTGCTTTTTCCTGCTCCTCTTAGCATGATAAACAAGATTCAAAGAGAGTGAGATGCCAGCTCCTTTCATTCAGTCAGTAGCTTCAATCATTTCTGGATGTTTTTCAATGGCAAAAATCGATGAATATTGTAAATGCACAAACAGTAATTTCTCCGCATTGCAAGGTGCAATTCTGAAATTTTTTGCTTTTTCCTGCTCCTCTTAGCATGATAAAGTAGATTCAAAGAGAGTGAGATGCCAGCTCCTTTCATTCAGTCAGTAGCTTCAATCATTTCTGGTATATGAATAACATGATGTTTTTCAATGGCAAAAATCAATGAATATTGTAAATGCACAAACAGTAATTTCTCGGCATTGCAAGGTGCAATTCTGAAATTTTTTGCTTTTTCCTGCTCCTCTTAGCATGATAAAGAAGATTCAAAGAGAGTGAGATGCCAGCTCCTTTCATTCAGTCAGTAGCTTAAATCATTTCTGGACGTTTTTCAATGGCAAAAATCAATGAATATTGTAAATGCACAAACAGTAATTTCTCCGCATTGCAAGGTGCAATTCTGAAATTTTTTGCTTTTTCCTGCTCCTCTTAGCATGATAAAGAAGATTCAAAGAGAGTGAGATGCCAGCTCCTTTCATTCAGTCAGTAGCTTCAATCATTTCTGGACGTTTTTCAATGGCAAAAATCATTGAATATTGTAAATGCACAAACAGTAATTTCTCCGCATTGCAAGGTGCAATTCTGACATTTTTTGCTTTTTCCTGCTCCTCTTAGCATGATAAAGAAGATTCAAAGAGAGTGAGATGCCAGCTCCTTTCATTCAGTCAGTAGCTTCAATCATTTCTGGTATATGAATAACATGATGTTTTTCAATGGCAAAAATCAATGAATATTGTAAATGCACAAACAGTAATTTCTCCGCATTGCAAGGTGCAATTCTGAAATTTTTTGCTTTTTCCTGCTCCTCTTAGCATGATAAACAAGATTCAAAGAGAGTGAGATGCCAGCTCCTTTCATTCAGTCAGTAGCTTCTATCATTTCTGGACGTTTTTCAATGGCAAAAATCAATGAATATTGTAAATGCACAAACAGTAATTTCTCCGCATTGCAAGGTGCAATTCTGAAATTTTTTGCTTTTTCCTGCTCCTCTTAGCATGATAAAGAAGATTCAAAGAGAGTGAGATGCCAGCTCCTTTCATTCAGTCAGTAGCTTCAAACATTTCTGGTATATGAATAACATGATGTTTTTCAATGGCAAAAATCAATGAATATTGTAAATGCACAAACAGTAATTTCTCCGCATTGCAAGGTGCAATTCTGAAATTTTTTGCTTTTTCCTGCTCCTCTTAGCATGATAAAGAAGATTCAAAGAGAGTGAGATGCCAGCTCCTTTCATTCAGTCAGTAGCTTCAATCATTTCTGGACGTTTTTCAATGGCAAAAATCAATGAATATTGTAAATGCACAAACAGTAATTTCTCCGCATTGCAAGGTGCAATTCTGAAATTTTTTGCTTTTTCCTGCTCCTCTTAGCATGATAAAGAAGATTCAAAGAGAGTGAGATGCCAGCTCCTTTCATTCAGTCAGTAGCTTCAAACATTTCTGGTATATGAATAACATGATGTTTTTCAATGGCAAAAATCAATGAATATTGTAAATGCACAAACAGTAATTTCTCCGCATTGCAAGGTGCAATTCTGAAATTTTTTGCTTTTTCCTGCTCCTCTTAGCATGATAAAGAAGATTCAAAGAGAGTGAGATGCCAGCTCCTTTCATTCAGTCAGTAGCTTCAATCATTTCTGGACATTTTTCAATGGCAAAAATCAATGAATATTGTAAATGCACAAACAGTAATTTCTCCGTATTGCAAGGTGCAATTCTGAAATTTTTTGCTTTTTCCTGCTCCTCTTAGCATGATAAAGAAGATTCAAAGAGAGTGAGATGCCAGCTCCTTTCATTCAGTCAGTAGCTTCAATCATTTCTGGACGTTTTTCAATGGCAAAAATCATTGAATATTGTAAATGCACAAACAGTAATTTCTCCGCATTGCAAGGTGCAATTCTGAAATTTTTTGCTTTTTCCTGCTCCTCTTAGCATGATAAAGAAGATTCAAAGAGAGTGAGATGCCAGCTCCTTTCATTCAGTCAGTAGCTTCATTCATTTCTGGTATATGAATAACATGATGTTTTTCAATGGCAAAAATCAATGAATATTGTAAATGCACAAACAGTAATTTCTCCGCATTGCAAGGTGCAATTCTGAAATTTTTTGCTTTTTCCTGCTCCTCTTAGCATGATAAACAAGATTCAAAGAGAGTGAGATGCCAGCTCCTTTCATTCAGTCAGTAGCTTCTATCATTTCTGGACGTTTTTCAATGGCAAAAATCAATGAATATTGTAAATGCACAAACAGTAATTTCTCCGCATTGCAAGGTGCAATTCTGAAATTTTTTGCTTTTTCCTGCTCCTCTTAGCATGATAAAGAAGATTCAAAGAGAGTGAGATGCCAGCTCCTTTCATTCAGTCAGTAGCTTCAAACATTTCTGGTATATGAATAACATGATGTTTTTCAATGGCAAAAATCAATGAATATTGTAAATGCACAAACAGTAATTTCTCCGCATTGCAAGGTGCAATTCTGAAATTTTTTGCTTTTTCCTGCTCCTCTTAGCATGATAAAGAAGATTCAAAGAGAGTGAGATGCCAGCTCCTTTCATTCAGTCAGTAGCTTCAATCATTTCTGGACGTTTTTCAATGGCAAAAATCAATGAATATTGTAAATGCACAAACAGTAATTTCTCCGCATTGCAAGGTGCAATTCTGAAATTTTTTGCTTTTTCCTGCTCCTCTTAGCATGATAAAGAAGATTCAAAGAGAGTGAGATGCCAGCTCCTTTCATTCAGTCAGTAGCTTCAATCATTTCTGGACGTTTTTCAATGGCAAAAATCAATGAATATTGTAAATGCACAAACAGTAATTTCTCCGCATTGCAAGGTGCAATTCTGAAATTTTTTGCTTTTTCCTGCTCCTCTTAGCATGATAAAGAAGATTCAAAGAGAGTGAGATGCCAGCTCCTTTCATTCAGTCAGTAGCTTCAATCATTTCTGGACGTTTTTCAATGGCAAAAATCAATGAATATTGTAAATGCACAAACAGTAATTTCTCCGCATTGCAAGGTGCAATTCTGAAATTTTTTGCTTTTTCCTGCTCCTCTTAGCATGATAAAGAAGATTCAAAGAGAGTGAGATGCCAGCTCCTTTCATTCAGTCAGTAGCTTCAATCATTTCTGGACATTTTTCAATGGCAAAAATCAATGAATATTGTAAATGCACAAACAGTAATTTCTCCGCATTGCAAGGTGCAATTCTGAAATTTTTTGCTTTTTCCTGCTCCTCTTAGCATGATAAAGAAGATTCAAAGAGAGTGAGATGCCAGCTCCTTTCATTCAGTCAGTAGCTTCAATCATTTCTGGACGTTTTTCAATGGCAAAAATCATTGAATATTGTAAATGCACAAACAGTAATTTCTCCGCATTGCAAGGTGCAATTCTGAAATTTTTTGCTTTTTCCTGCTCCTCTTAGCATGATAAAGAAGATTCAAAGAGAGTGAGATGCCAGCTCCTTTCATTCAGTCAGTAGCTTCATTCATTTCTGGTATATGAATAACATGATGTTTTTCAATGGCAAAAATCAATGAATATTGTAAATGCACAAACAGTAATTTCTCCGCATTGCAAGGTGCAATTCTGAAATTTTTTGCTTTTTCCTGCTCCTCTTAGCATGATAAACAAGATTCAAAGAGAGTGAGATGCCAGCTCCTTTCATTCAGTCAGTAGCTTCTATCATTTCTGGACGTTTTTCAATGGCAAAAATCAATGAATATTGTAAATGCACAAACAGTAATTTCTCCGCATTGCAAGGTGCAATTCTGAAATTTTTTGCTTTTTCCTGCTCCTCTTAGCATGATAAAGAAGATTCAAAGAGAGTGAGATGCCAGCTCCTTTCATTCAGTCAGTAGCTTCAAACATTTCTGGTATATGAATAACATGATGTTTTTCAATGGCAAAAATCAATGAATATTGTAAATGCACAAACAGTAATTTCTCCGCATTGCAAGGTGCAATTCTGAAATTTTTTGCTTTTTCCTGCTCCTCTTAGCATGATAAAGAAGATTCAAAGAGAGTGAGATGCCAGCTCCTTTCATTCAGTCAGTAGCTTCAATCATTTCTGGACGTTTTTCAATGGCAAAAATCAATGAATATTGTAAATGCACAAACAGTAATTTCTCCGCATTGCAAGGTGCAATTCTGAAATTTTTTGCTTTTTCCTGCTCCTCTTAGCATGATAAACAAGATTCAAAGAGAGTGAGATGCCAGCTCCTTTCATTCAGTCAGTAGCTTCAATCATTTCTGGACGTTTTTCAATGGCAAAAATCAATGAATATTGTAAATGCACAAACAGTAATTTCTCCGCATTGCAAGGTGCAATTCTGAAATTTTTTGCTTTTTCCTGCTCCTCTTAGCATGATAAAGAAGATTCAAAGAGAGTGAGATGCCAGCTCCTTTCATTCAGTCAGTAGCTTCAAACATTTCTGGTATATGAATAACATGATGTTTTTCAATGGCAAAAATCAATGAATATTGTAAATGCACAAACAGTAATTTCTCCGCATTGCAAGGTGCAATTCTGAAATTTTTTGCTTTTTCCTGCTCCTCTTAGCATGATAAAGAAGATTCAAAGAGAGTGAGATGCCAGCTCCTTTCATTCAGTCAGTAGCTTCAATCATTTCTGGACATTTTTCAATGGCAAAAATCAATGAATATTGTAAATGCACAAACAGTAATTTCTCCGCATTGCAAGGTGCAATTCTGAATTTTTTTGCTTTTTCCTGCTCCTCTTAGCATGATAAAGAAGATTCAAAGAGAGTGAGATGCCAGCTCCTTTCATTCAGTCAGTAGCTTCAATCATTTCTGGACGTTTTTCAATGGCAAAAATCAATGAATATTGTAAATGCACAAAGAGTAATTTCTCCGCATTGCAAGGTGCAATTCTGAAATTTTTTGCTTTTTCCTGCTCCTCTTAGCATGATAAAGAAGATTCAAAGAGAGTGAGATGCCAGCTCCTTTCATTCAGTCAGTAGCTTCAAACATTTCTGGTATATGAATAACATGATGTTTTTCAATGGCAAAAATCAATGAATATTGTAAATGCACAAACAGTAATTTCTCCGCATTGCAAGGTGCAATTCTGAAATTTTTTGCTTTTTCCTGCTCCTCTTAGCATGATAAACAAGATTCAAAGAGAGTGAGATGCCAGCTCCTTTCATTCAGTCAGTAGCTTCAATCATTTCTGGACGTTTTTCAATGGCAAAAATCAATGAATATTGTAAATGCACAAACAGTAATTTCTCCGCATTGCAAGGTGCAATTCTGAAATTTTTTGCTTTTTCCTGCTCCTCTTAGCATGATAAACAAGATTCAAAGAGTGTGAGATGCCAGCTCCTTTCATTCAGTCAGTAGCTTCAAACATTTCTGGTATATGAATAACATGATGTTTTTCAATGGCAAAAATCAATGAATATTGTAAATGCACAAACAGTAATTTCTCCGCATTGCAAGGTGCAATTCTGAAATTTTTTGCTTTTTCCTGCTCCTCTTAGCATGATAAAGAAGATTCAAAGAGAGTGAGATGCCAGCTCCTTTCATTCAGTCAGTAGCTTCAATCATTTCTGGACATTTTTCAATGGCAAAAATCAATGAATATTGTAAATGCACAAACAGTAATTTCTCCGCATTGCAAGGTGCAATTCTGAAATTTTTTGCTTTTTCCTGCTCCTCTTAGCATGATAAAGAAGATTCAAAGAGAGTGAGATGCCAGCTCCTTTCATTCAGTCAGTAGCTTCAATCATTTCTGGACGTTTTTCAATGGCAAAAATCAATGAATATTGTAAATGCACAAAGAGTAATTTCTCCGCATTGCAAGGTGCAATTCTGAAATTTTTTGCTTTTTCCTGCTCCTCTTAGCATGATAAAGAAGATTCAAAGAGAGTGAGATGCCAGCTCCTTTCATTCAGTGAGTAGCTTCAAACATTTCTGGTATATGAATAACATGATGTTTTTCAATGGCAAAAATCAATGAATATTGTAAATGCACAAACAGTAATTTCTCCGCATTGCAAGGTGCAATTCTGAAATTTTTTGCTTTTTCCTGCTCCTCTTAGCATGATAAAGAAGATTCAAAGAGAGTGAGATGCCAGCTCCTTTCATTCAGTCAGTAGCTTCAATCATTTCTGGACGTTTTTCAATGGCAAAAATCATTGAATATTGTAAATGCACAAACAGTAATTTCTCCGCATTGCAAGGTGCAATTCTGAAATTTTTTGCTTTTTCCTGCTCCTCTTAGCATGATAAAGAAGATTCAAAGAGAGTGAGATGCCAGCTCCTTTCATTCAGTCAGTAGCTTCAATCATTTCTGGTATATGAATAACATGATGTTTTTCAATGGCAAAAATCAATGAATATTGTAAATGCACAAACAGTAATTTCTCCGCAGTGCAAGGTGCAATTCTGAAATTTTTTGCTTTTTCCTGCTCCTCTTAGCATGATAAATAAGATTCAAAGAGAGTGAGATGCCAGCTCCTTTCATTCAGTCAGTAGCTTCAATCATTTCTGGACGTTTTTCAATGGCAAAAATCAATGAATATTGTAAATGCACAAACAGTAATTTCTCCGCATTGCAAGGTGCAATTCTGAAATTTTTTGCTTTTTCCTGCTCCTCTTAGCATGATAAACAAGATTCAAAGAGAGTGAGATGCCAGCTCCTTTCATTCAGTCAGTAGCTTCAATCATTTCTGGACGTTTTTCAATGGCAAAAATCAATGAATATTGTAAATGCACAAACAGTAATTTCTCCGCATTGCAAGGTGCAATTCTGAAATTTTTTGCTTTTTCCTGCTCCTCTTAGCATGATAAAGAAGACTCAAAGAGAGTGAGATGCCAGCTCCTTTCATTCAGTCAGTAGCTTCAAACATTTCTGGTATATGAATAACATGATGTTTTTCAATGGCAAAAATCAATGAATATTGTAAATGCACAAACAGTAATTTCTCCGCAATGCAAGGTGCAATTCTGAAATGTTTTGCTTTTTCCTGCTCCTCTTAGCATGATAAAGAAGATTCAAAGAGAGTGAGATGCCAGCTCCTTTCATTCAGTCAGTAGCTTCAATCATTTCTGGACGTTTTTCAATGGCAAAAATCAATGAATATTGTAAATGCACAAACAGTAATTTCTCCGCATTGCAAGGTGCAATTCTGAAATTTTTTGCTTTTTCCTGCTCCTCTTAGCATGATAAAGAAGATTCAAAGAGAGTGAGATGCCAGCTCCTTTCATTCAGTCAGTAGCTTCAATCATTTCTGGACGTTTTTCAATGGCAAAAATCAATGAATATTGTAAATGCACAAAGAGTAATTTCTCCGCATTGCAAGGTGCAATTCTGAAATTTTTTGCTTTTTCCTGCTCCTCTTAGCATGATAAAGAAGATTCAAAGAGAGTGAGATGCCAGCTCCTTTCATTCAGTCAGTAGCTTCAAACATTTCTGGTATATGAATAACATGATGTTTTTCAATGGCAAAAATCAATGAATATTGTAAATGCACAAACAGTAATTTCTCCGCATTGCAAGGTGCAATTCTGAAATTTTTTGCTTTTTCCTGCTCCTCTTAGCATGATAAAGAAGATTCAAAGAGAGTGAGATGCCAGCTCCTTTCATTCAGTCAGTAGCTTCAATCATTTCTGGACGTTTTTCAATGGCAAAAATCATTGAATATTGTAAATGCACAAACAGTAATTTCTCCGCATTGCAAGGTGCAATTCTGAAATTTTTTGCTTTTTCCTGCTCCTCTAAGCATGATAAAGAAGATTCAAAGAGAGTGAGATGCCAGCTCCTTTCATTCAGTCAGTAGCTTCAATCATTTCTGGACGTTTTTCAATGGCAAAAATCAATGAATATTGTAAATGCACAAACAGTAATTTCTCCGCATTGCAAGGTGCAATTCTGAAATTTTTTGCTTTTTCCTGCTCCTCTTAGCATGATAAAGAAGATTCAAAGAGAGTGAGATGCCAGCTCCTTTCATTCAGTCAGTAGCTTCAATCATTTCTGGACGTTTTTCAATGGCAAAAATCAATGAATATTGTAAATGCACAAACAGTAATTTCTCCGCATTGCAAGGTGCAATTCTGAAATTTTTTGCTTTTTCCTGCTCCTCTTAGCATGATAAAGAAGATTCAAAGAGAGTGAGATGCCAGCTCCTTTCATTCAGTCAGTAGCTTCAAACATTTCTGGTATATGAATAACATGATGTTTTTCAATGGCAAAAATCAATGAATATTGTAAATGCACAAACAGTAATTTCTCCGCATTGCAAGGTGCAATTCTGAATTTTTTTGCTTTTTCCTGCTCCTCTAAGCATGATAAAGAAGATTCAAAGAGAGTGAGATGCCAGCTCCTTTCATTCAGTCAGTAGCTTCAATCATTTCTGGACGTTTTTCAATGGCAAAAATCAATGAATATTGTAAATGCACAAACAGTAATTTCTCCGCATTGCAAGGTGCAATTCTGAAATTTTTTGCTTTTTCCTGCTCCTCTTAGCATGATAAACAAGATTCAAAGAGAATGAGATGCCAGCTCCTTTCATTCAGTCAGTAGCTTCAATCATTTCTGGACGTTTTTCAATGGCAAAAATCAATGAATATTGTAAATGCACAAACAGTAATTTCTCCGCATTGCAAGGTGCAATTCTGAAATTTTTTGCTTTTTCCTGCTCCTCTTAGCATGATAAAGAAGATTCAAAGAGAGTGAGATGCCAGCTCCTTTCATTCAGTCAGTAGCTTCAAACATTTCTGGTATATGAATAACATGATGTTTTTCAATGGCAAAAATCAATGAATATTGTAAATGCACAAACAGTAATTTCTCCGCATTGCAAGGTGCAATTCTGAAATTTTTTGCTTTTTCCTGCTCCTCTTAGCATGATAAAGAAGATTCAAAGAGAGTGAGATGCCAGCTCCTTTCATTCAGTCAGTAGCTTCAATCATTTCTGGACGTTTTTCAATGGCAAAAATCAATGAATATTGTAAATGCACAAACAGTAATTTCTCCGCATTGCAAGGTGCAATTCTGAAATTTTTTGCTTTTTCCTGCTCCTCTTAGCATGATAAACAAGATTCAAAGAGAGTGAGATGCCAGCTCCTTTCATTCAGTCAGTAGCTTCAATCATTTCTGGATGTTTTTCAATGGCAAAAATCAATGAATATTGTAAATGCACAAACAGTAATTTCTCCGCATTGCAAGGTGCAATTCTGAAATTTTTTGCTTTTTTCTGCTCCTCTTAGCATGATAAAGAAGATTCAAAGAGAGTGAGATGCCAGCTCCTTTCATTCAGTCAGTAGCTTCAAACATTTCTGGTATATGAATAACATGATGTTTTTCAATGGCAAAAATCAATGAATATTGTAAATGCACAAACAGTAATTTCTCCGCATTGCAAGGTGCAATTCTGAAATTTTTTGCTTTTTCCTGCTCCTCTTAGCATGATAAAGAAGATTCAAAGAGAGTGAGATGCCAGCTCCTTTCATTCAGTAAGTAGCTTCAATCATTTCTGGACGTTTTTCAATGGCAAAAATCAATGAATATTGTAAATGCACAAACAGTAATTTCTCCGCATTGCAAGGTGCAATTCTGAAATTTTTTGCTTTTTCCTGCTCCTCTTAGCATGATAAACAAGATTCAAAGAGAGTGAGATGCCAGCTCTTTTCATTCAGTCAGTAGCTTCAATCATTTCTGGACGTTTTTCAATGACAAAAATCAATGAATATTGTAAATGCACAAACAGTAATTTCTCCGCATTGCAAGGTGCAATTCTGAAATTTTTTGCTTTTTCCTGCTCCTCTTAGCATGATAAAGAAGATTCAAAGAGAGTGAGATGCCAGCTCCTTTCATTCAGTCAGTAGCTTCAATCATTTCTGGACGTTTTTCAATGGCAAAAATCATTGAATATTGTAAATGCACAAAGTAATTTCTCCGCATTGCAAGGTGCAATTCTGAAATTTTTTGCTTTTTCCTGCTCCTCTTAGCATGATAAAGAAGATTCAAAGAGAGTGAGATGCCAACTCCTTTCATTCAGTCAGTAGCTTCAATCATTTTTGGTATATGAATAACATGATGTTTTTCAATGGCAAAAATCAATGAATATTGTAAATGCACAAACAGTAATTTCTCCGCATTGCAAGGTGCAATTCTGAAATTTTTTGCTTTTTCCTGCTCCTCAGCATGATAAAGAAGATTCAAAGAGAGTGAGATGCCAGCTCCTTTCATTCAGTCAGTAGCTTCAATCATTTCTGGACGTTTTTCAATGGCAAAAATCAATGAATATTGTAAATGCACAAACAGTAATTTCTCCGCATTGCAAGGTGCAATTCTGAAATTTTTTGCTTTTTCCTGCTCCTCTTAGCATGATAAACAAGATTCAAAGAGAGTGAGATGCCAGCTCCTTTCATTCAGTCAGTAGCTTCAATCATTTCTGGACGTTTTTCAATGGCAAAAATCAATGAATATTGTAAATGCACAAACAGTAATTTCTCCGCATTGCAAGGTGCAATTCTGAAATTTTTTGCTTTTTCCTGCTCCTCTTAGCATGATAAAGAAGATTCAAAGAGAGTGAGATGCCAGCTCCTTTCATTCAGTCAGTAGCTTCAATCATTTCTGGACGTTTTTCAATGGCAAAAATCAATGAATATTGTAAATGCACAAACAGTAATTTCTCCGCATTGCAAGGTGCAATTCTGAAATTTTTTGCTTTTTCCTGCTCCTCTTAGCATGATAAAGAAGATTCAAAGAGAGTGAGATGCCAGCTCCTTTCATTCAGTCAGTAGCTTCAAACATTTCTGGTATATGAATAACATGATGTTTTTCAATGGCAAAAATCAATGAATATTGTAAATGCACAAACAATAATTTCTCCGCATTGCAAGGTGCAATTCTGAATTTTTTTGCTTTTTCCTGCTCCTCTAAGCATGATAAAGAAGATTCAGAGAGTGAGATGCCAGCTCCTTTCATTCAGTCAGTAGCTTCAATCATTTCTGGACGTTTTTCAATGGCAAAAATCAATGAATATTGTAAATGCACAAACAGTAATTTCTCCGCATTGCAAGGTGCAATTCTGAAATTTTTTGCTTTTTCCTGCTCCTCTTAGCATGATAAAGAAGATTCAAAGAGAGTGAGATGCCAGCTCCTTTCATTCAGTCAGTAGCTTCAATCATTTCTGGACGTTTTTCAATGGCAAAAATCAATGAATATTGTAAATGCACAAACAGTAATTTCTCCGCATTGCAAGGTGCAATTCTGAAATTTTTTGCTTTTTCCTGCTCCTCTTAGCATGATAAACAAGATTCAAAGAGAGTGAGATGCCAGCTCCTTTCATTCAGTCAGTAGCTTCAATCATTTCTGGATGTTTTTCAATGGCAAAAATCAATGAATATTGTAAATGCACAAACAGTAATTTCTCCGCATTGCAAGGTGCAATTCTGAAATTTTTTGCTTTTTTCTGCTCCTCTTAGCATGATAAAGAAGATTCAAAGAGAGTGAGATGCCAGCTCCTTTCATTCAGTCAGTAGCTTCAAACATTTCTGGTATATGAATAACATGATGTTTTTCAATGGCAAAAATCAATGAATATTGTAAATGCACAAACAGTAATTTCTCCGCATTGCAAGGTGCAATTCTGAAATTTTTTGCTTTTTCCTGCTCCTCTTAGCATGATAAAGAAGATTCAAAGAGAGTGAGATGCCAGCTCCTTTCATTCAGTAAGTAGCTTCAATCATTTCTGGACGTTTTTCAATGGCAAAAATCAATGAATATTGTAAATGCACAAACAGTAATTTCTCCGCATTGCAAGGTGCAATTCTGAAATTTTTTGCTTTTTCCTGCTCCTCTTAGCATGATAAACAAGATTCAAAGAGAGTGAGATGCCAGCTCTTTTCATTCAGTCAGTAGCTTCAATCATTTCTGGACGTTTTTCAATGACAAAAATCAATGAATATTGTAAATGCACAAACAGTAATTTCTCCGCATTGCAAGGTGCAATTCTGAAATTTTTTGCTTTTTCCTGCTCCTCTTAGCATGATAAAGAAGATTCAAAGAGAGTGAGATGCCAGCTCCTTTCATTCAGTCAGTAGCTTCAATCATTTCTGGACGTTTTTCAATGGCAAAAATCATTGAATATTGTAAATGCACAAAGTAATTTCTCCGCATTGCAAGGTGCAATTCTGAAATTTTTTGCTTTTTCCTGCTCCTCTTAGCATGATAAAGAAGATTCAAAGAGAGTGAGATGCCAACTCCTTTCATTCAGTCAGTAGCTTCAATCATTTTTGGTATATGAATAACATGATGTTTTTCAATGGCAAAAATCAATGAATATTGTAAATGCACAAACAGTAATTTCTCCGCATTGCAAGGTGCAATTCTGAAATTTTTTGCTTTTTCCTGCTCCTCAGCATGATAAAGAAGATTCAAAGAGAGTGAGATGCCAGCTCCTTTCATTCAGTCAGTAGCTTCAATCATTTCTGGACGTTTTTCAATGGCAAAAATCAATGAATATTGTAAATGCACAAACAGTAATTTCTCCGCATTGCAAGGTGCAATTCTGAAATTTTTTGCTTTTTCCTGCTCCTCTTAGCATGATAAACAAGATTCAAAGAGAGTGAGATGCCAGCTCCTTTCATTCAGTCAGTAGCTTCAATCATTTCTGGACGTTTTTCAATGGCAAAAATCAATGAATATTGTAAATGCACAAACAGTAATTTCTCCGCATTGCAAGGTGCAATTCTGAAATTTTTTGCTTTTTTCTGCTCCTCTTAGCATGATAAAGAAGATTCAAAGAGAGTGAGATGCCAGCTCCTTTCATTCAGTCAGTAGCTTCAAACATTTCTGGTATATGAATAACATGATGTTTTTCAATGGCAAAAATCAATGAATATTGTAAATGCACAAACAGTAATTTCTCCGCATTGCAAGGTGCAATTCTGAAATTTTTTGCTTTTTCCTGCTCCTCTTAGCATGATAAAGAAGATTCAAAGAGAGTGAGATGCCAGCTCCTTTCATTCAGTAAGTAGCTTCAATCATTTCTGGACGTTTTTCAATGGCAAAAATCAATGAATATTGTAAATGCACAAACAGTAATTTCTCCGCATTGCAAGGTGCAATTCTGAAATTTTTTGCTTTTTCCTGCTCCTCTTAGCATGATAAACAAGATTCAAAGAGAGTGAGATGCCAGCTCTTTTCATTCAGTCAGTAGCTTCAATCATTTCTGGACGTTTTTCAATGACAAAAATCAATGAATATTGTAAATGCACAAACAGTAATTTCTCCGCATTGCAAGGTGCAATTCTGAAATTTTTTGCTTTTTCCTGCTCCTCTTAGCATGATAAAGAAGATTCAAAGAGAGTGAGATGCCAGCTCCTTTCATTCAGTCAGTAGCTTCAATCATTTCTGGACGTTTTTCAATGGCAAAAATCATTGAATATTGTAAATGCACAAAGTAATTTCTCCGCATTGCAAGGTGCAATTCTGAAATTTTTTGCTTTTTCCTGCTCCTCTTAGCATGATAAAGAAGATTCAAAGAGAGTGAGATGCCAACTCCTTTCATTCAGTCAGTAGCTTCAATCATTTTTGGTTTATGAATAACATGATGTTTTTCAATGGCAAAAATCAATGAATATTGTAAATGCACAAACAGTAATTTCTCCGCATTGCAAGGTGCAATTCTGAAATTTTTTGCTTTTTCCTGCTCCTCAGCATGATAAAGAAGATTCAAAGAGAGTGAGATGCCAGCTCCTTTCATTCAGTCAGTAGCTTCAATCATTTCTGGACGTTTTTCAATGGCAAAAATCAATGAATATTGTAAATGCACAAACAGTAATTTCTCCGCATTGCAAGGTGCAATTCTGAAATTTTTTGCTTTTTCCTGCTCCTCTTAGCATGATAAACAAGATTCAAAGAGAGTGAGATGCCAGCTCCTTTCATTCAGTCAGTAGCTTCAATCATTTCTGGACGTTTTTCAATGGCAAAAATCAATGAATATTGTAAATGCACAAACAGTAATTTCTCCGCATTGCAAGGTGCAATTCTGAAATTTTTTGCTTTTTCCTGCTCCTCTTAGCATGATAAAGAAGATTCAAAGAGAGTGAGATGCCAGCTCCTTTCATTCAGTCAGTAGCTTCCATCATTTCTGGACGTTTTTCAATGGCAAAAATCAATGAATATTGTAAATGCACAAACAGTAATTTCTCCGCATTGCAAGGTGCAATTCTGAAATTTTTTGCTTTTTCCTGCTCCTCTTAGCATGATAAAGAAGATTCAAAGAGAGTGAGATGCCAGCTCCTTTCATTCAGTCAGTAGCTTCAAACATTTCTGGTATATGAATAACATGATGTTTTTCAATGGCAAAAATCAATGAATATTGTAAATGCACAAACAATAATTTCTCCGCATTGCAAGGTGCAATTCTGAATTTTTTTGCTTTTTCCTGCTCCTCTAAGCATGATAAAGAAGATTCAGAGAGTGAGATGCCAGCTCCTTTCATTCAGTCAGTAGCTTCAATCATTTCTGGACGTTTTTCAATGGCAAAAATCAATGAATATTGTAAATGCACAAACAGTAATTTCTCCGCATTGCAAGGTGCAATTCTGAAATTTTTTGCTTTTTCCTGCTCCTCTTAGCAAGATAAACAAGATTCAAAGAGAGTGAGATGCCAGCTCCTTTCATTCAGTCAGTAGCTTCAATCATTTCTGGACGTTTTTCAATGGCAAAAATCATTGAATATTGTAAATGCACAAAGTAATTTCTCCGCATTGCAAGGTGCAATTCTGAAATTTTTTGCTTTTTCCTGCTCCTCTTAGCATGATAAAGAAGATTCAAAGAGAGTGAGATGCCAACTCCTTTCATTCAGTCAGTAGCTTCAATCATTTTTGGTATATGAATAACATGATGTTTTTCAATGGCAAAAATCAATGAATATTGTAAATGCACAAACAGTAATTTCTCCGCATTGCAAGGTGCAATTCTGAAATTTTTTGCTTTTTCCTGCTCCTCAGCATGATAAAGAAGATTCAAAGAGAGTGAGATGCCAGCTCCTTTCATTCAGTCAGTAGCTTCAATCATTTCTGGACGTTTTTCAATGGCAAAAATCAATGAATATTGTAAATGCACAAACAGTAATTTCTCCGCATTGCAAGGTGCAATTCTGAAATTTTTTGCTTTTTCCTGCTCCTCTTAGCATGATAAAGAAGATTCAAAGAGAGTGAGATGCCAGCTCCTTTCATTCAGTCAGTAGCTTCAAACATTTCTGGTATATGAATAACATGATGTTTTTCAATGGCAAAAATCAATGAATATTGTAAATGCACAAACAATAATTTCTCCGCATTGCAAGGTGCAATTCTGAATTTTTTTGCTTTTTCCTGCTCCTCTAAGCATGATAAAGAAGATTCAGAGAGTGAGATGCCAGCTCCTTTCATTCAGTCAGTAGCTTCAATCATTTCTGGACGTTTTTCAATGGCAAAAATCAATGAATATTGTAAATGCACAAACAGTAATTTCTCCGCATTGCAAGGTGCAATTCTGAAATTTTTTGCTTTTTCCTGCTCCTCTTAGCAAGATAAACAAGATTCAAAGAGAGTGAGATGCCAGCTCCTTTCATTCAGTCAGTAGCTTCAATCATTTCTGGACGTTTTTCAATGGCAAAAATCAATGAATATTGTAAATGCACAAACAGTAATTTCTCCGCATTGCAAGGTGCAATTCTGAAATTTTTTGCTTTTTCCTGCTCCTCTTAGCATGATAAAGAAGATTCAAAGAGAGTGAGATGCCAGCTCCTTTCATTCAGTGAGTAGCTTCAATCATTTCTGGACATTTTTCAATGGCAAAAATCAATGAATATTGTAAATGCACAAACAGTAATTTCTCCGCATTGCAAGGTGCAATTCTGAAATTTTTTGCTTTTTCCTGCTCCTCTTAGCATGATAAAGAAGATTCAAAGAGAGTGAGATGCCAGCTCCTTTCATTCAGTCAGTAGCTTCAATCATTTCTGGACGTTTTTCAATGGCAAAAATCAATGAATATTGTAAATGCACAAACAGTAATTTCTCCGCATTGCAAGGTGCAATTCTGAAATTTTTTGCTTTTTCCTGCTCCTCTTAGCATGATAAAGAAGATTCAAAGAGTGAGATGCCAGCTCCTTTCATTGTCAGTAGCTTCAAACATTTCTGGTATATGAATAACATGATGTTTTTCAATGGCAAAAATCAATGAATATTGTAAATGCACAAACAGTAATTTCTCCGCATTGCAAGGTGCAATTCTGAAATTTTTTGCTTTTTCCTGCTCCTCTTAGCATGATAAAGAAGATTCAAAGAGAGTGAGATGCCAGCTCCTTTCATTCAGTCAGTAGCTTCAAACATTTCTGGTATATGAATAACATGATGTTTTTCAATGGCAAAAATCAATGAATATTGTAAATGCACAAACAGTAATTTCTCCGCATTGCAAGGTGCAATTCTGAAATTTTTTGCTTTTTCCTGCTCCTCTTAGCATGATAAAGAAGATTCAAAGAGAGTGAGATGCCAGCTCCTTTCATTCAGTCAGTAGCTTCAATCATTTCTGGACATTTTTCAATGGCAAAAATCAATGAATATTGTAAATGCACAAACAGTAATTTCTCCGCATTGCAAGGTGCAATTCTGAAATTTTTTGCTTTTTCCTGCTCCTCTTAGCATGATAAAGAAGATTCAAAGAGAGTGAGATGCCAGCTCCTTTCATTCAGTCAGTAGCTTCAATCATTTCTGGACGTTTTTCAATGGCAAAAATCATTGAATATTGTAAATGCACAAACAGTAATTTCTCCGCATTGCAAGGTGCAATTCTGAAATTTTTTGCTTTTTCCTGCTCCTCTTAGCATGATAAAGAAGATTCAAAGAGAGTGAGATGCCAGCTCCTTTCATTCAGTCAGTAGCTTCATTCATTTCTGGTATATGAATAACATGATGTTTTTCAATGGCAAAAATCAATGAATATTGTAAATGCACAAACAGTAATTTCTCCGCATTGCAAGGTGCAATTCTGAAATTTTTTGCTTTTTCCTGCTCCTCTTAGCATGATAAACAAGATTCAAAGAGAGTGAGATGCCAGCTCCTTTCATTCAGTCAGTAGCTTCTATCATTTCTGGACGTTTTTCAATGGCAAAAATCAATGAATATTGTAAATGCACAAACAGTAATTTCTCCGCATTGCAAGGTGCAATTCTGAAATTTTTTGCTTTTTCCTGCTCCTCTTAGCATGATAAAGAAGATTCAAAGAGAGTGAGATGCCAGCTCCTTTCATTCAGTCAGTAGCTTCAAACATTTCTGGTATATGAATAACATGATGTTTTTCAATGGCAAAAATCAATGAATATTGTAAATGCACAAACAGTAATTTCTCCGCATTGCAAGGTGCAATTCTGAAATTTTTTGCTTTTTCCTGCTCCTCTTAGCATGATAAAGAAGATTCAAAGAGAGTGAGATGCCAGCTCCTTTCATTCAGTCAGTAGCTTCAATCATTTCTGGACGTTTTTCAATGGCAAAAATCAATGAATATTGTAAATGCACAAACAGTAATTTCTCCGCATTGCAAGGTGCAATTCTGAAATTTTTTGCTTTTTCCTGCTCCTCTTAGCATGATAAAGAAGATTCAAAGAGAGTGAGATGCCAGCTCCTTTCATTCAGTCAGTAGCTTCAATCATTTCTGGACGTTTTTCAATGGCAAAAATCAATGAATATTGTAAATGCACAAACAGTAATTTCTCCGCATTGCAAGGTGCAATTCTGAAATTTTTTGCTTTTTCCTGCTCCTCTTAGCATGATAAAGAAGATTCAAAGAGAGTGAGATGCCAGCTCCTTTCATTCAGTCAGTAGCTTCAATCATTTCTGGACATTTTTCAATGGCAAAAATCAATGAATATTGTAAATGCACAAACAGTAATTTCTCCGCATTGCAAGGTGCAATTCTGAAATTTTTTGCTTTTTCCTGCTCCTCTTAGCATGATAAAGAAGATTCAAAGAGAGTGAGATGCCAGCTCCTTTCATTCAGTCAGTAGCTTCAATCATTTCTGGACGTTTTTCAATGGCAAAAATCATTGAATATTGTAAATGCACAAACAGTAATTTCTCCGCATTGCAAGGTGCAATTCTGAAATTTTTTGCTTTTTCCTGCTCCTCTTAGCATGATAAAGAAGATTCAAAGAGAGTGAGATGCCAGCTCCTTTCATTCAGTCAGTAGCTTCATTCATTTCTGGTATATGAATAACATGATGTTTTTCAATGGCAAAAATCAATGAATATTGTAAATGCACAAACAGTAATTTCTCCGCATTGCAAGGTGCAATTCTGAAATTTTTTGCTTTTTCCTGCTCCTCTTAGCATGATAAAGAAGATTCAAAGAGAGTGAGATGCCAGCTCCTTTCATTCAGTCAGTAGCTTCAATCATTTCTGGACGTTTTTCAATGGCAAAAATCATTGAATATTGTAAATGCACAAACAGTAATTTCTCCGCATTGCAAGGTGCAATTCTGAAATTTTTTGCTTTTTCCTGCTCCTCTTAGCATGATAAAGAAGATTCAAAGAGAGTGAGATGCCAGCTCCTTTCATTCAGTCAGTAGCTTCATTCATTTCTGGTATATGAATAACATGATGTTTTTCAATGGCAAAAATCAATGAATATTGTAAATGCACAAACAGTAATTTCTCCGCATTGCAAGGTGCAATTCTGAAATTTTTTGCTTTTTCCTGCTCCTCTTAGCATGATAAACAAGATTCAAAGAGAGTGAGATGCCAGCTCCTTTCATTCAGTCAGTAGCTTCTATCATTTCTGGACGTTTTTCAATGGCAAAAATCAATGAATATTGTAAATGCACAAACAGTAATTTCTCCGCATTGCAAGGTGCAATTCTGAAATTTTTTGCTTTTTCCTGCTCCTCTTAGCATGATAAAGAAGATTCAAAGAGAGTGAGATGCCAGCTCCTTTCATTCAGTCAGTAGCTTCAAACATTTCTGGTATATGAATAACATGATGTTTTTCAATGGCAAAAATCAATGAATATTGTAAATGCACAAACAGTAATTTCTCCGCATTGCAAGGTGCAATTCTGAAATTTTTTGCTTTTTCCTGCTCCTCTTAGCATGATAAAGAAGATTCAAAGAGAGTGAGATGCCAGCTCCTTTCATTCAGTCAGTAGCTTCAATCATTTCTGGACGTTTTTCAATGGCAAAAATCAATGAATATTGTAAATGCACAAACAGTAATTTCTCCGCATTGCAAGGTGCAATTCTGAAATTTTTTGCTTTTTCCTGCTCCTCTTAGCATGATAAAGAAGATTCAAAGAGAGTGAGATGCCAGCTCCTTTCATTCAGTCAGTAGCTTCAATCATTTCTGGACGTTTTTCAATGGCAAAAATCAATGAATATTGTAAATGCACAAACAGTAATTTCTCCGCATTGCAAGGTGCAATTCTGAAATTTTTTGCTTTTTCCTGCTCCTCTTAGCATGATAAAGAAGATTCAAAGAGAGTGAGATGCCAGCTCCTTTCATTCAGTCAGTAGCTTCAATCATTTCTGGACGTTTTTCAATGGCAAAAATCAATGAATATTGTAAATGCACAAACAGTAATTTCTCCGCATTGCAAGGTGCAATTCTGAAATTTTTTGCTTTTTCCTGCTCCTCTTAGCATGATAAAGAAGATTCAAAGAGAGTGAGATGCCAGCTCCTTTCATTCAGTCAGTAGCTTCAATCATTTCTGGAATAACATTTTTTTCAATGGCAAAAATCAATGAATATTGTAAATGCACAAACAGTAATTTCTCCGCATTGCAAGGTGCAATTCTGAAATTTTTTGCTTTTTCCTGCTCCTCTTAGCATGATAAAGAAGATTCAAAGAGAGTGAGATGCCAGCTCCTTTCATTCAGTCAGTAGCTTCAATCATTTCTGGACGTTTTTCAATGGCAAAAATCATTGAATATTGTAAATGCACAAACAGTAATTTCTCCGCATTGCAAGGTGCAATTCTGAAATTTTTTGCTTTTTCCTGCTCCTCTTAGCATGATAAAGAAGATTCAAAGAGAGTGAGATGCCAGCTCCTTTCATTCAGTCAGTAGCTTCATTCATTTCTGGTATATGAATAACATGATGTTTTTCAATGGCAAAAATCAATGAATATTGTAAATGCACAAACAGTAATTTCTCCGCATTGCAAGGTGCAATTCTGAAATTTTTTGCTTTTTCCTGCTCCTCTTAGCATGATAAACAAGATTCAAAGAGAGTGAGATGCCAGCTCCTTTCATTCAGTCAGTAGCTTCTATCATTTCTGGACGTTTTTCAATGGCAAAAATCAATGAATATTGTAAATGCACAAACAGTAATTTCTCCGCATTGCAAGGTGCAATTCTGAAATTTTTTGCTTTTTCCTGCTCCTCTTAGCATGATAAAGAAGATTCAAAGAGAGTGAGATGCCAGCTCCTTTCATTCAGTCAGTAGCTTCAAACATTTCTGGTATATGAATAACATGATGTTTTTCAATGGCAAAAATCAATGAATATTGTAAATGCACAAACAGTAATTTCTCCGCATTGCAAGGTGCAATTCTGAAATTTTTTGCTTTTTCCTGCTCCTCTTAGCATGATAAAGAAGATTCAAAGAGAGTGAGATGCCAGCTCCTTTCATTCAGTCAGTAGCTTCAATCATTTCTGGACGTTTTTCAATGGCAAAAATCAATGAATATTGTAAATGCACAAACAGTAATTTCTCCGCATTGCAAGGTGCAATTCTGAAATTTTTTTGCTTTTTCCTGCTCCTCTTAGCATGATAAACAAGATTCAAAGAGAGTGAGATGCCAGCTCCTTTCATTCAGTCAGTAGCTTCAATCATTTCTGGACGTTTTTCAATGGCAAAAATCAATGAATATTGTAAATGCACAAACAGTAATTTCTCCGCATTGCAAGGTGCAATTCTGAAATTTTTTGCTTTTTCCTGCTCCTCTTAGCATGATAAAGAAGATTCAAAGAGAGTGAGATGCCAGCTCCTTTCATTCAGTCAGTAGCTTCAAACATTTCTGGTATATGAATAACATGATGTTTTTCAATGGCAAAAATCAATGAATATTGTAAATGCACAAACAGTAATTTCTCCGCATTGCAAGGTGCAATTCTGAAATTTTTGCTTTTTCCTGCTCCTCTTAGCATGATAAAGAAGATTCAAAGAGAGTGAGATGCCAGCTCCTTTCATTCAGTCAGTAGCTTCAATCATTTCTGGACATTTTTCAATGGCAAAAATCAATGAATATTGTAAATGCACAAACAGTAATTTCTCCGCATTGCAAGGTGCAATTCTGAATTTTTTTGCTTTTTCCTGCTCCTCTTAGCATGATAAAGAAGATTCAAAGAGAGTGAGATGCCAGCTCCTTTCATTCAGTCAGTAGCTTCAATCATTTCTGGACGTTTTTCAATGGCAAAAATCAATGAATATTGTAAATGCACAAAGAGTAATTTCTCCGCATTGCAAGGTGCAATTCTGAAATTTTTTGCTTTTTCCTGCTCCTCTTAGCATGATAAAGAAGATTCAAAGAGAGTGAGATGCCAGCTCCTTTCATTCAGTCAGTAGCTTCAAACATTTCTGGTATATGAATAACATGATGTTTTTCAATGGCAAAAATCAATGAATATTGTAAATGCACAAACAGTAATTTCTCCGCATTGCAAGGTGCAATTCTGAAATTTTTTGCTTTTTCCTGCTCCTCTTAGCATGATAAACAAGATTCAAAGAGAGTGAGATGCCAGCTCCTTTCATTCAGTCAGTAGCTTCAATCATTTCTGGACGTTTTTCAATGGCAAAAATCAATGAATATTGTAAATGCACAAACAGTAATTTCTCCGCATTGCAAGGTGCAATTCTGAAATTTTTTGCTTTTTCCTGCTCCTCTTAGCATGATAAACAAGATTCAAAGAGAGTGAGATGCCAGCTCCTTTCATTCAGTCAGTAGCTTCAAACATTTCTGGTATATGAATAACATGATGTTTTTCAATGGCAAAAATCAATGAATATTGTAAATGCACAAACAGTAATTTCTCCGCATTGCAAGGTGCAATTCTGAAATTTTTTGCTTTTTCCTGCTCCTCTTAGCATGATAAAGAAGATTCAAAGAGAGTGAGATGCCAGCTCCTTTCATTCAGTCAGTAGCTTCAATCATTTCTGGACATTTTTCAATGGCAAAAATCAATGAATATTGTAAATGCACAAACAGTAATTTCTCCGCATTGCAAGGTGCAATTCTGAAATTTTTTGCTTTTTCCTGCTCCTCTTAGCATGATAAAGAAGATTCAAAGAGAGTGAGATGCCAGCTCCTTTCATTCAGTCAGTAGCTTCAATCATTTCTGGACGTTTTTCAATGGCAAAAATCAATGAATATTGTAAATGCACAAAGAGTAATTTCTCCGCATTGCAAGGTGCAATTCTGAAATTTTTTGCTTTTTCCTGCTCCTCTTAGCATGATAAAGAAGATTCAAAGAGAGTGAGATGCCAGCTCCTTTCATTCAGTCAGTAGCTTCAAACATTTCTGGTATATGAATAACATGATGTTTTTCAATGGCAAAAATCAATGAATATTGTAAATGCACAAACAGTAATTTCTCCGCATTGCAAGGTGCAATTCTGAAATTTTTTGCTTTTTCCTGCTCCTCTTAGCATGATAAAGAAGATTCAAAGAGAGTGAGATGCCAGCTCCTTTCATTCAGTCAGTAGCTTCAATCATTTCTGGACGTTTTTCAATGGCAAAAATCATTGAATATTGTAAATGCACAAACAGTAATTTCTCCGCATTGCAAGGTGCAATTCTGAAATTTTTTGCTTTTTCCTGCTCCTCTTAGCATGATAAAGAAGATTCAAAGAGAGTGAGATGCCAGCTCCTTTCATTCAGTCAGTAGCTTCAATCATTTCTGGTATATGAATAACATGATGTTTTTCAATGGCAAAAATCAATGAATATTGTAAATGCACAAACAGTAATTTCTCCGCAGTGCAAGGTGCAATTCTGAAATTTTTTGCTTTTTCCTGCTCCTCTTAGCATGATAAAGAAGATTCAAAGAGAGTGAGATGCCAGCTCCTTTCATTCAGTCAGTAGCTTCAATCATTTCTGGACGTTTTTCAATGGCAAAAATCAATGAATATTGTAAATGCACAAACAGTAATTTCTCCGCATTGCAAGGTGCAATTCTGAAATTTTTTGCTTTTTCCTGCTCCTCTTAGCATGATAAACAAGATTCAAAGAGAGTGAGATGCCAGCTCCTTTCATTCAGTCAGTAGCTTCAATCATTTCTGGACGTTTTTCAATGGCAAAAATCAATGAATATTGTAAATGCACAAACAGTAATTTCTCCGCATTGCAAGGTGCAATTCTGAAATTTTTTGCTTTTTCCTGCTCCTCTTAGCATGATAAAGAAGACTCAAAGAGAGTGAGATGCCAGCTCCTTTCATTCAGTCAGTAGCTTCAAACATTTCTGGTATATGAATAACATGATGTTTTTCAATGGCAAAAATCAATGAATATTGTAAATGCACAAACAGTAATTTCTCCGCAATGCAAGGTGCAATTCTGAAATGTTTTGCTTTTTCCTGCTCCTCTTAGCATGATAAAGAAGATTCAAAGAGAGTGAGATGCCAGCTCCTTTCATTCAGTCAGTAGCTTCAATCATTTCTGGACGTTTTTCAATGGCAAAAATCAATGAATATTGTAAATGCACAAACAGTAATTTCTCCGCATTGCAAGGTGCAATTCTGAAATTTTTTGCTTTTTCCTGCTCCTCTTAGCATGATAAAGAAGATTCAAAGAGAGTGAGATGCCAGCTCCTTTCATTCAGTCAGTAGCTTCAATCATTTCTGGACGTTTTTCAATGGCAAAAATCAATGAATATTGTAAATGCACAAAGAGTAATTTCTCCGCATTGCAAGGTGCAATTCTGAAATTTTTTGCTTTTTCCTGCTCCTCTTAGCATGATAAAGAAGATTCAAAGAGAGTGAGATGCCAGCTCCTTTCATTCAGTCAGTAGCTTCAAACATTTCTGGTATATGAATAACATGATGTTTTTCAATGGCAAAAATCAATGAATATTGTAAATGCACAAACAGTAATTTCTCCGCATTGCAAGGTGCAATTCTGAAATTTTTTGCTTTTTCCTGCTCCTCTTAGCATGATAAAGAAGATTCAAAGAGAGTGAGATGCCAGCTCCTTTCATTCAGTCAGTAGCTTCAATCATTTCTGGACGTTTTTCAATGGCAAAAATCATTGAATATTGTAAATGCACAAACAATAATTTCTCCGCATTGCAAGGTGCAATTCTGAAATTTTTTGCTTTTTCCTGCTCCTCTAAGCATGATAAAGAAGATTCAAAGAGAGTGAGATGCCAGCTCCTTTCATTCAGTCAGTAGCTTCAATCATTTCTGGACGTTTTTCAATGGCAAAAATCAATGAATATTGTAAATGCACAAACAGTAATTTCTCCGCATTGCAAGGTGCAATTCTGAAATTTTTTGCTTTTTCCTGCTCCTCTTAGCATGATAAAGAAGATTCAAAGAGAGTGAGATGCCAGCTCCTTTCATTCAGTCAGTAGCTTCAATCATTTCTGGACGTTTTTCAATGGCAAAAATCAATGAATATTGTAAATGCACAAACAGTAATTTCTCCGCATTGCAAGGTGCAATTCTGAAATTTTTTGCTTTTTCCTGCTCCTCTTAGCATGATAAAGAAGATTCAAAGAGAGTGAGATGCCAGCTCCTTTCATTCAGTCAGTAGCTTCAAACATTTCTGGTATATGAATAACGATGTTTTTCAATGGCAAAAATCAATGAATATTGTAAATGCACAAACAGTAATTTCTCCGCATTGCAAGGTGCAATTCTGAATTTTTTTGCTTTTTCCTGCTCCTCTAAGCATGATAAAGAAGATTCAAAGAGAGTGAGATGCCAGCTCCTTTCATTCAGTCAGTAGCTTCAATCATTTCTGGACGTTTTTCAATGGCAAAAATCAATGAATATTGTAAATGCACAAACAGTAATTTCTCCGCATTGCAAGGTGCAATTCTGAAATTTTTTGCTTTTTCCTGCTCCTCTTAGCATGATAAACAAGATTCAAAGAGAATGAGATGCCAGCTCCTTTCATTCAGTCAGTAGCTTCAATCATTTCTGGACGTTTTTCAATGGCAAAAATCAATGAATATTGTAAATGCACAAACAGTAATTTCTCCGCATTGCAAGGTGCAATTCTGAAATTTTTTGCTTTTTCCTGCTCCTCTTAGCATGATAAAGAAGATTCAAAGAGAGTGAGATGCCAGCTCCTTTCATTCAGTCAGTAGCTTCAAACATTTCTGGTATATGAATAACATGATGTTTTTCAATGGCAAAAATCAATGAATATTGTAAATGCACAAACAGTAATTTCTCCGCATTGCAAGGTGCAATTCTGAAATTTTTTGCTTTTTCCTGCTCCTCTTAGCATGATAAAGAAGATTCAAAGAGAGTGAGATGCCAGCTCCTTTCATTCAGTCAGTAGCTTCAATCATTTCTGGACGTTTTTCAATGGCAAAAATCAATGAATATTGTAAATGCACAAACAGTAATTTCTCCGCATTGCAAGGTGCAATTCTGAAATTTTTTGCTTTTTCCTGCTCCTCTTAGCATGATAAACAAGATTCAAAGAGAGTGAGATGCCAGCTCTTTTCATTCAGTCAGTAGCTTCAATCATTTCTGGACGTTTTTCAATGACAAAAATCAATGAATATTGTAAATGCACAAACAGTAATTTCTCCGCATTGCAAGGTGCAATTCTGAAATTTTTTGCTTTTTCCTGCTCCTCTTAGCATGATAAAGAAGATTCAAAGAGAGTGAGATGCCAGCTCCTTTCATTCAGTCAGTAGCTTCAATCATTTCTGGACGTTTTTCAATGGCAAAAATCATTGAATATTGTAAATGCACAAAGTAATTTCTCCGCATTGCAAGGTGCAATTCTGAAATTTTTTGCTTTTTCCTGCTCCTCTTAGCATGATAAAGAAGATTCAAAGAGAGTGAGATGCCAACTCCTTTCATTCAGTCAGTAGCTTCAATCATTTCTGGTATATGAATAACATGATGTTTTTCAATGGCAAAAATCAATGAATATTGTAAATGCACAAACAGTAATTTCTCCGCATTGCAAGGTGCAATTCTGAAATTTTTTGCTTTTTCCTGCTCCTCAGCATGATAAAGAAGATTCAAAGAGAGTGAGATGCCAGCTCCTTTCATTCAGTCAGTAGCTTCAATCATTTCTGGACGTTTTTCAATGGCAAAAATCAATGAATATTGTAAATGCACAAACAGTAATTTCTCCGCATTGCAAGGTTCAATTCTGAAATTTTTTGCTTTTTCCTGCTCCTCTTAGCATGATAAAGAAGATTCAAAGAGAGTGAGATGCCAGCTCCTTTCATTCAGTCAGTAGCTTCAATCATTTCTGGACGTTTTTCAATGGCAAAAATCAATGAATATTGTAAATGCACAAACAGTAATTTCTCCGCATTGCAAGGTGCAATTCTGAAATTTTTTGCTTTTTCCTGCTCCTCTTAGCATGATAAAGAAGATTCAAAGAGAGTGAGATGCCAGCTCCTTTCATTCAGTCAGTAGCTTCAATCATTTCTGGACGTTTTTCAATGGCAAAAATCAATGAATATTGTAAATGCACAAACAGTAATTTCTCCGCATTGCAAGGTGCAATTCTGAAATTTTTTGCTTTTTCCTGCTCCTCTTAGCATGATAAAGAAGATTCAAAGAGAGTGAGATGCCAGCTCCTTTCATTCAGTCAGTAGCTTCAAACATTTCTGGTATATGAATAACATGATGTTTTTCAATGGCAAAAATCAATGAATATTGTAAATGCACAAACAATAATTTCTCCGCATTGCAAGGTGCAATTCTGAATTTTTTTGCTTTTTCCTGCTCCTCTAAGCATGATAAAGAAGATTCAGAGAGTGAGATGCCAGCTCCTTTCATTCAGTCAGTAGCTTCAATCATTTCTGGACGTTTTTCAATGGCAAAAATCAATGAATATTGTAAATGCACAAACAGTAATTTCTCCGCATTGCAAGGTGCAATTCTGAAATTTTTTGCTTTTTCCTGCTCCTCTTAGCAAGATAAACAAGATTCAAAGAGAGTGAGATGCCAGCTCCTTTCATTCAGTCAGTAGCTTCAATCATTTCTGGACGTTTTTCAATGGCAAAAATCAATGAATATTGTAAATGCACAAACAGTAATTTCTCCGCATTGCAAGGTGCAATTCTGAAATTTTTTGCTTTTTCCTGCTCCTCTTAGCATGATAAAGAAGATTCAAAGAGAGTGAGATGCCAGCTCCTTTCATTCAGTGAGTAGCTTCAATCATTTCTGGACATTTTTCAATGGCAAAAATCAATGAATATTGTAAATGCACAAACAGTAATTTCTCCGCATTGCAAGGTGCAATTCTGAAATTTTTTGCTTTTTCCTGCTCCTCTTAGCATGATAAAGAAGATTCAAAGAGAGTGAGATGCCAGCTCCTTTCATTCAGTCAGTAGCTTCAATCATTTCTGGACGTTTTTCAATGGCAAAAATCAATGAATATTGTAAATGCACAAACAGTAATTTCTCCGCATTGCAAGGTGCAATTCTGAAATTTTTTGCTTTTTCCTGCTCCTCTTAGCATGATAAAGAAGATTCAAAGAGTGAGATGCCAGCTCCTTTCATTGTCAGTAGCTTCAAACATTTCTGGTATATGAATAACATGATGTTTTTCAATGGCAAAAATCAATGAATATTGTAAATGCACAAACAGTAATTTCTCCGCATTGCAAGGTGCAATTCTGAAATTTTGTGCTTTTTCCTGCTCCTCTTAGCATGATAAAGAAGATTCAAAGAGAGTGAGGTGCCAGCTCCTTTCATTCAGTCAGTAGCTTCAATCATTTCTGGACGTTTTTCAATGGCAAAAATCAATGAATATTGTAAATGCACAAACAGTAATTTCTCCGCATTGCAAGGTGCAATTCTGAAATTTTTTGCTTTTTCCTGCTCCTCTTAGCATGATAAAGAAGATTCAAAGAGAGTGAGATGCCAGCTCCTTTCATTCAGTCAGTAGCTTCAATCATTTCTGGACGTTTTTCAATGGCAAAAATCATTGAATATTGTAAATGCACAAAGTAATTTCTCCGCATTGCAAGGTGCAATTCTGAAATTTTTTGCTTTTTCCTGCTCCTCTTAGCATGATAAAGAAGATTCAAAGAGAGTGAGATGCCAACTCCTTTCATTCAGTCAGTAGCTTCAATCATTTCTGGTATATGAATAACATGATGTTTTTCAATGGCAAAAATCAATGAATATTGTAAATGCACAAACAGTAATTTCTCCGCATTGCAAGGTGCAATTCTGAAATTTTTTGCTTTTTCCTGCTCCTCAGCATGATAAAAAAGATTCAAAGAGAGTGAGATGCCAGCTCCTTTCATTCAGTCAGTAGCTTCAATCATTTCTGGACGTTTTTCAATGGCAAAAATCAATGAATATTGTAAATGCACAAACAGTAATTTCTCCGCATTGCAAGGTGCAATTCTGAAATTTTTTGCTTTTTCCTGCTCCTCTTAGCATGATAAACAAGATTCAAAGAGAGTGAGATGCCAGCTCCTTTCATTCAGTCAGTAGCTTCAATCATTTCTGGACGTTTTTCAATGGCAAAAATCAATGAATATTGTAAATGCACAAACAGTAATTTCTCCGCATTGCAAGGTGCAATTCTGAAATTTTTTGCTTTTTCCTGCTCCTCTTAGCATGATAAAGAAGATTCAAAGAGAGTGAGATGCCAGCTCCTTTCATTCAGTCAGTAGCTTCAATCATTTCTGGACGTTTTTCAATGGCAAAAATCAATGAATATTGTAAATGCACAAACAGTAATTTCTCCGCATTGCAAGGTGCAATTCTGAAATTTTTTGCTTTTTCCTGCTCCTCTTAGCATGATAAACAAGATTCAAAGAGAGTGAGATGCCAGCTCCTTTCATTCAGTCAGTAGCTTCAATCATTTCTGGATGTTTTTCAATGGCAAAAATCAATGAATATTGTAAATGCACAAACAGTAATTTCTCCGCATTGCAAGGTGCAATTCTGAAATTTTTTGCTTTTTTCTGCTCCTCTTAGCATGATAAAGAAGATTCAAAGAGAGTGAGATGCCAGCTCCTTTCATTCAGTCAGTAGCTTCAAACATTTCTGGTATATGAATAACATGATGTTTTTCAATGGCAAAAATCAATGAATATTGTAAATGCACAAACAGTAATTTCTCCGCATTGCAAGGTGCAATTCTGAAATTTTTTGCTTTTTCCTGCTCCTCTTAGCATGATAAAGAAGATTCAAAGAGAGTGAGATGCCAGCTCCTTTCATTCAGTAAGTAGCTTCAATCATTTCTGGACGTTTTTCAATGGCAAAAATCAATGAATATTGTAAATGCACAAACAGTAATTTCTCCGCATTGCAAGGTGCAATTCTGAAATTTTTTGCTTTTTCCTGCTCCTCTTAGCATGATAAACAAGATTCAAAGAGAGTGAGATGCCAGCTCTTTTCATTCAGTCAGTAGCTTCAATCATTTCTGGACGTTTTTCAATGACAAAAATCAATGAATATTGTAAATGCACAAACAGTAATTTCTCCGCATTGCAAGGTGCAATTCTGAAATTTTTTGCTTTTTCCTGCTCCTCTTAGCATGATAAAGAAGATTCAAAGAGAGTGAGATGCCAGCTCCTTTCATTCAGTCAGTAGCTTCAATCATTTCTGGACGTTTTTCAATGGCAAAAATCATTGAATATTGTAAATGCACAAAGTAATTTCTCAGCATTGCAAGGTGCAATTCTGAAATTTTTTGCTTTTTCCTGCTCCTCTTAGCATGATAAAGAAGATTCAAAGAGAGTGAGATGCCAACTCCTTTCATTCAGTCAGTAGCTTCAATCATTTCTGGTATATGAATAACATGATGTTTTTCAATGGCAAAAATCAATGAATATTGTAAATGCACAAACAGTAATTTCTCCGCATTGCAAGGTGCAATTCTGAAATTTTTTGCTTTTTCCTGCTCCTCAGCATGATAAAGAAGATTCAAAGAGAGTGAGATGCCAGCTCCTTTCATTCAGTCAGTAGCTTCAATCATTTCTGGACGTTTTTCAATGGCAAAAATCAATGAATATTGTAAATGCACAAACAGTAATTTCTCCGCATTGCAAGGTGCAATTCTGAAATTTTTTGCTTTTTCCTGCTCCTCTTAGCATGACAAACAAGATTCAAAGAGAGTGAGATGCCAGCTCCTTTCATTCAGTCAGTAGCTTCAATCATTTCTGGACGTTTTTCAATGGCAAAAATCAATGAATATTGTAAATGCACAAACAGTAATTTCTCCGCATTGCAAGGTGCAATTCTGAAATTTTTTGCTTTTTCCTGCTCCTCTTAGCATGATAAAGAAGATTCAAAGAGAGTGAGATGCCAGCTCCTTTCATTCAGTCAGTAGCTTCAATCATTTCTGGACGTTTTTCAATGGCAAAAATCAATGAATATTGTAAATGCACAAACAGTAATTTCTCCGCATTGCAAGGTGCAATTCTGAAATTTTTTGCTTTTTCCTGCTCCTCTTAGCATGATAAAGAAGATTCAAAGAGAGTGAGATGCCAGCTCCTTTCATTCAGTCAGTAGCTTCAAACATTTCTGGTATATGAATAACATGATGTTTTTCAATGGCAAAAATCAATGAATATTGTAAATGCACAAACAATAATTTCTCCGCATTGCAAGGTGCAATTCTGAATTTTTTTGCTTTTTCCTGCTCCTCTAAGCATGATAAAGAAGATTCAGAGAGTGAGATGCCAGCTCCTTTCATTCAGTCAGTAGCTTCAATCATTTCTGGACGTTTTTCAATGGCAAAAATCAATGAATATTGTAAATGCACAAACAGTAATTTCTCCGCATTGCAAGGTGCAATTCTGAAATTTTTTGCTTTTTCCTGCTCCTCTTAGCAAGATAAACAAGATTCAAAGAGAGTGAGATGCCAGCTCCTTTCATTCAGTCAGTAGCTTCAATCATTTCTGGACGTTTTTCAATGGCAAAAATCAATGAATATTGTAAATGCACAAACAGTAATTTCTCCGCATTGCAAGGTGCAATTCTGAAATTTTTTGCTTTTTCCTGCTCCTCTTAGCATGATAAAGAAGATTCAAAGAGAGTGAGATGCCAGCTCCTTTCATTCAGTGAGTAGCTTCAATCATTTCTGGACATTTTTCAATGGCAAAAATCAATGAATATTGTAAATGCACAAACAGTAATTTCTCCGCATTGCAAGGTGCAATTCTGAAATTTTTTGCTTTTTCCTGCTCCTCTTAGCATGATAAAGAAGATTCAAAGAGAGTGAGATGCCAGCTCCTTTCATTCAGTCAGTAGCTTCAATCATTTCTGGACGTTTTTCAATGGCAAAAATCAATGAATATTGTAAATGCACAAACAGTAATTTCTCCGCATTGCAAGGTGCAATTCTGAAATTTTTTGCTTTTTCCTGCTCCTCTTAGCATGATAAAGAAGATTCAAAGAGTGAGATGCCAGCTCCTTTCATTGTCAGTAGCTTCAAACATTTCTGGTATATGAATAACATGATGTTTTTCAATGGCAAAAATCAATGAATATTGTAAATGCACAAACAGTAATTTCTCCGCATTGCAAGGTGCAATTCTGAAATTTTTTGCTTTTTTATGCTCCTCTTAGCAAGATAAACAAGATTCAAAGAGAGTGAGATGCCAGCTCCTTTCATTCAGTCAGTAGCTTCAATCATTTCTCGACGTTTTTCAATGGCAAAAATCAATGAATATTGTAAATGCACAAACAGTAATTTCTCCGCATTGCAAGGTGCAATTCTGAAATTTTTTGCTTTTTCCTGCTCCTCTTAGCATGATAAAGAAGATTCAAAGAGAGTGAGGTGCCAGCTCCTTTCATTCAGTCAGTAGCTTCAATCATTTCTGGACGTTTTTCAATGGCAAAAATCAATGAATATTGTAAATGCACAAACAGTAATTTCTCCGCATTGCAAGGTGCAATTCTGAAATTTTTTGCTTTTTCCTGCTCCTCTTAGCATGATAAAGAAGATTCAAAGAGAGTGAGATGCCAGCTCCTTTCATTCAGTCAGTAGCTTCAATCATTTCTGGACGTTTTTCAATGGCAAAAATCATTGAATATTGTAAATGCACAAAGTAATTTCTCCGCATTGCAAGGTGCAATTCTGAAATTTTTTGCTTTTTCCTGCTCCTCTTAGCATGATAAAGAAGATTCAAAGAGAGTGAGATGCCAACTCCTTTCATTCAGTCAGTAGCTTCAATCATTTCTGGTATATGAATAACATGATGTTTTTCAATGGCAAAAATCAATGAATATTGTAAATGCACAAACAGTAATTTCTCCGCATTGCAAGGTGCAATTCTGAAATTTTTTGCTTTTTCCTGCTCCTCAGCATGATAAAAAAGATTCAAAGAGAGTGAGATGCCAGCTCCTTTCATTCAGTCAGTAGCTTCAATCATTTCTGGACGTTTTTCAATGGCAAAAATCAATGAATATTGTAAATGCACAAACAGTAATTTCTCCGCATTGCAAGGTGCAATTCTGAAATTTTTTGCTTTTTCCTGCTCCTCTTAGCATGATAAACAAGATTCAAAGAGAGTGAGATGCCAGCTCCTTTCATTCAGTCAGTAGCTTCAATCATTTCTGGACGTTTTTCAATGGCAAAAATCAATGAATATTGTAAATGCACAAACAGTAATTTCTCCGCATTGCAAGGTGCAATTCTGAAATTTTTTGCTTTTTCCTGCTCCTCTTAGCATGATAAAGAAGATTCAAAGAGAGTGAGATGCCAGCTCCTTTCATTCAGTCAGTAGCTTCAATCATTTCTGGACGTTTTTCAATGGCAAAAATCAATGAATATTGTAAATGCACAAACAGTAATTTCTCCGCATTGCAAGGTGCAATTCTGAAATTTTTTGCTTTTTCCTGCTCCTCTTAGCATGATAAAGAAGATTCAAAGAGAGTGAGATGCCAGCTCCTTTCATTCAGTCAGTAGCTTCAAACATTTCTGGTATATGAATAACATGATGTTTTTCAATGGCAAAAATCAATGAATATTGTAAATGCACAAACAATAATTTCTCCGCATTGCAAGGTGCAATTCTGAATTTTTTTGCTTTTTCCTGCCCCTCTAAGCATGATAAAGAAGATTCAAAGAGAGTGAGATGCCAGCTCCTTTCATTCAGTCAGTAGCTTCAATCATTTCTGGACGTTTTTCAATGGCAAAAATCAATGAATATTGTAAATGCACAAACAGTAATTTCTCCGCATTGCAAGGTGCAATTCTGAAATTTTTTTGTTTTTCCTGCTCCTCTTAGCAAGATAAACAAGATTCAAAGAGAGTGAGATGCCAGCTCCTTTCATTCAGTCAGTAGCTTCAATCATTTCTGGACGTTTTTCAATGGCAAAAATCAATGAATATTGTAAATGCACAAACAGTAATTTCTCCGCATTGCAAGGTGCAATTCTGAAATTTTTTGCTTTTTCCTGCTCCTCTTAGCATGATAAAGAAGATTCAAAGAGAGTGAGATGCCAGCTCCTTTCATTCAGTCAGTAGCTTCAATCATTTCTGGACATTTTTCAATGGCAAAAATCAATGAATATTGTAAATGCACAAACAGTAATTTCTCCGCATTGCAAGGTGCAATTCTGAAATTTTTTGCTTTTTCCTGCTCCTCTTAGCATGATAAAGAAGATTCAAAGAGAGTGAGATGCCAGCTCCTTTCATTCAGTCAGTAGCTTCAATCATTTCTGGACGTTTTTCAATGGCAAAAATCAATGAATATTGTAAATGCACAAACAGTAATTTCTCCGCATTGCAAGGTGCAATTCTGAAATTTTTTGCTTTTTCCTGCTCCTCTTAGCATGATAAAGAAGATTCAAAGAGTGGGATGCCAGCTCCTTTCATTGTCAGTAGCTTCAAACATTTCTGGTATATGAATAACATGATGTTTTTCAATGGCAAAAATCAATGAATATTGTAAATGCACAAACAGTAATTTCTCCGCATTGCAAGGTGCAATTCTGAAATTTTTTGCTTTTTTATGCTCCTCTTAGCAAGATAAACAAGATTCAAAGAGAGTGAGATGCCAGCTCCTTTCATTCAGTCAGTAGCTTCAATCATTTCTGGACGTTTTTCAATGGCAAAAATCAATGAATATTGTAAATGCACAAACAGTAATTTCTCCGCATTGCAAGGTGCAATTCTGAAATTTTTTGCTTTTTCCTGCTCCTCTTAGCATGATAAAGAAGATTCAAAGAGAGTGAGATGCCAGCTCCTTTCATTCAGTCAGTAGCTTCAATCATTTCTGGACGTTTTTCAATGGCAAAAATCAATGAATATTGTAAATGCACAAACAGTAATTTCTCCGCATTGCAAGGTGCAATTCTGAAATTTTTTGCTTTTTCCTGCTCCTCTTAGCATGATAAAGAAGATTCAAAGAGAGAGATGCCAGCTCCTTTCATTCAGTCAGTAGCTTCAAACATTTCTGGTATATGAATAACATGATGTTTTTCAATGGCAAAAATCAATGAATATTGTAAATGCACAAACAGTAATTTCTCCGCATTGCAAGGTGCAATTCTGAAATTTTTTGCTTTTTCCTGCTCCTCTTAGCATGATAAAGAAGATTCAAAGAGAGTGAGATGCCAGCTTCTTTCATTCAGTCAGTAGCTTCAATCATTTCTGGACGTTTTTCAATGGCAAAAATCAATGAATATTGTAAATGCACAAACAGTAATTTCTCCGCATGGCAAGGTGCAATTCTGAAATTTTTTGCTTTTTCCTGCTCCTCTTAGCAAGATAAACAAGATTCAAAGAGAGTGAGATGCCAGCTCCTTTCATTCAGTCAGTAGCTTCAATCATTTCTGGACTTTTTTCAATGGCAAAAATCAATGAATATTGTAAATGCACAAACAGTAATTTCTCCGCATTGCAATGTGCAATTCTGAAATTTTTTGCTTTTTCCTGCTCCTCTTAGCATGATAAAGAAGATTCAAAGAGAGTGAGATGCCAGCTCCTTTCATTCAGTCAGTAGCTTCAATCATTTCTGGACGTTTTTCAATGGCAAAAATCAATGAATATTGTAAATGCACAAACAGTAATTTCTCCGCATTGCAAGGTGCAATTCTGAAATTTTTTGCTTTTTCCTGCTCCTCTTAGCATGATAAAGATTCAAAGAGAGTGAGATGCCAGCTCCTTTCATTCAGTCAGTAGCTTCAATCATTTCTGGACGTTTTTCAATGGCAAAAATCAATGAATATTGTAAATGCACAAACAGTAATTTCTCCGCATTGCAAGGTGCAATTCTGAAATTTTTTGCTTTTTCCTGCTCCTCTTAGCATGATAAAGAAGATTCAAAGAGAGTGAGATGCCAGCTCCTTTCATTCAGTCAGTAGCTTCAAACATTTCTGGTATATGAATAACATGATGTTTTTCAATGGCAAAAATCAATGAATATTGTAAATGCACAAACAGTAATTTCTCCGCATTGCAAGGTGCAATTTTGAAATTTTTTGCTTTTTCCTGCTCCTCTTAGCATGATAAACAAGATTCAAAGAGAGTGAGATGCCAGCTCCTTTCATTCAGTCAGTAGCTTCAATCATTTCTGGATGTTTTTCAATGGCAAAAATCAATGAATATTGTAAATGCACAAACAGTAATTTCTCCGTATTGCAAGGTGCAATTCTGAAATTTTTTGCTTTTTTCTGCTCCTCTTAGCATGATAAAGAAGATTCAAAGAGAGTGAGATGCCAGCTCCTTTCATTCAGTCAGTAGCTTCAAACATTTCTGGTATATGAATAACATGATGTTTTTCAATGGCAAAAATCAATGAATATTGTAAATGCACAAACAGTAATTTCTCCGCATTGCAAGGTGCAATTCTGAAATTTTTTGCTTTTTCCTGCTCCTCTTAGCATGATAAAGAAGATTCAAAGAGAGTGAGATGCCAGCTCCTTTCATTCAGTCAGTAGCTTCAATCATTTCTGGACGTTTTTCAATGGCAAAAATCAATGAATATTGTAAATGCCCAAACAGTAATTTCTCCGCATTGCAAGGTGCAATTCTGAAATTTTTTGCTTTTTCCTGCTCCTCTTAGCATGATAAAGAAGATTCAAAGAGAGTGAGATGCCAGCTCCTTTCATTCAGTCAGTAGCTTCAAACATTTCTGGTATATGAATAACATGATGTTTTTCAATGGCAAAAATCAATGAATATTGTAAATGCACAAACAATAATTTCTCCGCATTGCAAGGTGCAATTCTGAATTTTTTTGCTTTTTCCTGCTCCTCTAAGCATGATAAAGAAGATTCAAAGAGAGTGAGATGCCAGCTCCTTTCATTCAGTCAGTAGCTTCAATCATTTCTGGACGTTTTTCAATGGCAAAAATCAATGAATATTGTAAATGCACAAACAGTAATTTCTCCGCATTGCAAGGTGCAATTCTGAAATTTTTTGGTTTTTCCTGCTCCTCTTAGCAAGATAAACAAGATTCAAAGAGAGTGAGATGCCAGCTCCTTTCATTCAGTCAGTAGCTTCAATCTTTTCTGGACGTTTTTCAATGGCAAAAATCAATGAATATTGTAAATGCACAAACAGTAATTTCTCCGCATTGCAAGGTGCAATTCTGAAATTTTTTGCTTTTTCCTGCTCCTCTTAGCATGATAAAGAAGATTCAAAGAGAGTGAGATGCCAGCTCCTTTCATTCAGTCAGTAGCTTCAATCATTTCTGGACATTTTTCAATGGCAAAAATCAATGAATATTGTAAATGCACAAACAGTAATTTCTCCGCATTGCAAGGTGCAATTCTGAAATTTTTTGCTTTTTCCTGCTCCTCTTAGCATGATAAAGAAGATTCAAAGAGAGTGAGATGCCAGCTCCTTTCATTCAGTCAGTAGCTTCAATCATTTCTGGACGTTTTTCAATGGCAAAAATCAATGAATATTGTAAATGCACAAACAGTAATTTCTCCGCATTGCAAGGTGCAATTCTGAAATTTTTTGCTTTTTCCTGCTCCTCTTAGCATGATAAAGAAGATTCAAAGAGTGGGATGCCAGCTCCTTTCATTGTCAGTAGCTTCAAACATTTCTGGTATATGAATAACATGATGTTTTTCAATGGCAAAAATCAATGAATATTGTAAATGCACAAACAGTAATTTCTCCGCATTGCAAGGTGCAATTCTGAAATTTTTTGCTTTTTTATGCTCCTCTTAGCAAGATAAACAAGATTCAAAGAGAGTGAGATGCCAGCTCCTTTCATTCAGTCAGTAGCTTCAAACATTTCTGGTATATGAATAACATGATGTTTTTCAATGGCAAAAATCAATGAATATTGTAAATGCACAAACAATAATTTCTCCGCATTGCAAGGTGCAATTCTGAATTTTTTTGCTTTTTCCTGCCCCTCTAAGCATGATAAAGAAGATTCAAAGAGAGTGAGATGCCAGCTCCTTTCATTCAGTCAGTAGCTTCAATCATTTCTGGACGTTTTTCAATGGCAAAAATCAATGAATATTGTAAATGCACAAACAGTAATTTCTCCGCATTGCAAGGTGCAATTCTGAAATTTTTTGCTTTTTCCTGCTCCTCTTAGCATGATAAAGAAGATTCAAAGAGAGTGAGATGCCAGCTCCTTTCATTCAGTCAGTAGCTTCAAACATTTCTGGTATATGAATAACATGATGTTTTTCAATGGCAAAAATCAATGAATATTGTAAATGCACAAACAATAATTTCTCCTCATTGCAAGGTGCAATTCTGAATTTTTTTGCTTTTTCCTGCCCCTCTAAGCATGATAAAGAAGATTCAAAGAGAGTGAGATGCCAGCTCCTTTCATTCAGTCAGTAGCTTCAATCATTTCTGGACGTTTTTCAATGGCAAAAATCAATGAATATTGTAAATGCACAAACAGTAATTTCTCCGCATTGCAAGGTGCAATTCTGAAATTTTTTTGTTTTTCCTGCTCCTCTTAGCAAGATAAACAAGATTCAAAGAGAGTGAGATGCCAGCTCCTTTCATTCAGTCAGTAGCTTCAATCATTTCTGGACGTTTTTCAATGGCAAAAATCAATGAATATTGTAAATGCACAAACAGTAATTTCTCCGCATTGCAAGGTGCAATTCTGAAATTTTTTGCTTTTTCCTGCTCCTCTTAGCATGATAAAGAAGATTCAAAGAGAGTGAGATGCCAGCTCCTTTCATTCAGTCAGTAGCTTCAATCATTTCTGGACATTTTTCAATGGCAAAAATCAATGAATATTGTAAATGCACAAACAGTAATTTCTCCGCATTGCAAGGTGCAATTCTGAAATTTTTTGCTTTTTCCTGCTCCTCTTAGCATGATAAAGAAGATTCAAAGAGAGTGAGATGCCAGCTCCTTTCATTCAGTCAGTAGCTTCAATCATTTCTGGACGTTTTTCAATGGCAAAAATCAATGAATATTGTAAATGCACAAACAGTAATTTCTCCGCATTGCAAGGTGCAATTCTGAAATTTTTTGCTTTTTCCTGCTCCTCTTAGCATGATAAAGAAGATTCAAAGAGTGGGATGCCAGCTCCTTTCATTGTCAGTAGCTTCAAACATTTCTGGTATATGAATAACATGATGTTTTTCAATGGCAAAAATCAATGAATATTGTAAATGCACAAACAGTAATTTCTCCGCATTGCAAGGTGCAATTCTGAAATTTTTTGCTTTTTTATGCTCCTCTTAGCAAGATAAACAAGATTCAAAGAGAGTGAGATGCCAGCTCCTTTCATTCAGTCAGTAGCTTCAATCATTTCTGGACGTTTTTCAATGGCAAAAATCAATGAATATTGTAAATGCACAAACAGTAATTTCTCCGCATTGCAAGGTGCAATTCTGAAATTTTTTGCTTTTTCCTGCTCCTCTTAGCATGATAAAGAAGATTCAAAGAGAGTGAGATGCCAGCTCCTTTCATTCAGTCAGTAGCTTCAATCATTTCTGGACGTTTTTCAATGGCAAAAATCAATGAATATTGTAAATGCACAAACAGTAATTTCTCCGCATTGCAAGGTGCAATTCTGAAATTTTTTGCTTTTTCCTGCTCCTCTTAGCATGATAAAGAAGATTCAAAGAGAGAGATGCCAGCTCCTTTCATTCAGTCAGTAGCTTCAAACATTTCTGGTATATGAATAACATGATGTTTTTCAATGGCAAAAATCAATGAATATTGTAAATGCACAAACAGTAATTTCTCCGCATTGCAAGGTGCAATTCTGAAATTTTTTGCTTTTTCCTGCTCCTCTTAGCATGATAAAGAAGATTCAAAGAGAGTGAGATGCCAGCTTCTTTCATTCAGTCAGTAGCTTCAATCATTTCTGGACGTTTTTCAATGGCAAAAATCAATGAATATTGTAAATGCACAAACAGTAATTTCTCCGCATGGCAAGGTGCAATTCTGAAATTTTTTGCTTTTTCCTGCTCCTCTTAGCAAGATAAACAAGATTCAAAGAGAGTGAGATGCCAGCTCCTTTCATTCAGTCAGTAGCTTCAATCATTTCTGGACTTTTTTCAATGGCAAAAATCAATGAATATTGTAAATGCACAAACAGTAATTTCTCCGCATTGCAATGTGCAATTCTGAAATTTTTTGCTTTTTCCTGCTCCTCTTAGCATGATAAAGAAGATTCAAAGAGAGTGAGATGCCAGCTCCTTTCATTCAGTCAGTAGCTTCAATCATTTCTGGACGTTTTTCAATGGCAAAAATCAATGAATATTGTAAATGCACAAACAGTAATTTCTCCGCATTGCAAGGTGCAATTCTGAAATTTTTTGCTTTTTCCTGCTCCTCTTAGCATGATAAAGATTCAAAGAGAGTGAGATGCCAGCTCCTTTCATTCAGTCAGTAGCTTCAATCATTTCTGGACGTTTTTCAATGGCAAAAATCAATGAATATTGTAAATGCACAAACAGTAATTTCTCCGCATTGCAAGGTGCAATTCTGAAATTTTTTGCTTTTTCCTGCTCCTCTTAGCATGATAAAGAAGATTCAAAGAGAGTGAGATGCCAGCTCCTTTCATTCAGTCAGTAGCTTCAAACATTTCTGGTATATGAATAACATGATGTTTTTCAATGGCAAAAATCAATGAATATTGTAAATGCACAAACAGTAATTTCTCCGCATTGCAAGGTGCAATTTTGAAATTTTTTGCTTTTTCCTGCTCCTCTTAGCATGATAAACAAGATTCAAAGAGAGTGAGATGCCAGCTCCTTTCATTCAGTCAGTAGCTTCAATCATTTCTGGATGTTTTTCAATGGCAAAAATCAATGAATATTGTAAATGCACAAACAGTAATTTCTCCGTATTGCAAGGTGCAATTCTGAAATTTTTTGCTTTTTTCTGCTCCTCTTAGCATGATAAAGAAGATTCAAAGAGAGTGAGATGCCAGCTCCTTTCATTCAGTCAGTAGCTTCAAACATTTCTGGTATATGAATAACATGATGTTTTTCAATGGCAAAAATCAATGAATATTGTAAATGCACAAACAGTAATTTCTCCGCATTGCAAGGTGCAATTCTGAAATTTTTTGCTTTTTCCTGCTCCTCTTAGCATGATAAAGAAGATTCAAAGAGAGTGAGATGCCAGCTCCTTTCATTCAGTCAGTAGCTTCAATCATTTCTGGACGTTTTTCAATGGCAAAAATCAATGAATATTGTAAATGCCCAAACAGTAATTTCTCCGCATTGCAAGGTGCAATTCTGAAATTTTTTGCTTTTTCCTGCTCCTCTTAGCATGATAAAGAAGATTCAAAGAGAGTGAGATGCCAGCTCCTTTCATTCAGTCAGTAGCTTCAAACATTTCTGGTATATGAATAACATGATGTTTTTCAATGGCAAAAATCAATGAATATTGTAAATGCACAAACAATAATTTCTCCGCATTGCAAGGTGCAATTCTGAATTTTTTTGCTTTTTCCTGCTCCTCTAAGCATGATAAAGAAGATTCAAAGAGAGTGAGATGCCAGCTCCTTTCATTCAGTCAGTAGCTTCAATCATTTCTGGACGTTTTTCAATGGCAAAAATCAATGAATATTGTAAATGCACAAACAGTAATTTCTCCGCATTGCAAGGTGCAATTCTGAAATTTTTTGGTTTTTCCTGCTCCTCTTAGCAAGATAAACAAGATTCAAAGAGAGTGAGATGCCAGCTCCTTTCATTCAGTCAGTAGCTTCAATCTTTTCTGGACGTTTTTCAATGGCAAAAATCAATGAATATTGTAAATGCACAAACAGTAATTTCTCCGCATTGCAAGGTGCAATTCTGAAATTTTTTGCTTTTTCCTGCTCCTCTTAGCATGATAAAGAAGATTCAAAGAGAGTGAGATGCCAGCTCCTTTCATTCAGTCAGTAGCTTCAATCATTTCTGGACATTTTTCAATGGCAAAAATCAATGAATATTGTAAATGCACAAACAGTAATTTCTCCGCATTGCAAGGTGCAATTCTGAAATTTTTTGCTTTTTCCTGCTCCTCTTAGCATGATAAAGAAGATTCAAAGAGAGTGAGATGCCAGCTCCTTTCATTCAGTCAGTAGCTTCAATCATTTCTGGACGTTTTTCAATGGCAAAAATCAATGAATATTGTAAATGCACAAACAGTAATTTCTCCGCATTGCAAGGTGCAATTCTGAAATTTTTTGCTTTTTCCTGCTCCTCTTAGCATGATAAAGAAGATTCAAAGAGTGGGATGCCAGCTCCTTTCATTGTCAGTAGCTTCAAACATTTCTGGTATATGAATAACATGATGTTTTTCAATGGCAAAAATCAATGAATATTGTAAATGCACAAACAGTAATTTCTCCGCATTGCAAGGTGCAATTCTGAAATTTTTTGCTTTTTTATGCTCCTCTTAGCAAGATAAACAAGATTCAAAGAGAGTGAGATGCCAGCTCCTTTCATTCAGTCAGTAGCTTCAAACATTTCTGGTATATGAATAACATGATGTTTTTCAATGGCAAAAATCAATGAATATTGTAAATGCACAAACAATAATTTCTCCGCATTGCAAGGTGCAATTCTGAATTTTTTTGCTTTTTCCTGCCCCTCTAAGCATGATAAAGAAGATTCAAAGAGAGTGAGATGCCAGCTCCTTTCATTCAGTCAGTAGCTTCAATCATTTCTGGACGTTTTTCAATGGCAAAAATCAATGAATATTGTAAATGCACAAACAGTAATTTCTCCGCATTGCAAGGTGCAATTCTGAAATTTTTTTGTTTTTCCTGCTCCTCTTAGCAAGATAAACAAGATTCAAAGAGAGTGAGATGCCAGCTCCTTTCATTCAGTCAGTAGCTTCAATCATTTCTGGATGTTTTTCAATGGCAAAAATCAATGAATATTGTAAATGCACAAACAGTAATTTCTCCGCATTGCAAGGTGCAATTCTGAAATTTTTTGCTTTTTCCTGCTCCTCTTAGCATGATAAAGAAGATTCAAAGAGAGTGAGATGCCAGCTCCTTTCATTCAGTCAGTAGCTTCAATCATTTCTGGACATTTTTCAATGGCAAAAATCAATGAATATTGTAAATGCACAAACAGTAATTTCTCCGCATTGCAAGGTGCAATTCTGAAATTTTTTGCTTTTTCCTGCTCCTCTTAGCATGATAAAGAAGATTCAAAGAGAGTGAGATGCCAGCTCCTTTCATTCAGTCAGTAGCTTCAATCATTTCTGGACGTTTTTCAATGGCAAAAATCAATGAATATTGTAAATGCACAAACAGTAATTTCTCCGCATTGCAAGGTGCAATTCTGAAATTTTTTGCTTTTTCCTGCTCCTCTTAGCATGATAAAGAAGATTCAAAGAGTGGGATGCCAGCTCCTTTCATTGTCAGTAGCTTCAAACATTTCTGGTATATGAATAACATGATGTTTTTCAATGGCAAAAATCAATGAATATTGTAAATGCACAAACAGTAATTTCTCCGCATTGCAAGGTGCAATTCTGAAATTTTTTGCTTTTTTATGCTCCTCTTAGCAAGATAAACAAGATTCAAAGAGAGTGAGATGCCAGCTCCTTTCATTCAGTCAGTAGCTTCAATCATTTCTGGACGTTTTTCAATGGCAAAAATCAATGAATATTGTAAATGCACAAACAGTAATTTCTCCGCATTGCAAGGTGCAATTCTGAAATTTTTTGCTTTTTCCTGCTCCTCTTAGCATGATAAAGAAGATTCAAAGAGAGTGAGATGCCAGCTCCTTTCATTCAGTCAGTAGCTTCAATCATTTCTGGACGTTTTTCAATGGCAAAAATCAATGAATATTGTAAATGCACAAACAGTAATTTCTCCGCATTGCAAGGTGCAATTCTGAAATTTTTTGCTTTTTCCTGCTCCTCTTAGCATGATAAAGAAGATTCAAAGAGAGAGATGCCAGCTCCTTTCATTCAGTCAGTAGCTTCAAACATTTCTGGTATATGAATAACATGATGTTTTTCAATGGCAAAAATCAATGAATATTGTAAATGCACAAACAGTAATTTCTCCGCATTGCAAGGTGCAATTCTGAAATTTTTTGCTTTTTCCTGCTCCTCTTAGCAAGATAAACAAGATTCAAAGAGAGTGAGATGCCAGCTCCTTTCATTCAGTCAGTAGCTTCAATCATTTCTGGACTTTTTTCAATGGCAAAAATCAATGAATATTGTAAATGCACAAACAGTAATTTCTCCGCATTGCAATGTGCAATTCTGAAATTTTTTGCTTTTTCCTGCTCCTCTTAGCATGATAAAGAAGATTCAAAGAGAGTGAGATGCCAGCTCCTTTCATTCAGTCAGTAGCTTCAATCATTTCTGGACGTTTTTCAATGGCAAAAATCAATGAATATTGTAAATGCACAAACAGTAATTTCTCCGCATTGCAAGGTGCAATTCTGAAATTTTTTGCTTTTTCCTGCTCCTCTTAGCATGATAAAGATTCAAAGAGAGTGAGATGCCAGCTCCTTTCATTCAGTCAGTAGCTTCAATCATTTCTGGACGTTTTTCAATGGCAAAAATCAATGAATATTGTAAATGCACAAACAGTAATTTCTCCGCATTGCAAGGTGCAATTCTGAAATTTTTTGCTTTTTCCTGCTCCTCTTAGCATGATAAAGAAGATTCAAAGAGAGTGAGATGCCAGCTCCTTTCATTCAGTCAGTAGCTTCAAACATTTCTGGTATATGAATAACATGATGTTTTTCAATGGCAAAAATCAATGAATATTGTAAATGCACAAACAGTAATTTCTCCGCATTGCAAGGTGCAATTTTGAAATTTTTTGCTTTTTCCTGCTCCTCTTAGCATGATAAACAAGATTCAAAGAGAGTGAGATGCCAGCTCCTTTCATTCAGTCAGTAGCTTCAATCATTTCTGGATGTTTTTCAATGGCAAAAATCAATGAATATTGTAAATGCACAAACAGTAATTTCTCCGTATTGCAAGGTGCAATTCTGAAATTTTTTGCTTTTTTCTGCTCCTCTTAGCATGATAAAGAAGATTCAAAGAGAGTGAGATGCCAGCTCCTTTCATTCAGTCAGTAGCTTCAAACATTTCTGGTATATGAATAACATGATGTTTTTCAATGGCAAAAATCAATGAATATTGTAAATGCACAAACAGTAATTTCTCCGCATTGCAAGGTGCAATTCTGAAATTTTTTGCTTTTTCCTGCTCCTCTTAGCATGATAAAGAAGATTCAAAGAGAGTGAGATGCCAGCTCCTTTCATTCAGTCAGTAGCTTCAATCATTTCTGGACGTTTTTCAATGGCAAAAATCAATGAATATTGTAAATGCCCAAACAGTAATTTCTCCGCATTGCAAGGTGCAATTCTGAAATTTTTTGCTTTTTCCTGCTCCTCTTAGCATGATAAAGAAGATTCAAAGAGAGTGAGATGCCAGCTCCTTTCATTCAGTCAGTAGCTTCAAACATTTCTGGTATATGAATAACATGATGTTTTTCAATGGCAAAAATCAATGAATATTGTAAATGCACAAACAATAATTTCTCCGCATTGCAAGGTGCAATTCTGAATTTTTTTGCTTTTTCCTGCTCCTCTAAGCATGATAAAGAAGATTCAAAGAGAGTGAGATGCCAGCTCCTTTCATTCAGTCAGTAACTTCAATCATTTCTGGACGTTTTTCAATGGCAAAAATCAATGAATATTGTAAATGCACAAACAGTAATTTCTCCGCATTGCAAGGTGCAATTCTGAAATTTTTTGGTTTTTCCTGCTCCTCTTAGCAAGATAAACAAGATTCAAAGAGAGTGAGATGCCAGCTCCTTTCATTCAGTCAGTAGCTTCAATCTTTTCTGGACGTTTTTCAATGGCAAAAATCAATGAATATTGTAAATGCACAAACAGTAATTTCTCCGCATTGCAAGGTGCAATTCTGAAATTTTTTGCTTTTTCCTGCTCCTCTTAGCATGATAAAGAAGATTCAAAGAGAGTGAGATGCCAGCTCCTTTCATTCAGTCAGTAGCTTCAATCATTTCTGGACATTTTTCAATGGCAAAAATCAATGAATATTGTAAATGCACAAACAGTAATTTCTCCGCATTGCAAGGTGCAATTCTGAAATTTTTTGCTTTTTCCTGCTCCTCTTAGCATGATAAAGAAGATTCAAAGAGAGTGAGATGCCAGCTCCTTTCATTCAGTCAGTAGCTTCAATCATTTCTGGACGTTTTTCAATGGCAAAAATCAATGAATATTGTAAATGCACAAACAGTAATTTCTCCGCATTGCAAGGTGCAATTCTGAAATTTTTTGCTTTTTCCTGCTCCTCTTAGCATGATAAAGAAGATTCAAAGAGTGGGATGCCAGCTCCTTTCATTGTCAGTAGCTTCAAACATTTCTGGTATATGAATAACATGATGTTTTTCAATGGCAAAAATCAATGAATATTGTAAATGCACAAACAGTAATTTCTCCGCATTGCAAGGTGCAATTCTGAAATTTTTTGCTTTTTTATGCTCCTCTTAGCAAGATAAACAAGATTCAAAGAGAGTGAGATGCCAGCTCCTTTCATTCAGTCAGTAGCTTCAAACATTTCTGGTATATGAATAACATGATGTTTTTCAATGGCAAAAATCAATGAATATTGTAAATGCACAAACAATAATTTCTCCGCATTGCAAGGTGCAATTCTGAATTTTTTTGCTTTTTCCTGCCCCTCTAAGCATGATAAAGAAGATTCAAAGAGAGTGAGATGCCAGCTCCTTTCATTCAGTCAGTAGCTTCAATCATTTCTGGACGTTTTTCAATGGCAAAAATCAATGAATATTGTAAATGCACAAACAGTAATTTCTCCGCATTGCAAGGTGCAATTCTGAAATTTTTTTGTTTTTCCTGCTCCTCTTAGCAAGATAAACAAGATTCAAAGAGAGTGAGATGCCAGCTCCTTTCATTCAGTCAGTAGCTTCAATCATTTCTGGACGTTTTTCAATGGCAAAAATCAATGAATATTGTAAATGCACAAACAGTAATTTCTCCGCATTGCAAGGTGCAATTCTGAAATTTTTTGCTTTTTCCTGCTCCTCTTAGCATGATAAAGAAGATTCAAAGAGAGTGAGATGCCAGCTCCTTTCATTCAGTCAGTAGCTTCAATCATTTCTGGACATTTTTCAATGGCAAAAATCAATGAATATTGTAAATGCACAAACAGTAATTTCTCCGCATTGCAAGGTGCAATTCTGAAATTTTTTGCTTTTTCCTGCTCCTCTTAGCATGATAAAGAAGATTCAAAGAGAGTGAGATGCCAGCTCCTTTCATTCAGTCAGTAGCTTCAATCATTTCTGGACGTTTTTCAATGGCAAAAATCAATGAATATTGTAAATGCACAAACAGTAATTTCTCCGCATTGCAAGGTGCAATTCTGAAATTTTTTGCTTTTTCCTGCTCCTCTTAGCATGATAAAGAAGATTCAAAGAGTGGGATGCCAGCTCCTTTCATTGTCAGTAGCTTCAAACATTTCTGGTATATGAATAACATGATGTTTTTCAATGGCAAAAATCAATGAATATTGTAAATGCACAAACAGTAATTTCTCCGCATTGCAAGGTGCAATTCTGAAATTTTTTGCTTTTTTATGCTCCTCTTAGCAAGATAAACAAGATTCAAAGAGAGTGAGATGCCAGCTCCTTTCATTCAGTCAGTAGCTTCAATCATTTCTGGACGTTTTTCAATGGCAAAAATCAATGAATATTGTAAATGCACAAACAGTAATTTCTCCGCATTGCAAGGTGCAATTCTGAAATTTTTTGCTTTTTCCTGCTCCTCTTAGCATGATAAAGAAGATTCAAAGAGAGTGAGATGCCAGCTCCTTTCATTCAGTCAGTAGCTTCAATCATTTCTGGACGTTTTTCAATGGCAAAAATCAATGAATATTGTAAATGCACAAACAGTAATTTCTCCGCATTGCAAGGTGCAATTCTGAAATTTTTTGCTTTTTCCTGCTCCTCTTAGCATGATAAAGAAGATTCAAAGAGAGAGATGCCAGCTCCTTTCATTCAGTCAGTAGCTTCAAACATTTCTGGTATATGAATAACATGATGTTTTTCAATGGCAAAAATCAATGAATATTGTAAATGCACAAACAGTAATTTCTCCGCATTGCAAGGTGCAATTCTGAAATTTTTTGCTTTTTCCTGCTCCTCTTAGCATGATAAAGAAGATTCAAAGAGAGTGAGATGCCAGCTTCTTTCATTCAGTCAGTAGCTTCAATCATTTCTGGACGTTTTTCAATGGCAAAAATCAATGAATATTGTAAATGCACAAACAGTAATTTCTCCGCATGGCAAGGTGCAATTCTGAAATTTTTTGCTTTTTCCTGCTCCTCTTAGCAAGATAAACAAGATTCAAAGAGAGTGAGATGCCAGCTCCTTTCATTCAGTCAGTAGCTTCAATCATTTCTGGACTTTTTTCAATGGCAAAAATCAATGAATATTGTAAATGCACAAACAGTAATTTCTCCGCATTGCAATGTGCAATTCTGAAATTTTTTGCTTTTTCCTGCTCCTCTTAGCATGATAAAGAAGATTCAAAGAGAGTGAGATGCCAGCTCCTTTCATTCAGTCAGTAGCTTCAATCATTTCTGGACGTTTTTCAATGGCAAAAATCAATGAATATTGTAAATGCACAAACAGTAATTTCTCCGCATTGCAAGGTGCAATTCTGAAATTTTTTGCTTTTTCCTGCTCCTCTTAGCATGATAAAGATTCAAAGAGAGTGAGATGCCAGCTCCTTTCATTCAGTCAGTAGCTTCAATCATTTCTGGACGTTTTTCAATGGCAAAAATCAATGAATATTGTAAATGCACAAACAGTAATTTCTCCGCATTGCAAGGTGCAATTCTGAAATTTTTTGCTTTTTCCTGCTCCTCTTAGCATGATAAAGAAGATTCAAAGAGAGTGAGATGCCAGCTCCTTTCATTCAGTCAGTAGCTTCAAACATTTCTGGTATATGAATAACATGATGTTTTTCAATGGCAAAAATCAATGAATATTGTAAATGCACAAACAGTAATTTCTCCGCATTGCAAGGTGCAATTTTGAAATTTTTTGCTTTTTCCTGCTCCTCTTAGCATGATAAACAAGATTCAAAGAGAGTGAGATGCCAGCTCCTTTCATTCAGTCAGTAGCTTCAATCATTTCTGGATGTTTTTCAATGGCAAAAATCAATGAATATTGTAAATGCACAAACAGTAATTTCTCCGTATTGCAAGGTGCAATTCTGAAATTTTTTGCTTTTTTCTGCTCCTCTTAGCATGATAAAGAAGATTCAAAGAGAGTGAGATGCCAGCTCCTTTCATTCAGTCAGTAGCTTCAAACATTTCTGGTATATGAATAACATGATGTTTTTCAATGGCAAAAATCAATGAATATTGTAAATGCACAAACAGTAATTTCTCCGCATTGCAAGGTGCAATTCTGAAATTTTTTGCTTTTTCCTGCTCCTCTTAGCATGATAAAGAAGATTCAAAGAGAGTGAGATGCCAGCTCCTTTCATTCAGTCAGTAGCTTCAATCATTTCTGGACGTTTTTCAATGGCAAAAATCAATGAATATTGTAAATGCCCAAACAGTAATTTCTCCGCATTGCAAGGTGCAATTCTGAAATTTTTTGCTTTTTCCTGCTCCTCTTAGCATGATAAAGAAGATTCAAAGAGAGTGAGATGCCAGCTCCTTTCATTCAGTCAGTAGCTTCAAACATTTCTGGTATATGAATAACATGATGTTTTTCAATGGCAAAAATCAATGAATATTGTAAATGCACAAACAATAATTTCTCCGCATTGCAAGGTGCAATTCTGAATTTTTTTGCTTTTTCCTGCTCCTCTAAGCATGATAAAGAAGATTCAAAGAGAGTGAGATGCCAGCTCCTTTCATTCAGTCAGTAGCTTCAATCATTTCTGGACGTTTTTCAATGGCAAAAATCAATGAATATTGTAAATGCACAAACAGTAATTTCTCCGCATTGCAAGGTGCAATTCTGAAATTTTTTGGTTTTTCCTGCTCCTCTTAGCAAGATAAACAAGATTCAAAGAGAGTGAGATGCCAGCTCCTTTCATTCAGTCAGTAGCTTCAATCTTTTCTGGACGTTTTTCAATGGCAAAAATCAATGAATATTGTAAATGCACAAACAGTAATTTCTCCGCATTGCAAGGTGCAATTCTGAAATTTTTTGCTTTTTCCTGCTCCTCTTAGCATGATAAAGAAGATTCAAAGAGAGTGAGATGCCAGCTCCTTTCATTCAGTCAGTAGCTTCAATCATTTCTGGACATTTTTCAATGGCAAAAATCAATGAATATTGTAAATGCACAAACAGTAATTTCTCCGCATTGCAAGGTGCAATTCTGAAATTTTTTGCTTTTTCCTGCTCCTCTTAGCATGATAAAGAAGATTCAAAGAGAGTGAGATGCCAGCTCCTTTCATTCAGTCAGTAGCTTCAATCATTTCTGGACGTTTTTCAATGGCAAAAATCAATGAATATTGTAAATGCACAAACAGTAATTTCTCCGCATTGCAAGGTGCAATTCTGAAATTTTTTGCTTTTTCCTGCTCCTCTTAGCATGATAAAGAAGATTCAAAGAGTGGGATGCCAGCTCCTTTCATTGTCAGTAGCTTCAAACATTTCTGGTATATGAATAACATGATGTTTTTCAATGGCAAAAATCAATGAATATTGTAAATGCACAAACAGTAATTTCTCCGCATTGCAAGGTGCAATTCTGAAATTTTTTGCTTTTTTATGCTCCTCTTAGCAAGATAAACAAGATTCAAAGAGAGTGAGATGCCAGCTCCTTTCATTCAGTCAGTAGCTTCAATCATTTCTGGACGTTTTTCAATGGCAAAAATCAATGAATATTGTAAATGCACAAACAGTAATTTCTCCGCATTGCAAGGTGCAATTCTGAAATTTTTTGCTTTTTCCTGCTCCTCTTAGCATGATAAAGAAGATTCAAAGAGAGTGAGATGCCAGCTCCTTTCATTCAGTCAGTAGCTTCAATCATTTCTGGACGTTTTTCAATGGCAAAAATCAATGAATATTGTAAATGCACAAACAGTAATTTCTCCGCATTGCAAGGTGCAATTCTGAAATTTTTTGCTTTTTCCTGCTCCTCTTAGCATGATAAAGAAGATTCAAAGAGAGAGATGCCAGCTCCTTTCATTCAGTCAGTAGCTTCAAACATTTCTGGTATATGAATAACATGATGTTTTTCAATGGCAAAAATCAATGAATATTGTAAATGCACAAACAGTAATTTCTCCGCATTGCAAGGTGCAATTCTGAAATTTTTTGCTTTTTCCTGCTCCTCTTAGCATGATAAAGAAGATTCAAAGAGAGTGAGATGCCAGCTTCTTTCATTCAGTCAGTAGCTTCAATCATTTCTGGACGTTTTTCAATGGCAAAAATCAATGAATATTGTAAATGCACAAACAGTAATTTCTCCGCATGGCAAGGTGCAATTCTGAAATTTTTTGCTTTTTCCTGCTCCTCTTAGCAAGATAAACAAGATTCAAAGAGAGTGAGATGCCAGCTCCTTTCATTCAGTCAGTAGCTTCAATCATTTCTGGACTTTTTTCAATGGCAAAAATCAATGAATATTGTAAATGCACAAACAGTAATTTCTCCGCATTGCAATGTGCAATTCTGAAATTTTTTGCTTTTTCCTGCTCCTCTTAGCATGATAAAGAAGATTCAAAGAGAGTGAGATGCCAGCTCCTTTCATTCAGTCAGTAGCTTCAATCATTTCTGGACGTTTTTCAATGGCAAAAATCAATGAATATTGTAAATGCACAAACAGTAATTTCTCCGCATTGCAAGGTGCAATTCTGAAATTTTTTGCTTTTTCCTGCTCCTCTTAGCATGATAAAGATTCAAAGAGAGTGAGATGCCAGCTCCTTTCATTCAGTCAGTAGCTTCAATCATTTCTGGACGTTTTTCAATGGCAAAAATCAATGAATATTGTAAATGCACAAACAGTAATTTCTCCGCATTGCAAGGTGCAATTCTGAAATTTTTTGCTTTTTCCTGCTCCTCTTAGCATGATAAAGAAGATTCAAAGAGAGTGAGATGCCAGCTCCTTTCATTCAGTCAGTAGCTTCAAACATTTCTGGTATATGAATAACATGATGTTTTTCAATGGCAAAAATCAATGAATATTGTAAATGCACAAACAGTAATTTCTCCGCATTGCAAGGTGCAATTTTGAAATTTTTTGCTTTTTCCTGCTCCTCTTAGCATGATAAACAAGATTCAAAGAGAGTGAGATGCCAGCTCCTTTCATTCAGTCAGTAGCTTCAATCATTTCTGGATGTTTTTCAATGGCAAAAATCAATGAATATTGTAAATGCACAAACAGTAATTTCTCCGTATTGCAAGGTGCAATTCTGAAATTTTTTGCTTTTTTCTGCTCCTCTTAGCATGATAAAGAAGATTCAAAGAGAGTGAGATGCCAGCTCCTTTCATTCAGTCAGTAGCTTCAAACATTTCTGGTATATGAATAACATGATGTTTTTCAATGGCAAAAATCAATGAATATTGTAAATGCACAAACAGTAATTTCTCCGCATTGCAAGGTGCAATTCTGAAATTTTTTGCTTTTTCCTGCTCCTCTTAGCATGATAAAGAAGATTCAAAGAGAGTGAGATGCCAGCTCCTTTCATTCAGTCAGTAGCTTCAATCATTTCTGGACGTTTTTCAATGGCAAAAATCAATGAATATTGTAAATGCCCAAACAGTAATTTCTCCGCATTGCAAGGTGCAATTCTGAAATTTTTTGCTTTTTCCTGCTCCTCTTAGCATGATAAAGAAGATTCAAAGAGAGTGAGATGCCAGCTCCTTTCATTCAGTCAGTAGCTTCAAACATTTCTGGTATATGAATAACATGATGTTTTTCAATGGCAAAAATCAATGAATATTGTAAATGCACAAACAATAATTTCTCCGCATTGCAAGGTGCAATTCTGAATTTTTTTGCTTTTTCCTGCTCCTCTAAGCATGATAAAGAAGATTCAAAGAGAGTGAGATGCCAGCTCCTTTCATTCAGTCAGTAGCTTCAATCATTTCTGGACGTTTTTCAATGGCAAAAATCAATGAATATTGTAAATGCACAAACAGTAATTTCTCCGCATTGCAAGGTGCAATTCTGAAATTTTTTGGTTTTTCCTGCTCCTCTTAGCAAGATAAACAAGATTCAAAGAGAGTGAGATGCCAGCTCCTTTCATTCAGTCAGTAGCTTCAATCTTTTCTGGACGTTTTTCAATGGCAAAAATCAATGAATATTGTAAATGCACAAACAGTAATTTCTCCGCATTGCAAGGTGCAATTCTGAAATTTTTTGCTTTTTCCTGCTCCTCTTAGCATGATAAAGAAGATTCAAAGAGAGTGAGATGCCAGCTCCTTTCATTCAGTCAGTAGCTTCAATCATTTCTGGACGTTTTTCAATGGCAAAAATCAATGAATATTGTAAATGCACAAACAGTAATTTCTCCGCATTGCAAGGTGCAATTCTGAAATTTTTTGCTTTTTCCTGCTCCTCTTAGCATGATAAACAAGATTCAAAGAGAGTGAGATGCCAGCTCCTTTCATTCAGTCAGTAGCTTCAATCATTTCTGGATGTTTTTCAATGGCAAAAATCAATGAATATTGTAAATGCACAAACAGTAATTTCTCCGCATTGCAAGGTGAAATTCTGAAATTTTTTGCTTTTTCCTGCTCCTCTTAGCATGATAAAGAAGATTCAAAGAGAGTGAGATGCCAGCTCCTTTCATTCAGTCAGTAGCTTCAATCATTTCTGGACGTTTTTCAATGGCAAAAATCAATGAATATTGTAAATGCACAAACAGTAATTTCTCCGCATTGCAAGGTGCAATTCTGAAATTTTTTGCTTTTTCCTGCTCCTCTTAGCATGATAAACAAGATTCAAAGAGAGTGAGATGCCAGCTCCTTTCATTCAGTCAGTAGCTTCAATCATTTCTGGATGTTTTTCAATGGCAAAAATCAATGAATATTGTAAATGCACAAACAGTAATTTCTCCGCATTGCAAGGTGCAATTCTGAAATTTTTTGCTTTTTCCTGCTCCTCTTAGCATGATAAAGAAGATTCAAAGAGAGTGAGATGCCAGCTCCTTTCATTCAGTCAGTAGCTTCAATCATTTCTGGACGTTTTTCAATGGCAAAAATCAATGAATATTGTAAATGCACAAACAGTAATTTCTCCGCATTGCAAGGTGCAATTCTGAAATTTTTTGCTTTTTCCTGCTCCTCTTAGCATGATAAAGAAGATTCAAAGAGAGTGAGATGCCAGCTCCTTTCATTCAGTCAGTAGCTTCAATCATTTCTGGACGTTTTTCAATGGCAAAAATCAATGAATATTGTAAATGCACAAACAGTAATTTCTCCGCATTGCAAGGTGCAATTCTGAAATTTTTTGCTTTTTCCTGCTCCTCTTAGCATGATAAAGAAGATTCAAAGAGAGTGAGATGCCAGCTCCTTTCATTCAGTCAGTAGCTTCAAACATTTCTGGTATATGAATAACATGATGTTTTTCAATGGCAAAAATCAATGAATATTGTAAATGCACAAACAGTAATTTCTCCGCATTGCAAGGTGCAATTCTGAAATTTTTTGCTTTTTCCTGCTCCTCTAAGCATGATAAAGAAGATTCAAAGAGAGTGAGATGCCAGCTCCTTTCATTCAGTCAGTAGCTTCAATCATTTCTGGACGTTTTTCAATGGCAAAAATCAATGAATATTGTAAATGCACAAACAGTAATTTCTCGGCATTGCAAGGTGCAATTCTGAAATTTTTTGCTTTTTCCTGCTCCTCTTAGCATGATAAACAAGATTCAAAGTGAATGAGATGCCAGCTCCTTTCATTCAGTCAGTAGCTTCAATCATTTCTGGACGTTTTTCAATGGCAAAAATCAATGAATATTGTAAATGCACAAACAGTAATTTCTCCGCATTGCAAGGTGCAATTCTGAAATTTTTTGCTTTTTCCTGCTCCTCTTAGCATGATAAAGAAGATTCAAAGAGAGTGAGATGCCAGCTCCTTTCATTCAGTCAGTAGCTACAAACATTTCTGGTATATGAATAACATGATGTTTTTCAATGGCAAAAATCAATGAATATTGTAAATGCACAAACAGTAATTTCTCCGCATTGCAAGGTGCAATTCTGAAATTTTTTGCTTTTTCCTGCTCCTCTTAGCATGATAAAGAAGATTCAAAGAGAGTGAGATGCCAGCTCCTTTCATTCAGTCAGTAGCTTCAATCATTTCTGGACGTTTTTCAATGGCAAAAATCAATGAATATTGTAAATGCACAAACAGTAATTTCTCCGCATTGCAAGGTGCAATTCTGAATTTTTTTGCTTTTTCCTGCTCCTCTTAGCATGATAAAGAAGATTCAAAGAGAGTGAGATGCCAGCTCCTTTCATTCAGTCAGTAGCTTCAAACATTTCTGGTATATGAATAACATGATGTTTTTCAATGGCAAAAATCAATGACTATTGTAAATGCACAAACAGTAATTTCTCCGCATTGCAAGGTGCAATTCTGAAATTTTTTGCTTTTTTCTGCTCCTCTTAGCATGATAAAGAAGATTCAAAGAGAGTGAGATGCCAGCTCCTTTCATTCTGTCAGTAGCTTCAAACATTTCTGGTATATGAATAACATGATGTTTTTCAATGGCAAAAATCAATGAATATTGTAAATGCACAAACAGTAATTTCTCCGCATTGCAAGGTGCAATTCTGAAATTTTTTGCTTTTTCCTGCTCCTCTTAGCATGATAAAGAAGATTCAAAGAGAGTGAGATGCCAGCTCCTTTCATTCAGTCAGTAGCTTCAATCATTTCTGGACGTTTTTCAATGGCAAACATCAATGAATATTGTAAATGCACAAACAGTAATTTCTCCGCATTGCAAAGTGCAATTCTGAAATTTTTTGCTTTTTCCTGCTCCTCTTAGCATGATAAAGAAGATTCAAAGAGAGTGAGATGCCAGCTCCTTTCATTCAGTCAGTAGCTTCAAACATTTCTGGTATATGAATAACATGATGTTTTTCAATGGCAAAAATCAATGAATATTGTAAATGCACAAACAGTAATTTCTCCGCATTGCAAGGTGCAATTCTGAAATTTTTTGCTTTTTCCTGCTCCTCTTAGCATGATAAAGAAGATTCAAAGAGAGTGAGATGCCAGCTCCTTTCATTCAGTCAGTAGCTTCAATCATTTCTGGACGTTTTTCAATGGCAAAAATCAATGAATATTGTAAATGCACAAACAGTAATTTCTCCGCATTGCAAGGTGCAATTCTGAATTTTTTTGCTTTTTCCTGCTCCTCTTAGCATGATAAAGAAGATTCAAAGAGAGTGAGATGCCAGCTCCTTTCATTCAGTCAGTAGCTTCAAACATTTCTGGTATATGAATAACATGATGTTTTTCAATGGCAAAAATCAATGACTATTGTAAATGCACAAACAGTAATTTCTCCGCATTGCAAGGTGCAATTCTGAAATTTTTTCCTTTTTTCTGCTCCTCTTAGCATGATAAAGAAGATTCAAAGAGAGTGAGATGCCAGCTCCTTTCATTCAGTCAGTAGCTTCAAACATTTCTGGTATATGAATAACATGATGTTTTTCAATGGCAAAAATCAATGAATATTGTAAATGCACAAACAGTAATTTCTCCGGATTGCAAGGTGCAATTCTGAAATTTTTTGCTTTTTCCTGCTCCTCTTAGCATGATAAAGAAGATTCAAAGAGAGTGAGATGCCAGCTCCTTTCATTCAGTCAGTAGCTTCAATCATTTCTGGACGTTTTTCAATGGCAAAAATCAATGAATATTGTAAATGCACAAACAGTAATTTCTCCGCATTGCAAGGTGCAATTCTGAAATTTTTTGCTTTTTCCTGCTCCTCTTAGCATGATAAACAAGATTCAAAGAGAGTGAGATGCCAGCTCCTTTCATTCAGTCAGTAGCTTCAATCATTTCTGGATGTTTTTCAATGGCAAAAATCAATGAATATTGTAAATGCACAAACAGTAATTTCTCCGCATTGCAAGGTGCAATTCTGAAATTTTTTGCTTTTTCCTGCTCCTCTTAGCATGATAAATAAGATTCAAAGAGAGTGAGATGCCAGCTCCTTTCATTCAGTCAGTAGCTTCAATCATTTCTGGACGTTTTACAATGGCAAAAATCAATGAATATTGTAAATGCACAAACAGTAATTTCTCCGCATTGCAAGGTGCAATTCTGAAATTTTTTGCTTTTTCCTGCTCCTCTTAGCATGATAAAGAAGATTCAAAGAGAGTGAGATGCCAGCTCCTTTCATTCAGTCAGTAGCTTCAAACATTTCTGGTATATGAATAACATGATGTTTTTTAATGGCAAAAATCAATGAATATTGTAAATGCACAAACAGTAATTTCTCCGCATTGCAAGGTGCAATTCTGAAATTTTTTGCTTTTTCCTGCTCCTCTAAGCATGATAAAGAAGATTCAAAGAGAGTGAGATGCCAGCTCCTTTCATTCAGTCAGTAGCTTCAATCATTTCTGGACGTTTTTCAATGGCAAAAATCTATGAATATTGTAAATGCACAAACAGTAATTTCTCGGCATTGCAAGGTGCAATTCTGAAATTTTTTGCTTTTTCCTGCTCCTCTTAGCATGATAAACAAGATTCAAAGTGAAAGAGATGCCAGCTCCTTTCATTCAGTCAGTAGCTTCAATCATTTCTGGACGTTTTTCAATGGCAAAAATCAATGAATATTGTAAATGCACAAACAGTAATTTCTCCGCATTGCAAGGTGCAATTCTGAAATTTTTTGCTTTTTCCTGCTCCTCTTAGCATGATAAAGAAGATTCAAAGAGAGTGAGATGCCAGCTCCTTTCATTCAGTCAGTAGCTTCAAACATTTCTGGTATATGAATAACATGATGTTTTTCAATGGCAAAAATCAATGAATATTGTAAATGCACAAACAGTAATTTCTCCGCATTGCAAGGTGCAATTCTGAAATTTTTTGCTTTTTCCTGCTCCTCTTAGCATGATAAAGAAGATTCAAAGAGAGTGAGATGCCAGCTCCTTTCATTCAGTCAGTAGCTTCAATCATTTCTGGACGTTTTTCAATGGCAAAAATCAATGAATATTGTAAATGCACAAACAGTAATTTCTCCGCATTGCAAGGTGCAATTCTGAAATCTTTTGCTTTTTCCTGCTCCTCTTAGCATGATAAAGAAGATTCAAAGAGAGTGAGATGCCAGCTCCTTTCATTCAGTCAGTAGCTTCAAACATTTCTGGTATATGAATAACATGATGTTTTTCAATGGCAAAAATCAATGACTATTGTAAATGCACAAACAGTAATTTCTCCGCATTGCAAGGTGCAATTCTGAAATTTTTTGCTTTTTTCTGCTCCTCTTAGCATGATAAAGAAGATTCAAAGAGAGTGAGATGCCAGCTCCTTTCATTCAGTCAGTAGCTTCAAACATTTCTGGTATATGAATAACATGATGTTTTTCAATGGCAAAAATCAATGAATATTGTAAATGCACAAACAGTAATTTCTCCGCATTGCAAGGTGCAATTCTGAAATTTTTTGCTTTTTCCTGCTCCTCTTAGCATGATAAAGAAGATTCAAAGAGAGTGAGATGCCAGCTCCTTTCATTCAGTCAGTAGCTTCAATCATTTCTGGACGTTTTTCAATGGCAAAAATCAATGAATATTGTAAATGCACAAACAGTAATTTCTCCGCATTGCAAGGTGCAATTCTGAAATTTTTTGCTTTTTCCTGCTCCTCTTAGCATGATAAACAAGATTCAAAGAGAGTGAGATGCCAGCTCCTTTCATTCAGTCAGTAGCTTCAATCATTTCTGGATGTTTTTCAATGGCAAAAATCAATGAATATTGTAAATGCACAAACAGTAATTTCTCCGCATTGCAAGGTGCAATTCTGAAATTTTTTGCTTTTTCCTGCTCCTCTTAGCATGATAAATAAGATTCAAAGAGAGTGAGATGCCAGCTCCTTTCATTCAGTCAGTAGCTTCAATCATTTCTGGACATTTTTCAATGGCAAAAATCAATGAATATTGTAAATGCACAAACAGTAATTTCTCCGCATTGCAAGGTGCAATTCTGAAATTTTTTGCTTTTTCCTGCTCCTCTTAGCATGATAAAGAAGATTCAAAGAGAGTGAGATGCCAGCTCCTTTCATTCAGTCAGTAGCTTCAAACATTTCTGGTATATGAATAACATGATGTTTTTCAATGGCAAAAATCAATGAATATTGTAAATGCACAAACAGTAATTTCTCCGCATTGCAAGGTGCAATTCTGAAATTTTTTGCTTTTTCCTGCTCCTCTTAGCATGATAAAGAAGATTCAAAGAGAGTGAGATGCCAGCTCCTTTCATTCAGTCAGTAGCTTCAATCATTTCTGGACGTTTTTCAATGGCAAAAATCAATGAATATTGTAAATGCACAAACAGTAATTTCTCCGCATTGCAAGGTGCAATTCTGAAATCTTTTGCTTTTTCCTGCTCCTCTTAGCATGATAAAGAAGATTCAAAGAGAGTGAGATGCCAGCTCCTTTCATTCAGTCAGTAGCTTCAAACATTTCTGGTATATGAATAACATGATGTTTTTCAATGGCAAAAATCAATGACTATTGTAAATGCACAAACAGTAATTTCTCCGCATTGCAAGGTGCAATTCTGAAATTTTTTGCTTTTTTCTGCTCCTCTTAGCATGATAAAGAAGATTCAAAGAGAGTGAGATGCCAGCTCCTTTCATTCAGTCAGTAGCTTCAAACATTTCTGGTATATGAATAACATGATGTTTTTCAATGGCAAAAATCAATGAATATTGTAAATGCACAAACAGTAATTTCTCCGCATTGCAAGGTGCAATTCTGAAATTTTTTGCTTTTTCCTGCTCCTCTTAGCATGATAAAGAAGATTCAAAGAGAGTGAGATGCCAGCTCCTTTCATTCAGTCAGTAGCTTCAATCATTTCTGGACGTTTTTCAATGGCAAAAATCAATGAATATTGTAAATGCACAAACAGTAATTTCTCCGCATTGCAAGGTGCAATTCTGAAATTTTTTGCTTTTTCCTGCTCCTCTTAGCATGATAAACAAGATTCAAAGAGAGTGAGATGCCAGCTCCTTTCATTCAGTCAGTAGCTTCAATCATTTCTGGACGTTTTTCAATGGCAAAAATCAATGAATATTGTAAATGCACAAACAGTAATTTCTCCGCATTGCAAAGTGCAATTCTGAAATTTTTTGCTTTTTCCTGCTCCTCTTAGCATGATAAAGAAGATTCAAAGAGAGTGAGATGCCAGCTCCTTTCATTCAGTCAGTAGCTTCAAACATTTCTGGTATATGAATAACATGATGTTTTTTAATGGCAAAAATCAATGAATATTGTAAATGCACAAACAGTAATTTCTCCGCATTGCAAGGTGCAATTCTGAAATTTTTTGCTTTTTCCTGCTCCTCTAAGCATGATAAAGAAGATTCAAAGAGAGTGAGATGCCAGCTCCTTTCATTCAGTCAGTAGCTTCAATCATTTCTGGACGTTTTTCAATGGCAAAAATCAATGAATATTGTAAATGCACAAACAGTAATTTCTCGGCATTGCAAGGTGCAATTCTGAAATTTTTTGCTTTTTCCTGCTCCTCTTAGCATGATAAACAAGATTCAAAGTGAAAGAGATGCCAGCTCCTTTCATTCAGTCAGTAGCTTCAATCATTTCTGGACGTTTTTCAATGGCAAAAATCAATGAATATTGTAAATGCACAAACAGTAATTTCTCCGCATTGCAAGGTGCAATTCTGAAATTTTTTGCTTTTTCCTGCTCCTCTTAGCATGATAAAGAAGATTCAAAGAGAGTGAGATGCCAGCTCCTTTCATTCAGTCAGTAGCTTCAAACATTTCTGGTATATGAATAACATGATGTTTTTCAATGGCAAAAATCAATGAATATTGTAAATGCACAAACAGTAATTTCTCCGCATTGCAAGGTGCAATTCTGAAATTTTTTGCTTTTTCCTGCTCCTCTTAGCATGATAAAGAAGATTCAAAGAGAGTGAGATGCCAGCTCCTTTCATTCAGTCAGTAGCTTCAATCATTTCTGGACGTTTTTCAATGGCAAAAATCAATGAATATTGTAAATGCACAAACAGTAATTTCTCCGCATTGCAAGGTGCAATTCTGAAATCTTTTGCTTTTTCCTGCTCCTCTTAGCATGATAAAGAAGATTCAAAGAGAGTGAGATGCCAGCTCCTTTCATTCAGTCAGTAGCTTCAAACATTTCTGGTATATGAATAACATGATGTTTTTCAATGGCAAAAATCAATGAATATTGGAAATGCACAAACAGTAATTTCTCCGCATTGCAAGGTGCAATTCTGAAATTTTTTGCTTTTTCCTGCTCCTCTTAGCATTATAAAGAAGATTCAAAGAGAGTGAGATGCCAGCTCCTTTCATTCAGTCAGTAGCTTCAATCATTTCTGGACGTTTTTCAATGGCAAAAATCAATGAATATTATAAATGCACAAAGAGTAATTTCTCCGCATTGCAAGGTGCAATTCTGAAATTTTTTGCTTTTTCCTGCTCCTCTTAGCATGATAAAGAAGATTCAAAGAGTGAGATGCCAGCTCCTTTCATTGTCAGTAGCTTCAAACATTTCTGGTATATGAATAACATGATGTTTTTCAATGGCAAAAATCAATGAATATTGTAAATGCACAAACAGTAATTTCTCCGCATTGCAAGGTGCAATTCTGAAATTTTTTGCTTTTTCCTGCTCCTCTTAGCATGATAAAGAAGATTCAAAGAGAGTGAGATGCCAGCTCCTTTCATTCAGTCAGTAGCTTCAATCATTTCTGGACGTTTTTCAATGGCAAAAATCATTGAATATTGTAAATGCACAAACAGTAATTTCTCCGCATTGCAAGGTGCAATTCTGAAATTTTTTGCTTTTTCCTGCTCCTCTTAGCATGATAAAGAAGATTCAAAGAGAGTGAGATGCCAGCTCCTTTCATTCAGTCAGTAGCTTCAATCATTTCTGGATGTTTTTCAATGGCAAAAATCAATGAATATTGTAAATGCACAAACAGTAATTTCTCCGCATTGCAAGGTGCAATTCTGAAATTTTTTGCTTTTTTCTGCTCCACTTAGCATGATAAAGAAGATTCAAAGAGAATGAGATGCCAGCTCCTTTCATTCAGTCAGTAGCTTCAAACATTTCTGGTATATGAATAACATGATGTTTTTCAATGGCAAAAATCAATGAATATTGTAAATGCACAAACAGTAATTTCTCCGCATTGCAAGGTGCAATTCTGAAATTTTTTGCTTTTTCCTGCTCCTCTTAGCATGATAAAGAAGTTTCAGAGAGTGAGATGCCAGCTCCTTTCATTCAGTTAGTAGCTTCAATCATTTCTGGACGTTTTTCAATGGCAAAAATCAATGAATATTGTAAATGCACAAACAGTAATTTCTCCGCATTGCAAGGTGCAATTCTGAAATTTTTTGCTTTTTCCTGCTCCTCTTAGCATGATAAACAAGATTCAAAGAGAGTGAGATGCCAGCTCCTTTCATTCAGTCAGTAGCTTCAATCATTTCTGGATGTTTTTCAATGGCAAAAATCAATGAATATTGTAAATGCACAAACAGTAATTTCTCCGCATTGCAAGGTGCAATTCTGAAATTTTTTGCTTTTTCCTGCTCCTCTTAGCATGATAAAGAAGATTCAAAGAGAGTGAGATGCCAGCTCCTTTCATTCAGTCAGTAGCTTCAATCATTTCTGGACGTTTTTCAATGGCAAAAATCAATGAATATTGTAAATGCACAAACAGTAATTTCTCCGCATTGCAAGGTGCAATTCTGAAATTTTTTGCTTTTTCCTGCTCCTCTTAGCATGATAAAGAAGATTCAAAGAGAGTGAGATGCCAGCTCCTTTCATTCAGTCAGTAGCTTCATTCATTTCTGGACGTTTTTCAATGGCAAAAATCAATGAATATTGTAAATGCACAAACAGTAATTTCTCCGCATTGCAAGGTGCAATTCTGAAATTTTTTGCTTTTTCCTGCTCCTCTTAGCATGATAAAGAAGATTCAAAGAGAGTGAGATGCCAAGCTCCTTTCATTCAGTCAGTAGCTTCAAACATTTCTGGTATATGAATAACATGATGTTTTTCAATGGCAAAAATCAATGAATATTGTAAATGCACAAACAGTAATTTCTCCGCATTGCAAGGTGCAATTCTGAAATTTTTTGCTTTTTCCTGCTCCTCTAAGCATGGTAAAGAAGATTCAAAGAGAGTGAGATGCCAGCTCCTTTCATTCAGTCAGTAGCTTCAATCATTTCTGGACGTTTTTCAATGGCAAAAATCAATGAATATTGTAAATGCACAAACAGTAATTTCTCCGCATTGCAAGGTGCAATTCTGAAATTTTTTGCTTTTTCCTGCTCCTCTTAGCATGATAAACAAGATTCAAAGAGAGTGAGATGCCAGCTCCTTTCATTCAGTCAGTAGCTTCAATCATTTCTGGATGTTTTTCAATGGCAAAAATCAATGAATATTGTAAATGCACAAACAGTAATTTCTCCGCATTGCAAGGTGCAATTCTGAAATTTTTTCTTTTTCCTGCTCCTCTTAGCATGATAAATAAGATTCAAAGAGAGTGAGATGCCAGCTCCTTTCATTCAGTCAGTAGCTTGAATCATTTCTGGACATTTTTCAATGGCAAAAATCAATGAATATTGTAAATGCACAAACAGTAATTTCTCCGCATTGCAAGGTGCAATTCTGAAATTTTTTGCTTTTTCCTGCTCCTCTTAGCATGATAAAGAAGATTCAAAGAGAGTGAGATGCCAGCTCCTTTCATTCAGTCAGTAGCTTCAATCATTTCTGGACGTTTTTCAATGGCAAAAATCAATGAATATTGTAAATGCACAAACAGTAATTTCTCCGCATTGCAAAGTGCAATTCTGAAATTTTTTGCTTTTTCCTGCTCCTCTTAGCATGATAAAGAAGATTCAAAGAGAGTGAGATGCCAGCTCCTTTCATTCAGTCAGTAGCTTCAAACATTTCTGGTATATGAATAACATGATGTTTTTTAATGGCAAAAATCAATGAATATTGTAAATGCACAAACAGTAATTTCTCCGCATTGCAAGGTGCAATTCTGAAATTTTTTGCTTTTTCCTGCTCCTCTAAGCATGATAAAGAAGATTCAAAGAGAGTGAGATGCCAGCTCCTTTCATTCAGTCAGTAGCTTCAATCATTTCTGGACGTTTTTCAATGGCAAAAATCAATGAATATTGTAAATGCACAAACAGTAATTTCTCGGCATTGCAAGGTGCAATTCTGAAATTTTTTGCTTTTTCCTGCTCCTCTTAGCATGATAAACAAGATTCAAAGTGAAAGAGATGCCAGCTCCTTTCATTCAGTCAGTAGCTTCAATCATTTCTGGACGTTTTTCAATGGCAAAAATCAATGAATATTGTAAATGCACAAACAGTAATTTCTCCGCATTGCAAGGTGCAATTCTGAAATTTTTTGCTTTTTCCTGCTCCTCTTAGCATGATAAAGAAGATTCAAAGAGAGTGAGATGCCAGCTCCTTTCATTCAGTCAGTAGCTTCAAACATTTCTGGTATATGAATAACATGATGTTTTTCAATGGCAAAAATCAATGAATATTGTAAATGCACAAACAGTAATTTCTCCGCATTGCAAGGTGCAATTCTGAAATTTTTTGCTTTTTCCTGCTCCTCTTAGCATGATAAAGAAGATTCAAAGAGAGTGAGATGCCAGCTCCTTTCATTCAGTCAGTAGCTTCAATCATTTCTGGACGTTTTTCAATGGCAAAAATCAATGAATATTGTAAATGCACAAACAGTAATTTCTCCGCATTGCAAGGTGCAATTCTGAAATCTTTTGCTTTTTCCTGCTCCTCTTAGCATGATAAAGAAGATTCAAAGAGAGTGAGATGCCAGCTCCTTTCATTCAGTCAGTAGCTTCAAACATTTCTGGTATATGAATAACATGATGTTTTTCAATGGCAAAAATCAATGAATATTGGAAATGCACAAACAGTAATTTCTCCGCATTGCAAGGTGCAATTCTGAAATTTTTTGCTTTTTCCTGCTCCTCTTAGCATGATAAAGAAGATTCAAAGAGAGTGAGATGCCAGCTCCTTTCATTCAGTCAGTAGCTTCAATCATTTCTGGACGTTTTTCAATGGCAAAAATCAATGAATATTATAAATGCACAAAGAGTAATTTCTCCGCATTGCAAGGTGCAATTCTGAAATTTTTTGCTTTTTCCTGCTCCTCTTAGCATGATAAAGAAGATTCAAAGAGTGAGATGCCAGCTCCTTTCATTGTCAGTAGCTTCAAACATTTCTGGTATATGAATAACATGATGTTTTTCAATGGCAAAAATCAATGAATATTGTAAATGCACAAACAGTAATTTCTCCGCATTGCAAGGTGCAATTCTGAAATTTTTTGCTTTTTCCTGCTCCTCTTAGCATGATAAAGAAGATTCAAAGAGAGTGAGATGCCAGCTCCTTTCATTCAGTCAGTAGCTTCAATCATTTCTGGACGTTTTTCAATGGCAAAAATCATTGAATATTGTAAATGCACAAACAGTAATTTCTCCGCATTGCAAGGTGCAATTCTGAAATTTTTTGCTTTTTCCTGCTCCTCTTAGCATGATAAAGAAGATTCAAAGAGAGTGAGATGCCAGCTCCTTTCATTCAGTCAGTAGCTTCAATCATTTCTTGATGTTTTTCAATGGCAAAAATCAATGAATATTGTAAATGCACAAACAGTAATTTCTCCGCATTGCAAGGTGCAATTCTGAAATTTTTTGCTTTTTTCTGCTCCACTTAGCATGATAAAGAAGATTCAAAGAGAATGAGATGCCAGCTCCTTTCATTCAGTCAGTAGCTTCAAACATTTCTGGTATATGAATAACATGATGTTTTTCAATGGCAAAAATCAATGAATATTGTAAATGCACAAACAGTAATTTCTCCGCATTGCAAGGTGCAATTCTGAAATTTTTTGCTTTTTCCTGCTCCTCTTAGCATGATAAAGAAGTTTCAGAGAGTGAGATGCCAGCTCCTTTCATTCAGTTAGTAGCTTCAATCATTTCTGGACGTTTTTCAATGGCAAAAATCAATGAATATTGTAAATGCACAAACAGTAATTTCTCCGCATTGCAAGGTGCAATTCTGAAATTTTTTGCTTTTTCCTGCTCCTCTTAGCATGATAAACAAGATTCAAAGAGAGTGAGATGCCAGCTCCTTTCATTCAGTCAGTAGCTTCAATCATTTCTGGATGTTTTTCAATGGCAAAAATCAATGAATATTGTAAATGCACAAACAGTAATTTCTCCGCATTGCAAGGTGCAATTCTGAAATTTTTTGCTTTTTCCTGCTCCTCTTAGCATGATAAAGAAGATTCAAAGAGAGTGAGATGCCAGCTCCTTTCATTCAGTCAGTAGCTTCAATCATTTCTGGACGTTTTTCAATGGCAAAAATCAATGAATATTGTAAATGCACAAACAGTAATTTCTCCGCATTGCAAGGTGCAATTCTGAAATTTTTTGCTTTTTCCTGCTCCTCTTAGCATGATAAAGAAGATTCAAAGAGAGTGAGATGCCAGCTCCTTTCATTCAGTCAGTAGCTTCATTCATTTCTGGACGTTTTTCAATGGCAAAAATCAATGAATATTGTAAATGCACAAACAGTAATTTCTCCGCATTGCAAGGTGCAATTCTGAAATTTTTTGCTTTTTCCTGCTCCTCTTAGCATGATAAAGAAGATTCAAAGAGAGTGAGATGCCAAGCTCCTTTCATTCAGTCAGTAGCTTCAAACATTTCTGGTATATGAATAACATGATGTTTTTCAATGGCAAAAATCAATGAATATTGTAAATGCACAAACAGTAATTTCTCCGCATTGCAAGGTGCAATTCTGAAATTTTTTGCTTTTTCCTGCTCCTCTAAGCATGGTAAAGAAGATTCAAAGAGAGTGAGATGCCAGCTCCTTTCATTCAGTCAGTAGCTTCAATCATTTCTGGACGTTTTTCAATGGCAAAAATCAATGAATATTGTAAATGCACAAACAGTAATTTCTCGGCATTGCAAGGTGCAATTCTGAAATTTTTTGCTTTTTCCTGCTCCTCTTAGCATGATAAACAAGATTCAAAGTGAATGAGATGCCAGCTCCTTTCATTCAGTCAGTAGCTTCAATCATTTCTGGACGTTTTTCAATGGCAAAAATCAATGAATATTGTAAATGCACAAACAGTAATTTCTCCGCATTGCAAGGTGCAATTCTGAAATTTTTTGCTTTTTCCTGCTCCTCTTAGCATGATAAAGAAGATTCAAAGAGAGTGAGATGCCAGCTCCTTTCATTCAGTCAGTAGCTTCAAACATTTCTGGTATATGAATAACGATGTTTTTCAATGGCAAAAATCAATGAATATTGTAAATGCACAAACAGTAATTTCTCCGCATTGCAAGGTGCAATTCTGAAATTTTTTGCTTTTTCCTGCTCCTCTTACCATGATAAACAAGATTCAAAGAGAGTGAGATGCCAGCTCCTTTCATTCAGTCAGTAGCTTCAATCATTTCTGGACGTTTTTCAATGGCAAAAATCAATGAATATTGTAAATGCACAAACAGTAATTTCTCCGCATTGCAAGGTGCAATTCTGAATTTTTTTGCTTTTTCCTGCTCCTCTTAGCATGATAAAGAAGATTCAAAGAGAGTGAGATGCCAGCTCCTTTCATTCAGTCAGTAGCTTCAAACATTTCTGGTATATGAATAACATGATGTTTTTCAATGGCAAAAATCAATGAATATTGTAAATGCACAAACAGTAATTTCTCCGCATTGCAAGGTGCAATTTTGAAATTTTTTGCTTTTTCCTGCTCCTCTTAGCATGATAAAGAAGATTCAAAGAGAGTGAGATGCCAGCTCCTTTCATTCAGTCAGTAGCTTCAATCATTTCTGGACGTTTTTCAATGGCAAAAATCAATGAATATTGTAAATGCACAAACAGTAATTTCTCCGCATTGCAAGGTGCAATTCTGAAATTTTTTGCTTTTTCCTGCTCCTCTTAGCATGATAAACAAGATTCAAAGAGAGTGAGATGCCAGCTCCTTTCATTCAGTCAGTAGCTTCAATCATTTCTGGATGTTTTTCAATGGCAAAAATCAATGAATATTGTAAATGCACAAACAGTAATTTCTCCGCATTGCAAGGTGCAATTCTGAAATTTTTTGCTTTTTCCTGCTCCTCTAAGCATGATAAAGAAGATTCAAAGAGAGTGAGATGCCAGCTCCTTTCATTCAGTCAGTAGCTTCAATCATTTCTGGACGTTTTTCAATGGCAAAAATCAATGAATATTGTAAATGCACAAACAGTAATTTCTCCGCATTGCAAGGTGAAATTCTGAAATTTTTTGCTTTTTCCTGCTCCTCTTAGCATGATAAAGAAGATTCAAAGAGTGAGATGCCAGCTCCTTTCATTCAGTCAGTAGCTTCAAACATTTCTGGTATATGAATAACATGATGTTTTTCAATGGCAAAAATCAATGAATATTGTAAATGCACAAACAGTAATTTCTCCGCATTGCAAGGTGCAATTTTGAAATTTTTTGCTTTTTCCTGCTCCTCTTAGCATGATAAAGAAGATTCAAAGAGAGTGAGATGCCAGCTCCTTTCATTCAGTCAGTAGCTTCAATCATTTCTGGACGTTTTTCAATGGCAAAAATCAATGAATATTGTAAATGCACAAACAGTAATTTCTCCGCATTGCAAGGTGCAATTCTGAAATTTTTTGCTTTTTCCTGCTCCTCTTAGCATGATAAACAAGATTCAAAGAGAGTGAGATGCCAGCTCCTTTCATTCAGTCAGTAGCTTCAATCATTTCTGGATGTTTTTCAATGGCAAAAATCAATGAATACTGTAAATGCACAAACAGTAATTTCTCCGTATTGCAAGGTGCAATTCTGAAATTTTTTGCTTTTTTCTGCTCCTCTTAGCATGATAAAGAAGATTCAAAGAGAGTGAGATGCCAGCTCCTTTCATTCAGTCAGTAGCTTCATTCATTTCTGGACGTTTTTCAATGGCAAAAATCAATGAATATTGTAAATGCACAAACAGTAATTTCTCCGCATTGCAAGGTGCAATTCTGAAATTTTTTGCTTTTTCCTGCTCCTCTTAGCATGATAAAGAAGATTCAAAGAGAGTGAGATGCCAAGCTCCTTTCATTCAGTCAGTAGCTTCAAACATTTCTGGTATATGAATAACATGATGTTTTTCAATGGCAAAAATCAATGAATATTGTAAATGCACAAACAGTAATTTCTCCGCATTGCAAGGTGCAATTCTGAAATTTTTTGCTTTTTCCTGCTCCTCTAAGCATGGTAAAGAAGATTCAAAGAGAGTGAGATGCCAGCTCCTTTCATTCAGTCAGTAGCTTCAAACATTTCTGGTATATGAATAACATGATGTTTTTCAATGGCAAAAATCAATGAATATTGTAAATGCACAAACAGTAATTTCTCCGCATTGCAAGGTGCAATTCTGAAATTTTTTGCTTTTTCCTGCTCCTCTTAGCATGATAAAGAAGATTCAAAGAGAGTGAGATGCCAGCTCCTTTCATTCAGTCAGTAGCTTCAATCATTTCTGGACGTTTTTCAATGGCAAAAATCAATGAATATTGTAAATGCACAAACAGTAATTTCTCCGCATTGCAAGGTGCAATTCTGAAATTTTTTGCTTTTTCCTGCTCCTCTTAGCATGATAAACAAGATTCAAAGAGAGTGAGATGCCAGCTCCTTTCATTCAGTCAGTAGCTTCAATCATTTCTGGATGTTTTTCAATGGCAAAAATCAATGAATATTGTAAATGCACAAACAGTAATTTCTCCGCATTGCAAGGTGCAATTCTGAAATTTTTTGCTTTTTCCTGCTCCTCTTAGCATGATAAATAAGATTCAAAGAGAGTGAGATGCCAGCTCCTTTCATTCAGTCAGTAGCTTCAATCATTTCTGGACGTTTTTCAATGGCAAAAATCAATGAATATTGTAAATGCACAAACAGTAATTTCTCCGCATTGCAAGGTGCAATTCTGAAATTTTTTGCTTTTTCCTGCTCCTCTTAGCATGATAAAGAAGATTCAAAGAGAGTGAGATGCCAGCTCCTTTCATTCAGTCAGTAGCTTCAATCATTTCTGGACGTTTTTCAATGGCAAAAATCAATGAATATTGTAAATGCACAAACAGTAATTTCTCCGCATTGCAAGGTGCAATTCTGAAATTTTTTGCTTTTTCCTGCTCCTCTTAGCATGATAAAGAAGATTCAAAGAGTGAGATGCCAGCTCCTTTCATTGTCAGTAGCTTCAAACATTTCTGGTATATGAATAACATGATGTTTTTCAATGGCAAAAATCAATGAATATTGTAAATGCACAAACAGTAATTTCTCCGCATTGCAAGGTGCAATTCTGAAATTTTTTGCTTTTTCCTGCTCCTCTTAGCATGATAAAGAAGATTCAAAGAGAGTGAGATGCCAGCTCCTTTCATTCAGTCAGTAGCTTCAATCATTTCTGGACGTTTTTCAATGGCAAAAATCATTGAATATTGTAAATGCACAAACAGTAATTTCTCCGCATTGCAAGGTGCAATTCTGAAATTTTTTGCTTTTTCCTGCTCCTCTTAGCATGATAAAGAAGATTCAAAGAGAGTGAGATGCCAGCTCCTTTCATTCAGTCAGTAGCTTCAATCATTTCTGGATGTTTTTCAATGGCAAAAATCAATGAATATTGTAAATGCACAAACAGTAATTTCTCCGCATTGCAAGGTGCAATTCTGAAATTTTTTGCTTTTTTCTGCTCCACTTAGCATGATAAAGAAGATTCAAAGAGAATGAGATGCCAGCTCCTTTCATTCAGTCAGTAGCTTCAAACATTTCTGGTATATGAATAACATGATGTTTTTCAATGGCAAAAATCAATGAATATTGTAAATGCACAAACAGTAATTTCTCCGCATTGCAAGGTGCAATTCTGAAATTTTTTGCTTTTTCCTGCTCCTCTTAGCATGATAAAGAAGTTTCAGAGAGTGAGATGCCAGCTCCTTTCATTCAGTTAGTAGCTTCAATCATTTCTGGACGTTTTTCAATGGCAAAAATCAATGAATATTGTAAATGCACAAACAGTAATTTCTCCGCATTGCAAGGTGCAATTCTGAAATTTTTTGCTTTTTCCTGCTCCTCTTAGCATGATAAACAAGATTCAAAGAGAGTGAGATGCCAGCTCCTTTCATTCAGTCAGTAGCTTCAATCATTTCTGGATGTTTTTCAATGGCAAAAATCAATGAATATTGTAAATGCACAAACAGTAATTTCTCCGCATTGCAAGGTGCAATTCTGAAATTTTTTGCTTTTTCCTGCTCCTCTTAGCATGATAAAGAAGATTCAAAGAGAGTGAGATGCCAGCTCCTTTCATTCAGTCAGTAGCTTCAATCATTTCTGGACGTTTTTCAATGGCAAAAATCAATGAATATTGTAAATGCACAAACAGTAATTTCTCCGCATTGCAAGGTGCAATTCTGAAATTTTTTGCTTTTTCCTGCTCCTCTTAGCATGATAAAGAAGATTCAAAGAGAGTGAGATGCCAGCTCCTTTCATTCAGTCAGTAGCTTCATTCATTTCTGGACGTTTTTCAATGGCAAAAATCAATGAATATTGTAAATGCACAAACAGTAATTTCTCCGCATTGAAAGGTGCAATTCTGAAATTTTTTGCTTTTTCCTGCTCCTCTTAGCATGATAAAGAAGATTCAAAGAGAGTGAGATGCCAAGCTCCTTTCATTCAGTCAGTAGCTTCAAACATTTCTGGTATATGAATAACATGATGTTTTTCAATGGCAAAAATCAATGAATATTGTAAATGCACAAACAGTAATTTCTCCGCATTGCAAGGTGCAATTCTGAAATTTTTTGCTTTTTCCTGCTCCTCTAAGCATGGTAAAGAAGATTCAAAGAGAGTGAGATGCCAGCTCCTTTCATTCAGTCAGTAGCTTCAATCATTTCTGGACGTTTTTCAATGGCAAAAATCAATGAATATTGTAAATGCACAAACAGTAATTTCTCGGCATTGCAAGGTGCAATTCTGAAATTTTTTGCTTTTTCCTGCTCCTCTTAGCATGATAAACAAGATTCAAAGTGAATGAGATGCCAGCTCCTTTCATTCAGTCAGTAGCTTCAATCATTTCTGGACGTTTTTCAATGGCAAAAATCAATGAATATTGTAAATGCACAAACAGTAATTTCTCCGCATTGCAAGGTGCAATTCTGAAATTTTTTGCTTTTTCCTGCTCCTCTTAGCATGATAAAGAAGATTCAAAGAGAGTGAGATGCCAGCTCCTTTCATTCAGTCAGTAGCTTCAAACATTTCTGGTATATGAATAACGATGTTTTTCAATGGCAAAAATCAATGAATATTGTAAATGCACAAACAGTAATTTCTCGGCATTGCAAGGTGCAATTCTGAAATTTTTTGCTTTTTCCTGCTCCTCTTAGCATGATAAACAAGATTCAAAGTGAATGAGATGCCAGCTCCTTTCATTCAGTCAGTAGCTTCAATCATTTCTGGACGTTTTTCAATGGCAAAAATCAATGAATATTGTAAATGCACAAACAGTAATTTCTCCGCATTGCAAGGTGCAATTCTGAAATTTTTTGCTTTTTCCTGCTCCTCTTAGCATGATAAAGAAGATTCAAAGAGAGTGAGATGCCAGCTCCTTTCATTCAGTCAGTAGCTTCAAACATTTCTGGTATATGAATAACGATGTTTTTCAATGGCAAAAATCAATGAATATTGTAAATGCACAAACAGTAATTTCTCCGCATTGCAAGGTGCAATTCTGAAATTTTTTGCTTTTTCCTGCTCCTCTTACCATGATAAACAAGATTCAAAGAGAGTGAGATGCCAGCTCCTTTCATTCAGTCAGTAGCTTCAATCATTTCTGGACGTTTTTCAATGGCAAAAATCAATGAATATTGTAAATGCACAAACAGTAATTTCTCCGCATTGCAAGGTGCAATTCTGAATTTTTTTGCTTTTTCCTGCTCCTCTTAGCATGATAAAGAAGATTCAAAGAGAGTGAGATGCCAGCTCCTTTCATTCAGTCAGTAGCTTCAAACATTTCTGGTATATGAATAACATGATGTTTTTCAATGGCAAAAATCAATGAATATTGTAAATGCACAAACAGTAATTTCTCCGCATTGCAAGGTGCAATTTTGAAATTTTTTGCTTTTTCCTGCTCCTCTTAGCATGATAAAGAGGATTCAAAGAGAGTGAGATGCCAGCTCCTTTCATTCAGTCAGTAGCTTCAATCATTTCTGGACGTTTTTCAATGGCAAAAATCAATGAATATTGTAAATGCACAAACAGTAATTTCTCCGCATTGCAAGGTGCAATTCTGAAATTTTTTGCTTTTTCCTGCTCCTCTTAGCATGATAAACAAGATTCAAAGAGAGTGAGATGCCAGCTCCTTTCTTTCAGTCAGTAGCTTCAATCATTTCTGGATGTTTTTCAATGGCAAAAATCAATGAATATTGTAAATGCACAAACAGTAATTTCTCCGCATTGCAAGGTGCAATTCTGAAATTTTTTGCTTTTTCCTGCTCCTCTTAGCATGATAAAGAAGATTCAAAGAGAGTGAGATGCCAGCTCCTTTCATTCAGTCAGTAGCTTCAATCATTTCTGGATGTTTTTCAATGGCAAAAATCAATGAATATTGTAAATGCACAAACAGTAATTTCTCCGCATTGCAAGGTGAAATTCTGAAATTTTTTGCTTTTTCCTGCTCCTCTTAGCATGATAAAGAAGATTCAAAGAGTGAGATGCCAGCTCCTTTCATTGTCAGTAGCTTCAAACATTTCTGGTATATGAATAACATGATGTTTTTCAATGGCAAAAATCAATGAATATTGTAAATGCACAAACAGTAATTTCTCCGCATTGCAAGGTGCAATTCTGAAATTTTTTGCTTTTTTATGCTCCTCTTAGCAAGATAAACAAGATTCAAAGAGAGTGAGATGCCAGGTCCTTTCATTCAGTCAGTAGCTTCAATCATTTCTGGACGTTTTTCAATGGCAAAAATCAATGAATATTGTAAATGCACAAACAGTAATTTCTCCGCATTGCAAGGTGCAATTCTGAAATTTTTTGCTTTTTCCTGCTCCTCTTAGCATGATAAAGAAGATTCAAAGAGAGTGAGATGCCAGCTCCTTTCATTCAGTCAGTAGCTTCAATCATTTCTGGACGTTTTTCAATGGCAAAAATCAATGAATATTGTAAATGCACAAACAGTAATTTCTCCGCATTGCAAGGTGCAATTCTGAAATTTTTTGCTTTTTCCTGCTCCTCTTAGCATGATAAAGAAGATTCAAAGAGAGTGAGATGCCAGCTCCTTTCATTCAGTCAGTAGCTTCAAACATTTCTGGTATATGAATAACATGATGTTTTTCAATGGCAAAAATCAATGAATATTGTAAATGCACAAACAGTAATTTCTCCGCATTGCAAGGTGCAATTCTGAAATTTTTTGCTTTTTCCTGCTCCTCTTAGCATGATAAAGAAGATTCAAAGAGAGTGAGATGCCAGCTTCTTTCATTCAGTCAGTAGCTTCAATCATTTCTGGACGTTTTTCAATGGCAAAAATCAATGAATATTGTAAATGCACAAACAGTAATTTCTCCGCATTGCAAGGTGCAATTCTGAAATTTTTTGCTTTTTCCTGCTCCTCTTAGCAAGATAAACAAGATTCAAAGAGAGTAAGATGCCAGCTCCTTTCATTCAGTCAGTAGCTTCAATCATTTCTGGACGTTTTTCAATGGCAAAAATCAATGAATATTGTAAATGCACAAACAGTAATTTCTCCGCATTGCAAGGTGCAATTCTGAAATTTTTTGCTTTTTCCTGCTCCTCTTAGCATGATAAAGAAGATTCAAAGAGAGTGAGATGCCAGCTCCTTTCATTCAGTCAGTAGCTTCAATCATTTCTGGACGTTTTTCAATGGCAAAAATCAATGAATATTGTAAATGCACAAACAGTAATTTCTCCGCATTGCAAGGTGCAATTCTGAAATTTTTTGCTTTTTCCTGCTCCTCTTAGCATGATAAAGAAGATTCAAAGAGAGTGAGATGCCAGCTCCTTTCATTCAGTCAGTAGCTTCAAACATTTCTGGTATATGAATAACATGATGTTTTTCAATGGCAAAAATCAATGAATATTGTAAATGCACAAACAGTAATTTCTCCGCATTGCAAGGTGCAATTTTGAAATTTTTTGCTTTTTCCTGCTCCTCTTAGCATGATAAAGAAGATTCAAAGAGAGTGAGATGCCAGCTCCTTTCATTCAGTCAGTAGCTTCAATCATTTCTGGACGTTTTTCAATGGCAAAAATCAATGAATATTGTAAATGCACAAACAGTAATTTCTCCGCATTGCAAGGTGCAATTCTGAAATTTTTTGCTTTTTCCTGCTCCTCTTAGCATGATAAAGAAGATTCAAAGAGAGTGAGATGCCAGCTCCTTTCATTCAGTCAGTAGCTTCAAACATTTCTGGTATATGAATAACGATGTTTTTCAATGGCAAAAATCAATGAATATTGTAAATGCACAAACAGTAATTTCTCCGCATTGCAAGGTGCAATTCTGAAATTTTTTGCTTTTTCCTGCTCCTCTTACCATGATAAACAAGATTCAAAGAGAGTGAGATGCCAGCTCCTTTCATTCAGTCAGTAGCTTCAATCATTTCTGGACGTTTTTCAATGGCAAAAATCAATGAATATTGTAAATGCACAAACAGTAATTTCTCCGCATTGCAAGGTGCAATTCTGAATTTTTTTGCTTTTTCCTGCTCCTCTTAGCATGATAAAGAAGATTCAAAGAGAGTGAGATGCCAGCTCCTTTCATTCAGTCAGTAGCTTCAAACATTTCTGGTATATGAATAACATGATGTTTTTCAATGGCAAAAATCAATGAATATTGTAAATGCACAAACAGTAATTTCTCCGCATTGCAAGGTGCAATTTTGAAATTTTTTGCTTTTTCCTGCTCCTCTTAGCATGATAAAGAAGATTCAAAGAGAGTGAGATGCCAGCTCCTTTCATTCAGTCAGTAGCTTCAATCATTTCTGGACGTTTTTCAATGGCAAAAATCAATGAATATTGTAAATGCAAAAACAGTAATTTCTCCGCATTGCAAGGTGCAATTCTGAAATTTTTTGCTTTTTCCTGCTCCTCTTAGCATGATAAACAAGATTCAAAGAGAGTGAGATGCCAGCTCCTTTCATTCAGTCAGTAGCTTCAATCATTTCTGGATGTTTTTCAATGGCAAAAATCAATGAATATTGTAAATGCACAAACAGTAATTTCTCCGCATTGCAAGGTGCAATTCTGAAATTTTTTGCTTTTTCCTGCTCCTCTTAGCATGATAAAGAAGATTCAAAGAGAGTGAGATGCCAGCTCCTTTCATTCAGTCAGTAGCTTCAATCATTTCTGGACGTTTTTCAATGGCAAAAATCAATGAATATTGTAAATGCACAAACAGTAATTTCTCCGCATTGCAAGGTGAAATTCTGAAATTTTTTGCTTTTTCCTGCTCCTCTTAGCATGATAAAGAAGATTCAAAGAGTGAGATGCCAGCTCCTTTCATTGTCAGTAGCTTCAAACATTTCTGGTATATGAATAACATGATGTTTTTCAATGGCAAAAATCAATGAATATTGTAAATGCACAAACAGTAATTTCTCCGCATTGCAAGGTGCAATTCTGAAATTTTTTGCTTTTTTATGCTCCTCTTAGCAAGATAAACAAGATTCAAAGAGAGTGAGATGCCAGGTCCTTTCATTCAGTCAGTAGCTTCAATCATTTCTGGACGTTTTTCAATGGCAAAAATCAATGAATATTGTAAATGCACAAACAGTAATTTCTCCGCATTGCAAGGTGCAATTCTGAAATTTTTTGCTTTTTCCTGCTCCTCTTAGCATGATAAAGAAGATTCAAAGAGAGTGAGATGCCAGCTCCTTTCATTCAGTCAGTAGCTTCAATCATTTCTGGACGTTTTTCAATGGCAAAAATCAATGAATATTGTAAATGCACAAACAGTAATTTCTCCGCATTGCAAGGTGCAATTCTGAAATTTTTTGATTTTTCCTGCTCCTCTTAGCATGATAAAGAAGATTCAAAGAGAGTGAGATGCCAGCTCCTTTCATTCAGTCAGTAGCTTCAAACATTTCTGGTATATGAATAACATGATGTTTTTCAATGGCAAAAATCAATGAATATTGTAAATGCACAAACAGTAATTTCTCCGCATTGCAAGGTGCAATTCTGAAATTTTTTGCTTTTTCCTGCTCCTCTTAGCATGATAAAGAAGATTCAAAGAGAGTGAGATGCCAGCTTCTTTCATTCAGTCAGTAGCTTCAATCATTTCTGGACGTTTTTCAATGGCAAAAATCAATGAATATTGTAAATGCACAAACAGTAATTTCTCCGCATTGCAAGGTGCAATTCTGAAATTTTTTGCTTTTTCCTGCTCCTCTTAGCAAGATAAACAAGATTCAAAGAGAGTAAGATGCCAGCTCCTTTCATTCAGTCAGTAGCTTCAATCATTTCTGGACGTTTTTCAATGGCAAAAATCAATGAATATTGTAAATGCACAAACAGTAATTTCTCCGCATTGCAAGGTGCAATTCTGAAATTTTTTGCTTTTTCCTGCTCCTCTTAGCATGATAAAGAAGATTCAAAGAGAGTGAGATGCCAGCTCCTTTCATTCAGTCAGTAGCTTCAATCATTTCTGGACGTTTTTCAATGGCAAAAATCAATGAATATTGTAAATGCACAAACAGTAATTTCTCCGCATTGCAAGGTGCAATTCTGAAATTTTTTGCTTTTTCCTGCTCCTCTTAGCATGATAAAGAAGATTCAAAGAGAGTGAGATGCCAGCTCCTTTCATTCAGTCAGTAGCTTCAATCATTTCTGGACGTTTTTCAATGGCAAAAATCAATGAATATTGTAAATGCACAAACAGTAATTTCTCCGCATTGCAAGGTGCAATTCTGAAATTTTTTGCTTTTTCCTGCTCCTCTTAGCATGATAAAGAAGATTCAAAGAGAGTGAGATGCCAGCTCCTTTCATTCAGTCAGTAGCTTCAAACATTTCTGGTATATGAATAACATGATGTTTTTCAATGGCAAAAATCAATGAATATTGTAAATGCACAAACAGTAATTTCTCCGCATTGCAAGGTGCAATTTTGAAATTTTTTGCTTTTTCCTGCTCCTCTTAGCATGATAAAGAAGATTCAAAGAGAGTGAGATGCCAGCTCCTTTCATTCAGTCAGTAGCTTCAATCATTTCTGGACGTTTTTCAATGGCAAAAATCAATGAATATTGTAAATGCACAAACAGTAATTTCTCCGCATTGCAAGGTGCAATTCTGAAATTTTTTGCTTTTTCCTGCTCCTCTTAGCATGATAAACAAGATTCAAAGAGAGTGAGATGCCAGCTCCTTTCATTCAGTCAGTAGCTTCAATCATTTCTGGATGTTTTTCAATGGCAAAAATCAATGAATATTGTAAATGCACAAACAGTAATTTCTCCGTATTGCAAGGTGCAATTCTGAAATTTTTTGCTTTTTTCTGCTCCTCTTAGCATGATAAAGAAGATTCAAAGAGAGTGAGATGCCAGCTCCTTTCATTCAGTCAGTAGCTTCATTCATTTCTGGACGTTTTTCAATGGCAAAAATCAATGAATATTGTAAATGCACAAACAGTAATTTCTCCGCATTGCAAGGTGCAATTCTGAAATTTTTTGCTTTTTCCTGCTCCTCTTAGCATGATAAAGAAGATTCAAAGAGAGTGAGATGCCAAGCTCCTTTCATTCAGTCAGTAGCTTCAAACATTTCTGGTATATGAATAACATGATGTTTTTCAATGGCAAAAATCAATGAATATTGTAAATGCACAAACAGTAATTTCTCCGCATTGCAAGGTGCAATTCTGAAATTTTTTGCTTTTTCCTGCTCCTCTAAGCATGGTAAAGAAGATTCAAAGAGAGTGAGATGCCAGCTCCTTTCATTCAGTCAGTAGCTTCAAACATTTCTGGTATATGAATAACATGATGTTTTTCAATGGCAAAAATCAATGAATATTGTAAATGCACAAACAGTAATTTCTCCGCATTGCAAGGTGCAATTCTTAAATTTTTTGCTTTTTCCTGCTCCTCTTAGCATGATAAAGAAGATTCAAAGAGAGTGAGATGCCAGCTCCTTTCATTCAGTCAGTAGCTTCAATCATTTCTGGACGTTTTTCAATGGCAAAAATCAATGAATATTGTAAATGCACAAACAGTAATTTCTCCGCATTGCAAGGTGCAATTCTGAAATTTTTTGCTTTTTCCTGCTCCTCTTAGCATGATAAACAAGATTCAAAGAGAGTGAGATGCCAGCTCCTTTCATTCAGTCAGTAGCTTCAATCATTTCTGGATGTTTTTCAATGGCAAAAATCAATGAATATTGTAAATGCACAAACAGTAATTTCTCCGCATTGCAAGGTGCAATTCTGAAATTTTTTGCTTTTTCCTGCTCCTCTTAGCATGATAAATAAGATTCAAAGAGAGTGAGATGCCAGCTCCTTTCATTCAGTCAGTAGCTTCAATCATTTCTGGACGTTTTTCAATGGCAAAAATCAATGAATATTGTAAATGCACAAACAGTAATTTCTCCGCATTGCAAGGTGCAATTCTGAAATTTTTTGCTTTTTCCTGCTCCTCTTAGCATGATAAAGAAGATTCAAAGAGAGTGAGATGCCAGCTCCTTTCATTCAGTCAGTAGCTTCAAACATTTCTGGTATATGAATAACATGATGTTTTTCAATGGCAAAAATCAATGAATATTGTAAATGCACAAACAGTAATTTCTCCGCATTGCAAGGTGCAATTTTGAAATTTTTTGCTTTTTCCTGCTCCTCTTAGCATGATAAAGAAGATTCAAAGAGAGTGAGATGCCAGCTCCTTTCATTCAGTCAGTAGCTTCAATCATTTCTGGACGTTTTTCAATGGCAAAAATCAATGAATATTGTAAATGCAAAAACAGTAATTTCTCCGCATTGCAAGGTGCAATTCTGAAATTTTTTGCTTTTTCCTGCTCCTCTTAGCATGATAAACAAGATTCAAAGAGAGTGAGATGCCAGCTCCTTTCATTCAGTCAGTAGCTTCAATCATTTCTGGATGTTTTTCAATGGCAAAAATCAATGAATATTGTAAATGCACAAACAGTAATTTCTCCGCATTGCAAGGTGCAATTCTGAAATTTTTTGCTTTTTCCTGCTCCTCTTAGCATGATATAGAAGATTCAAAGAGAGTGAGATGCCAGCTCCTTTCATTCAGTCAGTAGCTTCAATCATTTCTGGACGTTTTTCAATGGCAAAAATCAATGAATATTGTAAATGCACAAACAGTAATTTCTCCGCATTGCAAGGTGAAATTCTGAAATTTTTTGCTTTTTCCTGCTCCTCTTAGCATGATAAAGAAGATTCAAAGAGAGTGAGATGCCAAGCTCCTTTCATTCAGTCAGTAGCTTCAAACATTTCTGGTATATGAATAACATGATGTTTTTCAATGGCAAAAATCAATGAATATTGTAAATGCACAAACAGTAATTTCTCCGCATTGCAAGGTGCAATTCTGAAATTTTTTGCTTTTTCCTGCTCCTCTAAGCATGGTAAAGAAGATTCAAAGAGAGTGAGATGCCAGCTCCTTTCATTCAGTCAGTAGCTTCAAACATTTCTGGTATATGAATAACATGATGTTTTTCAATGGCAAAAATCAATGAATATTGTAAATGCACAAACAGTAATTTCTCCGCATTGCAAGGTGCAATTCTTAAATTTTTTGCTTTTTCCTGCTCCTCTTAGCATGATAAAGAAGATTCAAAGAGAGTGAGATGCCAGCTCCTTTCATTCAGTCAGTAGCTTCAATCATTTCTGGACGTTTTTCAATGGCAAAAATCAATGAATATTGTAAATGCACAAACAGTAATTTCTCCGCATTGCAAGGTGCAATTCTGAAATTTTTTGCTTTTTCCTGCTCCTCTTAGCATGATAAACAAGATTCAAAGAGAGTGAGATGCCAGCTCCTTTCATTCAGTCAGTAGCTTCAATCATTTCTGGATGTTTTTCAATGGCAAAAATCAATGAATATTGTAAATGCACAAACAGTAATTTCTCCGCATTGCAAGGTGCAATTCTGAAATTTTTTGCTTTTTCCTGCTCCTCTTAGCATGATAAATAAGATTCAAAGAGAGTGAGATGCCAGCTCCTTTCATTCAGTCAGTAGCTTCAATCATTTCTGGACGTTTTTCAATGGCAAAAATCAATGAATATTGTAAATGCACAAACAGTAATTTCTCCGCATTGCAAGGTGCAATTCTGAAATTTTTTGCTTTTTCCTGCTCCTCTTAGCATGATAAAGAAGATTCAAAGAGAGTGAGATGCCAGCTCCTTTCATTCAGTCAGTAGCTTCAAACATTTCTGGTATATGAATAACATGATGTTTTTCAATGGCAAAAATCAATGAATATTGTAAATGCACAAACAGTAATTTCTCCGCATTGCAAGGTGCAATTTTGAAATTTTTTGCTTTTTCCTGCTCCTCTTAGCATGATAAAGAAGATTCAAAGAGAGTGAGATGCCAGCTCCTTTCATTCAGTCAGTAGCTTCAATCATTTCTGGACGTTTTTCAATGGCAAAAATCAATGAATATTGTAAATGCAAAAACAGTAATTTCTCCGCATTGCAAGGTGCAATTCTGAAATTTTTTGCTTTTTCCTGCTCCTCTTAGCATGATAAACAAGATTCAAAGAGAGTGAGATGCCAGCTCCTTTCATTCAGTCAGTAGCTTCAATCATTTCTGGATGTTTTTCAATGGCAAAAATCAATGAATATTGTAAATGCACAAACAGTAATTTCTCCGCATTGCAAGGTGCAATTCTGAAATTTTTTGCTTTTTCCTGCTCCTCTTAGCATGATATAGAAGATTCAAAGAGAGTGAGATGCCAGCTCCTTTCATTCAGTCAGTAGCTTCAATCATTTCTGGACGTTTTTCAATGGCAAAAATCAATGAATATTGTAAATGCACAAACAGTAATTTCTCCGCATTGCAAGGTGAAATTCTGAAATTTTTTGCTTTTTCCTGCTCCTCTTAGCATGATAAAGAAGATTCAAAGAGTGAGATGCCAGCTCCTTTCATTGTCAGTAGCTTCAAACATTTCTGGTATATGAATAACATGATGTTTTTCAATGGCAAAAATCAATGAATATTGTAAATGCACAAACAGTAATTTCTCCGCATTGCAAGGTGCAATTCTGAAATTTTTTGCTTTTTTATGCTCCTCTTAGCAAGATAAACAAGATTCAAAGAGAGTGAGATGCCAGGTCCTTTCATTCAGTCAGTAGCTTCAATCATTTCTGGACGTTTTTCAATGGCAAAAATCAATGAATATTGTAAATGCACAAACAGTAATTTCTCCGCATTGCAAGGTGCAATTCTGAAATTTTTTGCTTTTTCCTGCTCCTCTTAGCATGATAAAGAAGATTCAAAGAGAGTGAGATGCCAGCTCCTTTCATTCAGTCAGTAGCTTCAATCATTTCTGGACGTTTTTCAATGGCAAAAATCAATGAATATTGTAAATGCACAAACAGTAATTTCTCCGCATTGCAAGGTGCAATTCTGAAATTTTTTGATTTTTCCTGCTCCTCTTAGCATGATAAAGAAGATTCAAAGAGAGTGAGATGCCAGCTCCTTTCATTCAGTCAGTAGCTTCAAACATTTCTGGTATATGAATAACATGATGTTTTTCAATGGCAAAAATCAATGAATATTGTAAATGCACAAACAGTAATTTCTCCGCATTGCAAGGTGCAATTCTGAAATTTTTTGCTTTTTCCTGCTCCTCTTAGCATGATAAAGAAGATTCAAAGAGAGTGAGATGCCAGCTTCTTTCATTCAGTCAGTAGCTTCAATCATTTCTGGACGTTTTTCAATGGCAAAAATCAATGAATATTGTAAATGCACAAACAGTAATTTCTCCGCATTGCAAGGTGCAATTCTGAAATTTTTTGCTTTTTCCTGCTCCTCTTAGCAAGATAAACAAGATTCAAAGAGAGTAAGATGCCAGCTCCTTTCATTCAGTCAGTAGCTTCAATCATTTCTGGACGTTTTTCAATGGCAAAAATCAATGAATATTGTAAATGCACAAACAGTAATTTCTCCGCATTGCAAGGTGCAATTCTGAAATTTTTTGCTTTTTCCTGCTCCTCTTAGCATGATAAAGAAGATTCAAAGAGAGTGAGATGCCAGCTCCTTTCATTCAGTCAGTAGCTTCAATCATTTCTGGACGTTTTTCAATGGCAAAAATCAATGAATATTGTAAATGCACAAACAGTAATTTCTCCGCATTGCAAGGTGCAATTCTGAAATTTTTTGCTTTTTCCTGCTCCTCTTAGCATGATAAAGAAGATTCAAAGAGAGTGAGATGCCAGCTCCTTTCATTCAGTCAGTAGCTTCAATCATTTCTGGACGTTTTTCAATGGCAAAAATCAATGAATATTGTAAATGCACAAACAGTAATTTCTCCGCATTGCAAGGTGCAATTCTGAAATTTTTTGCTTTTTCCTGCTCCTCTTAGCATGATAAAGAAGATTCAAAGAGAGTGAGATGCCAGCTCCTTTCATTCAGTCAGTAGCTTCAAACATTTCTGGTATATGAATAACATGATGTTTTTCAATGGCAAAAATCAATGAATATTGTAAATGCACAAACAGTAATTTCTCCGCATTGCAAGGTGCAATTTTGAAATTTTTTGCTTTTTCCTGCTCCTCTTAGCATGATAAAGAAGATTCAAAGAGAGTGAGATGCCAGCTCCTTTCATTCAGTCAGTAGCTTCAATCATTTCTGGACGTTTTTCAATGGCAAAAATCAATGAATATTGTAAATGCACAAACAGTAATTTCTCCGCATTGCAAGGTGCAATTCTGAAATTTTTTGCTTTTTCCTGCTCCTCTTAGCATGATAAACAATATTCAAAGAGAGTGAGATGCCAGCTCCTTTCATTCAGTCAGTAGCTTCAATCATTTCTGGATGTTTTTCAATGGCAAAAATCAATGAATATTGTAAATGCACAAACAGTAATTTCTCCGTATTGCAAGGTGCAATTCTGAAATTTTTTGCTTTTTTCTGCTCCTCTTAGCATGATAAAGAAGATTCAAAGAGAGTGAGATGCCAGCTCCTTTCATTCAGTCAGTAGCTTCATTCATTTCTGGACGTTTTTCAATGGCAAAAATCAATGAATATTGTAAATGCACAAACAGTAATTTCTCCGCATTGCAAGGTGCAATTCTGAAATTTTTTGCTTTTTCCTGCTCCTCTTAGCATGATAAAGAAGATTCAAAGAGAGTGAGATGCCAAGCTCCTTTCATTCAGTCAGTAGCTTCAAACATTTCTGGTATATGAATAACATGATGTTTTTCAATGGCAAAAATCAATGAATATTGTAAATGCACAAACAGTAATTTCTCCGCATTGCAAGGTGCAATTCTGAAATTTTTTGCTTTTTCCTGCTCCTCTAAGCATGGTAAAGAAGATTCAAAGAGAGTGAGATGCCAGCTCCTTTCATTCAGTCAGTAGCTTCAAACATTTCTGGTATATGAATAACATGATGTTTTTCAATGGCAAAAATCAATGAATATTGTAAATGCACAAACAGTAATTTCTCCGCATTGCAAGGTGCAATTCTTAAATTTTTTGCTTTTTCCTGCTCCTCTTAGCATGATAAAGAAGATTCAAAGAGAGTGAGATGCCAGCTCCTTTCATTCAGTCAGTAGCTTCAATCATTTCTGGACGTTTTTCAATGGCAAAAATCAATGAATATTGTAAATGCACAAACAGTAATTTCTCCGCATTGCAAGGTGCAATTCTGAAATTTTTTGCTTTTTCCTGCTCCTCTTAGCATGATAAACAAGATTCAAAGAGAGTGAGATGCCAGCTCCTTTCATTCAGTCAGTAGCTTCAATCATTTCTGGATGTTTTTCAATGGCAAAAATCAATGAATATTGTAAATGCACAAACAGTAATTTCTCCGCATTGCAAGGTGCAATTCTGAAATTTTTTGCTTTTTCCTGCTCCTCTTAGCATGATAAATAAGATTCAAAGAGAGTGAGATGCCAGCTCCTTTCATTCAGTCAGTAGCTTCAATCATTTCTGGACGTTTTTCAATGGCAAAAATCAATGAATATTGTAAATGCACAAACAGTAATTTCTCCGCATTGCAAGGTGCAATTCTGAAATTTTTTGCTTTTTCCTGCTCCTCTTAGCATGATAAAGAAGATTCAAAGAGAGTGAGATGCCAGCTCCTTTCATTTAGTCAGTAGCTTCAATCATTTCTGGACGTTTTTCAATGGCAAAAATCAATGAATATTGTAAATGCACAAACAGTAATTTCTCCGCATTGCAAGGTGCAATTCTGAAATTTTTTGCTTTTTCCTGCTCCTCTTAGCATGATAAAGAAGATTCAAAGAGAGTGAGATGCCAGCTCCTTTCATTCAGTCAGTAGCTTCAAACATTTCTGGTATATGAATAACATGATGTTTTTTAATGGCAAAAATCAATGAATATTGTAAATGCACAAACAGTAATTTCTCCGCATTGCAAGGTGCAATTCTGAAATTTTTTGCTTTTTCCTGCTCCTCTAAGCATGATAAAGAAGATTCAAAGAGAGTGAGATGCCAGCTCCTTTCATTCAGTCAGTAGCTTCAATCATTTCTGGACGTTTTTCAATGGCAAAAATCAATGAATATTGTAAATGCACAAACAGTAATTTCTCGGCATTGCAAGGTGCAATTCTGAAATTTTTTGCTTTTTCCTGCTCCTCTTAGCATGATAAACAAGATTCAAAGTGAAAGAGATGCCAGCTCCTTTCATTCAGTCAGTAGCTTCAATCATTTCTGGACGTTTTTCAATGGCAAAAATCAATGAATATTGTAAATGCACAAACAGTAATTTCTCCGCATTGCAAGGTGCAATTCTGAAATTTTTTGCTTTTTCCTGCTCCTCTTAGCATGATAAAGAAGATTCAAAGAGAGTGAGATGCCAGCTCCTTTCATTCAGTCAGTAGCTTCAAACATTTCTGGTATATGAATAACATGATGTTTTTCAATGGCAAAAATCAATGAATATTGTAAATGCACAAACAGTAATTTCTCCGCATTGCAAGGTGCAATTCTGAAATTTTTTGCTTTTTCCTGCTCCACTTAGCATGATAAAGAAGATTCAAAGAGAGTGAGATGCCAGCTCCTTTCATTCAGTCAGTAGCTTCAATCATTTCTGGACGTTTTTCAATGGCAAAAATCAATGAATATTGTAAATGCACAAACAGTAATTTCTCCGCATTGCAAGGTGCAATTCTGAAATCTTTTGCTTTTTCCTGCTCCTCTTAGCATGATAAAGAAGATTCAAAGAGAGTGAGATGCCAGCTCCTTTCATTGTCAGTAGCTTCAAACATTTCTGGTATATGAATAACATGATGTTTTTCAATGGCAAAAATCAATGAATATTGTAAATGCACAAACAGTAATTTCTCCGCATTGCAAGGTGCAATTCTGAAATTTTTTGCTTTTTCCTGCTCCTCTTAGCATGATAAAGAAGATTCAAAGAGAGTGAGATGCCAAGCTCCTTTCATTCAGTCAGTAGCTTCAAACATTTCTGGTATATGAATAACATGATGTTTTTCAATGGCAAAAATCAATGAATATTGTAAATGCACAAACAGTAATTTCTCCGCATTGCAAGGTGCAATTCTGAAATTTTTTGCTTTTTCCTGCTCCTCTAAGCATGGTAAAGAAGATTCAAAGAGAGTGAGATGCCAGCTCCTTTCATTCAGTCAGTAGCTTCAAACATTTCTGGTATATGAATAACATGATGTTTTTCAATGGCAAAAATCAATGAATATTGTAAATGCACAAACAGTAATTTCTCCGCATTGCAAGGTGCAATTCTTAAATTTTTTGCTTTTTCCTGCTCCTCTTAGCATGATAAAGAAGATTCAAAGAGAGTGAGATGCCAGCTCCTTTCATTCAGTCAGTAGCTTCAATCATTTCTGGACGTTTTTCAATGGCAAAAATCAATGAATATTGTAAATGCACAAACAGTAATTTCTCCGCATTGCAAGGTGCAATTCTGAAATTTTTTGCTTTTTCCTGCTCCTCTTAGCATGATAAACAAGATTCAAAGAGAGTGAGATGCCAGCTCCTTTCATTCAGTCAGTAGCTTCAATCATTTCTGGATGTTTTTCAATGGCAAAAATCAATGAATATTGTAAATGCACAAACAGTAATTTCTCCGCATTGCAAGGTGCAATTCTGAAATTTTTTGCTTTTTCCTGCTCCTCTTAGCATGATAAATAAGATTCAAAGAGAGTGAGATGCCAGCTCCTTTCATTCAGTCAGTAGCTTCAATCATTTCTGGACGTTTTTCAATGGCAAAAATCAATGAATATTGTAAATGCACAAACAGTAATTTCTCCGCATTGCAAGGTGCAATTCTGAAATTTTTTGCTTTTTCCTGCTCCTCTTAGCATGATAAAGAAGATTCAAAGAGAGTGAGATGCCAGCTCCTTTCATTTAGTCAGTAGCTTCAATCATTTCTGGACGTTTTTCAATGGCAAAAATCAATGAATATTGTAAATGCACAAACAGTAATTTCTCCGCATTGCAAGGTGCAATTCTGAAATTTTTTGCTTTTTCCTGCTCCTCTTAGCATGATAAAGAAGATTCAAAGAGAGTGAGATGCCAGCTCCTTTCATTCAGTCAGTAGCTTCAAACATTTCTGGTATATGAATAACATGATGTTTTTTAATGGCAAAAATCAATGAATATTGTAAATGCACAAACAGTAATTTCTCCGCATTGCAAGGTGCAATTCTGAAATTTTTTGCTTTTTCCTGCTCCTCTAAGCATGATAAAGAAGATTCAAAGAGAGTGAGATGCCAGCTCCTTTCATTCAGTCAGTAGCTTCAATCATTTCTGGACGTTTTTCAATGGCAAAAATCAATGAATATTGTAAATGCACAAACAGTAATTTCTCGGCATTGCAAGGTGCAATTCTGAAATTTTTTGCTTTTTCCTGCTCCTCTTAGCATGATAAACAAGATTCAAAGTGAAAGAGATGCCAGCTCCTTTCATTCAGTCAGTAGCTTCAATCATTTCTGGACGTTTTTCAATGGCAAAAATCAATGAATATTGTAAATGCACAAACAGTAATTTCTCCGCATTGCAAGGTGCAATTCTGAAATTTTTTGCTTTTTCCTGCTCCTCTTAGCATGATAAAGAAGATTCAAAGAGAGTGAGATGCCAGCTCCTTTCATTCAGTCAGTAGCTTCAAACATTTCTGGTATATGAATAACATGATGTTTTTCAATGGCAAAAATCAATGAATATTGTAAATGCACAAACAGTAATTTCTCCGCATTGCAAGGTGCAATTCTGAAATTTTTTGCTTTTTCCTGCTCCACTTAGCATGATAAAGAAGATTCAAAGAGAGTGAGATGCCAGCTCCTTTCATTCAGTCAGTAGCTTCAATCATTTCTGGACGTTTTTCAATGGCAAAAATCAATGAATATTGTAAATGCACAAACAGTAATTTCTCCGCATTGCAAGGTGCAATTCTGAAATCTTTTGCTTTTTCCTGCTCCTCTTAGCATGATAAAGAAGATTCAAAGAGAGTGAGATGCCAGCTCCTTTCATTGTCAGTAGCTTCAAACATTTCTGGTATATGAATAACATGATGTTTTTCAATGGCAAAAATCAATGAATATTGTAAATGCACAAACAGTAATTTCTCCGCATTGCAAGGTGCAATTCTGAAATTTTTTGCTTTTTCCTGCTCCTCTTAGCATGATAAAGAAGATTCAAAGAGAGTGAGATGCCAGCTCCTTTCATTCAGTCAGTAGCTTCAATCATTTCTGGACGTTTTTCAATGGCAAAAATCAATGAATATTGTAAATGCACAAAGAGTAATTTCTCCGCATTGCAAGGTGCAATTCTGAAATTTTTTGCTTTTTCCTGCTCCTCTTAGCATGATAAAGAAGATTCAAAGAGTGAGATGCCAGCTCCTTTCATTGTCAGTAGCTTCAAACATTTCTGGTATATGAATAACATGATGTTTTTCAATGGCAAAAATCAATGAATATTGTAAATGCACAAACAGTAATTTCTCCGCATTGCAAGGTGCAATTCTAAAATTTTTTGCTTTTTCCTGCTCCTCTTAGCATGATAAAGAAGATTCAAAGAGAGTGAGATGCCAGCTCCTTTCATTCAGTCAGTAGCTTCAATCATTTCTGGACGTTTTTCAATGGCAAAAATCATTGAATATTGTAAATACACAAACAGTAATTTCTCCGCATTGCAAGGTGCAATTCTGAAATTTTTTGCTTTTTCCTGCTCCTCTTAGCATGATAAAGAAGATTCAAAGAGAGTGAGATGCCAGCTCCTTTCATTCAGTCAGTAGCTTCAATCATTTCTGGATGTTTTTCAATGGCAAAAATCAATGAATATTGTAAATGCACAAACAGTAATTTCTCCACATTGCAAGGTGCAATTCTGAAATTTTTTGCTTTTTTCTGCTCCACTTAGCATGATAAAGAAGATTCAAAGAGAATGAGATGCCAGCTCCTTTCATTCAGTCAGTAGCTTCAAACATTTCTGGTATATGAATAACATGATGTTTTTCAATGGCAAAAATCAATGAATATTGTAAATGCACAAACAGTAATTTCTCCGCATTGCAAGGTGCAATTCTGAAATTTTTTGCTTTTTCCTGCTCCTCTTAGCATGATAAACAAGATTCAAAGAGAGTGAGATGCCAGCTCCTTTCATTCAGTCAGTAGCTTCAATCATTTCTGGATGTTTTTCAATGGCAAAAATCAATGAATATTGTAAATGCACAAACAGTAATTTCTCCGCATTGCAAGGTGCAATTCTGAAATTTTTTGCTTTTTCCTGCTCCTCTTAGCATGATAAAGAAGATTCAAAGAGAGTGAGATGCCAGCTCCTTTCATTCAGTCAGTAGCTTCAATCATTTCTGGACGTTTTTCAATGGCAAAAATCAATGAATATTGTAAATGCACAAACAGTAATTTCTCCGCATTGCAAGGTGCAATTCTGAAATTTTTTGCTTTTTCCTGCTCCTCTTAGCATGATAAAGAAGATTCAAAGAGAGTGAGATGCCAGCTCCTTTCATTCAGTCAGTAGCTTCATTCATTTCTGGACGTTTTTCAATGGCAAAAATCAATGAATATTGTAAATGCACAAACAGTAATTTCTCCGCATTGCAAGGTGCAATTCTGAAATTTTTTGCTTTTTCCTGCTCCTCTTAGCATGATAAAGAAGATTCAAAGAGAGTGAGATGCCAAGCTCCTTTCATTCAGTCAGTAGCTTCAAACATTTCTGGTATATGAATAACATGATGTTTTTCAATGGCAAAAATCAATGAATATTGTAAATGCACAAACAGTAATTTCTCCGCATTGCAAGGTGCAATTCTGAAATTTTTTGCTTTTTCCTGCTCCTCTTAGCATGATAAAGAAGATTCAAAGAGAGTGAGATGCCAGCTTCTTTCATTCAGTCAGTAGCTTCAATCATTTCTGGACGTTTTTCAATGGCAAAAATCAATGAATATTGTAAATGCACAAACAGTAATTTCTCCGCATTGCAAGGTGCAATTCTGAAATTTTTTGCTTTTTCCTGCTCCTCTTAGCATGATAAAGAAGATTCAAAGAGAGTGAGATGCCAGCTCCTTTCATTCAGTCAGTAGCTTCAATCATTTCTGGACGTTTTTCAATGGCAAAAATCAATGAATATTGTAAATGCACAAACAGTAATTTCTCCGCATTGCAAGGTGCAATTCTGAAATTTTTTGCTTTTTCCTGCTCCTCTTAGCATGATAAAGAAGATTCAAAGAGAGTGAGATGCCAGCTCCTTTCATTCAGTCAGTAGCTTCAATCATTTCTGGACGTTTTTCAATGGCAAAAATCAATGAATATTGTAAATGCACAAACAGTAATTTCTCCGCATTGCAAGGTGCAATTCTGAAATTTTTTGCTTTTTCCTGCTCCTCTTAGCATGATAAAGAAGATTCAAAGAGAGTGAGATGCCAGCTCCTTTCATTCAGTCAGTAGCTTCAAACATTTCTGGTATATGAATAACATGATGTTTTTCAATGGCAAAAATCAATGAATATTGTAAATGCACAAACAGTAATTTCTCCGCATTGCAAGGTGCAATTTTGAAATTTTTTGCTTTTTCCTGCTCCTCTTAGCATGATAAAGAAGATTCAAAGAGAGTGAGATGCCAGCTCCTTTCATTCAGTCAGTAGCTTCAATCATTTCTGGACGTTTTTCAATGGCAAAAATCAATGAATATTGTAAATGCACAAACAGTAATTTCTCCGCATTGCAAGGTGCAATTCTGAAATTTTTTGCTTTTTCCTGCTCCTCTTAGCATGATAAACAATATTCAAAGAGAGTGAGATGCCAGCTCCTTTCATTCAGTCAGTAGCTTCAATCATTTCTGGATGTTTTTCAATGGCAAAAATCAATGAATATTGTAAATGCACAAACAGTAATTTCTCCGTATTGCAAGGTGCAATTCTGAAATTTTTTGCTTTTTTCTGCTCCTCTTAGCATGATAAAGAAGATTCAAAGAGAGTGAGATGCCAGCTCCTTTCATTCAGTCAGTAGCTTCATTCATTTCTGGACGTTTTTCAATGGCAAAAATCAATGAATATTGTAAATGCACAAACAGTAATTTCTCCGCATTGCAAGGTGCAATTCTGAAATTTTTTGCTTTTTCCTGCTCCTCTTAGCATGATAAAGAAGATTCAAAGAGAGTGAGATGCCAAGCTCCTTTCATTCAGTCAGTAGCTTCAAACATTTCTGGTATATGAATAACATGATGTTTTTCAATGGCAAAAATCAATGAATATTGTAAATGCACAAACAGTAATTTCTCCGCATTGCAAGGTGCAATTCTGAAATTTTTTGCTTTTTCCTGCTCCTCTAAGCATGGTAAAGAAGATTCAAAGAGAGTGAGATGCCAGCTCCTTTCATTCAGTCAGTAGCTTCAAACATTTCTGGTATATGAATAACATGATGTTTTTCAATGGCAAAAATCAATGAATATTGTAAATGCACAAACAGTAATTTCTCCGCATTGCAAGGTGCAATTCTTAAATTTTTTGCTTTTTCCTGCTCCTCTTAGCATGATAAAGAAGATTCAAAGAGAGTGAGATGCCAGCTCCTTTCATTCAGTCAGTAGCTTCAATCATTTCTGGACGTTTTTCAATGGCAAAAATCAATGAATATTGTAAATGCACAAACAGTAATTTCTCCGCATTGCAAGGTGCAATTCTGAAATTTTTTGCTTTTTCCTGCTCCTCTTAGCATGATAAACAAGATTCAAAGAGAGTGAGATGCCAGCTCCTTTCATTCAGTCAGTAGCTTCAATCATTTCTGGATGTTTTTCAATGGCAAAAATCAATGAATATTGTAAATGCACAAACAGTAATTTCTCCGCATTGCAAGGTGCAATTCTGAAATTTTTTGCTTTTTCCTGCTCCTCTTAGCATGATAAATAAGATTCAAAGAGAGTGAGATGCCAGCTCCTTTCATTCAGTCAGTAGCTTCAATCATTTCTGGACGTTTTTCAATGGCAAAAATCAATGAATATTGTAAATGCACAAACAGTAATTTCTCCGCATTGCAAGGTGCAATTCTGAAATTTTTTGCTTTTTCCTGCTCCTCTTAGCATGATAAAGAAGATTCAAAGAGAGTGAGATGCCAGCTCCTTTCATTTAGTCAGTAGCTTCAATCATTTCTGGACGTTTTTCAATGGCAAAAATCAATGAATATTGTAAATGCACAAACAGTAATTTCTCCGCATTGCAAGGTGCAATTCTGAAATTTTTTGCTTTTTCCTGCTCCTCTTAGCATGATAAAGAAGATTCAAAGAGAGTGAGATGCCAGCTCCTTTCATTCAGTCAGTAGCTTCAAACATTTCTGGTATATGAATAACATGATGTTTTTTAATGGCAAAAATCAATGAATATTGTAAATGCACAAACAGTAATTTCTCCGCATTGCAAGGTGCAATTCTGAAATTTTTTGCTTTTTCCTGCTCCTCTAAGCATGATAAAGAAGATTCAAAGAGAGTGAGATGCCAGCTCCTTTCATTCAGTCAGTAGCTTCAATCATTTCTGGACGTTTTTCAATGGCAAAAATCAATGAATATTGTAAATGCACAAACAGTAATTTCTCGGCATTGCAAGGTGCAATTCTGAAATTTTTTGCTTTTTCCTGCTCCTCTTAGCATGATAAACAAGATTCAAAGTGAAAGAGATGCCAGCTCCTTTCATTCAGTCAGTAGCTTCAATCATTTCTGGACGTTTTTCAATGGCAAAAATCAATGAATATTGTAAATGCACAAACAGTAATTTCTCCGCATTGCAAGGTGCAATTCTGAAATTTTTTGCTTTTTCCTGCTCCTCTTAGCATGATAAAGAAGATTCAAAGAGAGTGAGATGCCAGCTCCTTTCATTCAGTCAGTAGCTTCAAACATTTCTGGTATATGAATAACATGATGTTTTTCAATGGCAAAAATCAATGAATATTGTAAATGCACAAACAGTAATTTCTCCGCATTGCAAGGTGCAATTCTGAAATTTTTTGCTTTTTCCTGCTCCACTTAGCATGATAAAGAAGATTCAAAGAGAGTGAGATGCCAGCTCCTTTCATTCAGTCAGTAGCTTCAATCATTTCTGGACGTTTTTCAATGGCAAAAATCAATGAATATTGTAAATGCACAAACAGTAATTTCTCCGCATTGCAAGGTGCAATTCTGAAATCTTTTGCTTTTTCCTGCTCCTCTTAGCATGATAAAGAAGATTCAAAGAGAGTGAGATGCCAGCTCCTTTCATTGTCAGTAGCTTCAAACATTTCTGGTATATGAATAACATGATGTTTTTCAATGGCAAAAATCAATGAATATTGTAAATGCACAAACAGTAATTTCTCCGCATTGCAAGGTGCAATTCTGAAATTTTTTGCTTTTTCCTGCTCCTCTTAGCATGATAAAGAAGATTCAAAGAGAGTGAGATGCCAGCTCCTTTCATTCAGTCAGTAGCTTCAATCATTTCTGGACGTTTTTCAATGGCAAAAATCAATGAATATTGTAAATGCACAAAGAGTAATTTCTCCGCATTGCAAGGTGCAATTCTGAAATTTTTTGCTTTTTCCTGCTCCTCTTAGCATGATAAAGAAGATTCAAAGAGTGAGATGCCAGCTCCTTTCATTGTCAGTAGCTTCAAACATTTCTGGTATATGAATAACATGATGTTTTTCAATGGCAAAAATCAATGAATATTGTAAATGCACAAACAGTAATTTCTCCGCATTGCAAGGTGCAATTCTAAAATTTTTTGCTTTTTCCTGCTCCTCTTAGCATGATAAAGAAGATTCAAAGAGAGTGAGATGCCAGCTCCTTTCATTCAGTCAGTAGCTTCAATCATTTCTGGACGTTTTTCAATGGCAAAAATCATTGAATATTGTAAATACACAAACAGTAATTTCTCCGCATTGCAAGGTGCAATTCTGAAATTTTTTGCTTTTTCCTGCTCCTCTTAGCATGATAAAGAAGATTCAAAGAGAGTGAGATGCCAGCTCCTTTCATTCAGTCAGTAGCTTCAATCATTTCTGGATGTTTTTCAATGGCAAAAATCAATGAATATTGTAAATGCACAAACAGTAATTTCTCCACATTGCAAGGTGCAATTCTGAAATTTTTTGCTTTTTTCTGCTCCACTTAGCATGATAAAGAAGATTCAAAGAGAATGAGATGCCAGCTCCTTTCATTCAGTCAGTAGCTTCAAACATTTCTGGTATATGAATAACATGATGTTTTTCAATGGCAAAAATCAATGAATATTGTAAATGCACAAACAGTAATTTCTCCGCATTGCAAGGTGCAATTCTGAAATTTTTTGCTTTTTCCTGCTCCTCTTAGCATGATAAACAAGATTCAAAGAGAGTGAGATGCCAGCTCCTTTCATTCAGTCAGTAGCTTCAATCATTTCTGGATGTTTTTCAATGGCAAAAATCAATGAATATTGTAAATGCACAAACAGTAATTTCTCCGCATTGCAAGGTGCAATTCTGAAATTTTTTGCTTTTTCCTGCTCCTCTTAGCATGATAAAGAAGATTCAAAGAGAGTGAGATGCCAGCTCCTTTCATTCAGTCAGTAGCTTCAATCATTTCTGGACGTTTTTCAATGGCAAAAATCAATGAATATTGTAAATGCACAAACAGTAATTTCTCCGCATTGCAAGGTGCAATTCTGAAATTTTTTGCTTTTTCCTGCTCCTCTTAGCATGATAAAGAAGATTCAAAGAGAGTGAGATGCCAGCTCCTTTCATTCAGTCAGTAGCTTCATTCATTTCTGGACGTTTTTCAATGGCAAAAATCAATGAATATTGTAAATGCACAAACAGTAATTTCTCCGCATTGCAAGGTGCAATTCTGAAATTTTTTGCTTTTTCCTGCTCCTCTTAGCATGATAAAGAAGATTCAAAGAGAGTGAGATGCCAAGCTCCTTTCATTCAGTCAGTAGCTTCAAACATTTCTGGTATATGAATAACATGATGTTTTTCAATGGCAAAAATCAATGAATATTGTAAATGCACAAACAGTAATTTCTCCGCATTGCAAGGTGCAATTCTGAAATTTTTTGCTTTTTCCTGCTCCTCTTAGCATGATAAAGAAGATTCAAAGAGAGTGAGATGCCAGCTTCTTTCATTCAGTCAGTAGCTTCAATCATTTCTGGACGTTTTTCAATGGCAAAAATCAATGAATATTGTAAATGCACAAACAGTAATTTCTCCGCATTGCAAGGTGCAATTCTGAAATTTTTTGCTTTTTCCTGCTCCTCTTAGCAAGATAAACAAGATTCAAAGAGAGTAAGATGCCAGCTCCTTTCATTCAGTCAGTAGCTTCAATCATTTCTGGACGTTTTTCAATGGCAAAAATCAATGAATATTGTAAATGCACAAACAGTAATTTCTCCGCATTGCAAGGTGCAATTCTGAAATTTTTTGCTTTTTCCTGCTCCTCTTAGCATGATAAAGAAGATTCAAAGAGAGTGAGATGCCAGCTCCTTTCATTCAGTCAGTAGCTTCAATCATTTCTGGACGTTTTTCAATGGCAAAAATCAATGAATATTGTAAATGCACAAACAGTAATTTCTCCGCATTGCAAGGTGCAATTCTGAAATTTTTTGCTTTTTCCTGCTCCTCTTAGCATGATAAAGAAGATTCAAAGAGAGTGAGATGCCAGCTCCTTTCATTCAGTCAGTAGCTTCAATCATTTCTGGACGTTTTTCAATGGCAAAAATCAATGAATATTGTAAATGCACAAACAGTAATTTCTCCGCATTGCAAGGTGCAATTCTGAAATTTTTTGCTTTTTCCTGCTCCTCTTAGCATGATAAAGAAGATTCAAAGAGAGTGAGATGCCAGCTCCTTTCATTCAGTCAGTAGCTTCAAACATTTCTGGTATATGAATAACATGATGTTTTTCAATGGCAAAAATCAATGAATATTGTAAATGCACAAACAGTAATTTCTCCGCATTGCAAGGTGCAATTTTGAAATTTTTTGCTTTTTCCTGCTCCTCTTAGCATGATAAAGAAGATTCAAAGAGAGTGAGATGCCAGCTCCTTTCATTCAGTCAGTAGCTTCAATCATTTCTGGACGTTTTTCAATGGCAAAAATCAATGAATATTGTAAATGCACAAACAGTAATTTCTCCGCATTGCAAGGTGCAATTCTGAAATTTTTTGCTTTTTCCTGCTCCTCTTAGCATGATAAACAAGATTCAAAGAGAGTGAGATGCCAGCTCCTTTCATTCAGTCAGTAGCTTCAATCATTTCTGGATGTTTTTCAATGGCAAAAATCAATGAATATTGTAAATGCACAAACAGTAATTTCTCCGTATTGCAAGGTGCAATTCTGAAATTTTTTGCTTTTTTCTGCTCCTCTTAGCATGATAAAGAAGATTCAAAGAGAGTGAGATGCCAGCTCCTTTCATTCAGTCAGTAGCTTCATTCATTTCTGGACGTTTTTCAATGGCAAAAATCAATGAATATTGTAAATGCACAAACAGTAATTTCTCCGCATTGCAAGGTGCAATTCTGAAATTTTTTGCTTTTTCCTGCTCCTCTTAGCATGATAAAGAAGATTCAAAGAGAGTGAGATGCCAAGCTCCTTTCATTCAGTCAGTAGCTTCAAACATTTCTGGTATATGAATAACATGATGTTTTTCAATGGCAAAAATCAATGAATATTGTAAATGCACAAACAGTAATTTCTCCGCATTGCAAGGTGCAATTCTGAAATTTTTTGCTTTTTCCTGCTCCTCTAAGCATGGTAAAGAAGATTCAAAGAGAGTGAGATGCCAGCTCCTTTCATTCAGTCAGTAGCTTCAAACATTTCTGGTATATGAATAACATGATGTTTTTCAATGGCAAAAATCAATGAATATTGTAAATGCACAAACAGTAATTTCTCCGCATTGCAAGGTGCAATTCTTAAATTTTTTGCTTTTTCCTGCTCCTCTTAGCATGATAAAGAAGATTCAAAGAGAGTGAGATGCCAGCTCCTTTCATTCAGTCAGTAGCTTCAATCATTTCTGGACGTTTTTCAATGGCAAAAATCAATGAATATTGTAAATGCACAAACAGTAATTTCTCCGCATTGCAAGGTGCAATTCTGAAATTTTTTGCTTTTTCCTGCTCCTCTTAGCATGATAAACAAGATTCAAAGAGAGTGAGATGCCAGCTCCTTTCATTCAGTCAGTAGCTTCAATCATTTCTGGATGTTTTTCAATGGCAAAAATCAATGAATATTGTAAATGCACAAACAGTAATTTCTCCGCATTGCAAGGTGCAATTCTGAAATTTTTTGCTTTTTCCTGCTCCTCTTAGCATGATAAATAAGATTCAAAGAGAGTGAGATGCCAGCTCCTTTCATTCAGTCAGTAGCTTCAATCATTTCTGGACGTTTTTCAATGGCAAAAATCAATGAATATTGTAAATGCACAAACAGTAATTTCTCCGCATTGCAAGGTGCAATTCTGAAATTTTTTGCTTTTTCCTGCTCCTCTTAGCATGATAAAGAAGATTCAAAGAGAGTGAGATGCCAGCTCCTTTCATTCAGTCAGTAGCTTCAAACATTTCTGGTATATGAATAACATGATGTTTTTCAATGGCAAAAATCAATGAATATTGTAAATGCACAAACAGTAATTTCTCCGCATTGCAAGGTGCAATTTTGAAATTTTTTGCTTTTTCCTGCTCCTCTTAGCATGATAAAGAAGATTCAAAGAGAGTGAGATGCCAGCTCCTTTCATTCAGTCAGTAGCTTCAATCATTTCTGGACGTTTTTCAATGGCAAAAATCAATGAATATTGTAAATGCAAAAACAGTAATTTCTCCGCATTGCAAGGTGCAATTCTGAAATTTTTTGCTTTTTCCTGCTCCTCTTAGCATGATAAACAAGATTCAAAGAGAGTGAGATGCCAGCTCCTTTCATTCAGTCAGTAGCTTCAATCATTTCTGGATGTTTTTCAATGGCAAAAATCAATGAATATTGTAAATGCACAAACAGTAATTTCTCCGCATTGCAAGGTGCAATTCTGAAATTTTTTGCTTTTTCCTGCTCCTCTTAGCATGATATAGAAGATTCAAAGAGAGTGAGATGCCAGCTCCTTTCATTCAGTCAGTAGCTTCAATCATTTCTGGACGTTTTTCAATGGCAAAAATCAATGAATATTGTAAATGCACAAACAGTAATTTCTCCGCATTGCAAGGTGAAATTCTGAAATTTTTTGCTTTTTCCTGCTCCTCTTAGCATGATAAAGAAGATTCAAAGAGTGAGATGCCAGCTCCTTTCATTGTCAGTAGCTTCAAACATTTCTGGTATATGAATAACATGATGTTTTTCAATGGCAAAAATCAATGAATATTGTAAATGCACAAACAGTAATTTCTCCGCATTGCAAGGTGCAATTCTGAAATTTTTTGCTTTTTTATGCTCCTCTTAGCAAGATAAACAAGATTCAAAGAGAGTGAGATGCCAGGTCCTTTCATTCAGTCAGTAGCTTCAATCATTTCTGGACGTTTTTCAATGGCAAAAATCAATGAATATTGTAAATGCACAAACAGTAATTTCTCCGCATTGCAAGGTGCAATTCTGAAATTTTTTGCTTTTTCCTGCTCCTCTTAGCATGATAAAGAAGATTCAAAGAGAGTGAGATGCCAGCTCCTTTCATTCAGTCAGTAGCTTCAATCATTTCTGGACGTTTTTCAATGGCAAAAATCAATGAATATTGTAAATGCACAAACAGTAATTTCTCCGCATTGCAAGGTGCAATTCTGAAATTTTTTGATTTTTCCTGCTCCTCTTAGCATGATAAAGAAGATTCAAAGAGAGTGAGATGCCAGCTCCTTTCATTCAGTCAGTAGCTTCAAACATTTCTGGTATATGAATAACATGATGTTTTTCAATGGCAAAAATCAATGAATATTGTAAATGCACAAACAGTAATTTCTCCGCATTGCAAGGTGCAATTCTGAAATTTTTTGCTTTTTCCTGCTCCTCTTAGCATGATAAAGAAGATTCAAAGAGAGTGAGATGCCAGCTTCTTTCATTCAGTCAGTAGCTTCAATCATTTCTGGACGTTTTTCAATGGCAAAAATCAATGAATATTGTAAATGCACAAACAGTAATTTCTCCGCATTGCAAGGTGCAATTCTGAAATTTTTTGCTTTTTCCTGCTCCTCTTAGCAAGATAAACAAGATTCAAAGAGAGTAAGATGCCAGCTCCTTTCATTCAGTCAGTAGCTTCAATCATTTCTGGACGTTTTTCAATGGCAAAAATCAATGAATATTGTAAATGCACAAACAGTAATTTCTCCGCATTGCAAGGTGCAATTCTGAAATTTTTTGCTTTTTCCTGCTCCTCTTAGCATGATAAAGAAGATTCAAAGAGAGTGAGATGCCAGCTCCTTTCATTCAGTCAGTAGCTTCAATCATTTCTGGACGTTTTTCAATGGCAAAAATCAATGAATATTGTAAATGCACAAACAGTAATTTCTCCGCATTGCAAGGTGCAATTCTGAAATTTTTTGCTTTTTCCTGCTCCTCTTAGCATGATAAAGAAGATTCAAAGAGAGTGAGATGCCAGCTCCTTTCATTCAGTCAGTAGCTTCAATCATTTCTGGACGTTTTTCAATGGCAAAAATCAATGAATATTGTAAATGCACAAACAGTAATTTCTCCGCATTGCAAGGTGCAATTCTGAAATTTTTTGCTTTTTCCTGCTCCTCTTAGCATGATAAAGAAGATTCAAAGAGAGTGAGATGCCAGCTCCTTTCATTCAGTCAGTAGCTTCAAACATTTCTGGTATATGAATAACATGATGTTTTTCAATGGCAAAAATCAATGAATATTGTAAATGCACAAACAGTAATTTCTCCGCATTGCAAGGTGCAATTTTGAAATTTTTTGCTTTTTCCTGCTCCTCTTAGCATGATAAAGAAGATTCAAAGAGAGTGAGATGCCAGCTCCTTTCATTCAGTCAGTAGCTTCAATCATTTCTGGACGTTTTTCAATGGAAAAAATCAATGAATATTGTAAATGCACAAACAGTAATTTCTCCGCATTGCAAGGTGCAATTCTGAAATTTTTTGCTTTTTCCTGCTCCTCTTAGCATGATAAACAATATTCAAAGAGAGTGAGATGCCAGCTCCTTTCATTCAGTCAGTAGCTTCAATCATTTCTGGATGTTTTTCAATGGCAAAAATCAATGAATATTGTAAATGCACAAACAGTAATTTCTCCGTATTGCAAGGTGCAATTCTGAAATTTTTTGCTTTTTTCTGCTCCTCTTAGCATGATAAAGAAGATTCAAAGAGAGTGAGATGCCAGCTCCTTTCATTCAGTCAGTAGCTTCATTCATTTCTGGACGTTTTTCAATGGCAAAAATCAATGAATATTGTAAATGCACAAACAGTAATTTCTCCGCATTGCAAGGTGCAATTCTGAAATTTTTTGCTTTTTCCTGCTCCTCTTAGCATGATAAAGAAGATTCAAAGAGAGTGAGATGCCAAGCTCCTTTCATTCAGTCAGTAGCTTCAAACATTTCTGGTATATGAATAACATGATGTTTTTCAATGGCAAAAATCAATGAATATTGTAAATGCACAAACAGTAATTTCTCCGCATTGCAAGGTGCAATTCTGAAATTTTTTGCTTTTTCCTGCTCCTCTAAGCATGGTAAAGAAGATTCAAAGAGAGTGAGATGCCAGCTCCTTTCATTCAGTCAGTAGCTTCAAACATTTCTGGTATATGAATAACATGATGTTTTTCAATGGCAAAAATCAATGAATATTGTAAATGCACAAACAGTAATTTCTCCGCATTGCAAGGTGCAATTCTTAAATTTTTTGCTTTTTCCTGCTCCTCTTAGCATGATAAAGAAGATTCAAAGAGAGTGAGATGCCAGCTCCTTTCATTCAGTCAGTAGCTTCAATCATTTCTGGACGTTTTTCAATGGCAAAAATCAATGAATATTGTAAATGCACAAACAGTAATTTCTCCGCATTGCAAGGTGCAATTCTGAAATTTTTTGCTTTTTCCTGCTCCTCTTAGCATGATAAACAAGATTCAAAGAGAGTGAGATGCCAGCTCCTTTCATTCAGTCAGTAGCTTCAATCATTTCTGGATGTTTTTCAATGGCAAAAATCAATGAATATTGTAAATGCACAAACAGTAATTTCTCCGCATTGCAAGGTGCAATTCTGAAATTTTTTGCTTTTTCCTGCTCCTCTTAGCATGATAAATAAGATTCAAAGAGAGTGAGATGCCAGCTCCTTTCATTCAGTCAGTAGCTTCAATCATTTCTGGACGTTTTTCAATGGCAAAAATCAATGAATATTGTAAATGCACAAACAGTAATTTCTCCGCATTGCAAGGTGCAATTCTGAAATTTTTTGCTTTTTCCTGCTCCTCTTAGCATGATAAAGAAGATTCAAAGAGAGTGAGATGCCAGCTCCTTTCATTTAGTCAGTAGCTTCAATCATTTCTGGACGTTTTTCAATGGCAAAAATCAATGAATATTGTAAATGCACAAACAGTAATTTCTCCGCATTGCAAGGTGCAATTCTGAAATTTTTTGCTTTTTCCTGCTCCTCTTAGCATGATAAAGAAGATTCAAAGAGAGTGAGATGCCAGCTCCTTTCATTCAGTCAGTAGCTTCAAACATTTCTGGTATATGAATAACATGATGTTTTTTAATGGCAAAAATCAATGAATATTGTAAATGCACAAACAGTAATTTCTCCGCATTGCAAGGTGCAATTCTGAAATTTTTTGCTTTTTCCTGCTCCTCTAAGCATGATAAAGAAGATTCAAAGAGAGTGAGATGCCAGCTCCTTTCATTCAGTCAGTAGCTTCAATCATTTCTGGACGTTTTTCAATGGCAAAAATCAATGAATATTGTAAATGCACAAACAGTAATTTCTCGGCATTGCAAGGTGCAATTCTGAAATTTTTTGCTTTTTCCTGCTCCTCTTAGCATGATAAACAAGATTCAAAGTGAAAGAGATGCCAGCTCCTTTCATTCAGTCAGTAGCTTCAATCATTTCTGGACGTTTTTCAATGGCAAAAATCAATGAATATTGTAAATGCACAAACAGTAATTTCTCCGCATTGCAAGGTGCAATTCTGAAATTTTTTGCTTTTTCCTGCTCCTCTTAGCATGATAAAGAAGATTCAAAGAGAGTGAGATGCCAGCTCCTTTCATTCAGTCAGTAGCTTCAAACATTTCTGGTATATGAATAACATGATGTTTTTCAATGGCAAAAATCAATGAATATTGTAAATGCACAAACAGTAATTTCTCCGCATTGCAAGGTGCAATTCTGAAATTTTTTGCTTTTTCCTGCTCCACTTAGCATGATAAAGAAGATTCAAAGAGAGTGAGATGCCAGCTCCTTTCATTCAGTCAGTAGCTTCAATCATTTCTGGACGTTTTTCAATGGCAAAAATCAATGAATATTGTAAATGCACAAACAGTAATTTCTCCGCATTGCAAGGTGCAATTCTGAAATCTTTTGCTTTTTCCTGCTCCTCTTAGCATGATAAAGAAGATTCAAAGAGAGTGAGATGCCAGCTCCTTTCATTGTCAGTAGCTTCAAACATTTCTGGTATATGAATAACATGATGTTTTTCAATGGCAAAAATCAATGAATATTGTAAATGCACAAACAGTAATTTCTCCGCATTGCAAGGTGCAATTCTGAAATTTTTTGCTTTTTCCTGCTCCTCTTAGCATGATAAAGAAGATTCAAAGAGAGTGAGATGCCAGCTCCTTTCATTCAGTCAGTAGCTTCAATCATTTCTGGACGTTTTTCAATGGCAAAAATCAATGAATATTGTAAATGCACAAAGAGTAATTTCTCCGCATTGCAAGGTGCAATTCTGAAATTTTTTGCTTTTTCCTGCTCCTCTTAGCATGATAAAGAAGATTCAAAGAGTGAGATGCCAGCTCCTTTCATTGTCAGTAGCTTCAAACATTTCTGGTATATGAATAACATGATGTTTTTCAATGGCAAAAATCAATGAATATTGTAAATGCACAAACAGTAATTTCTCCGCATTGCAAGGTGCAATTCTAAAATTTTTTGCTTTTTCCTGCTCCTCTTAGCATGATAAAGAAGATTCAAAGAGAGTGAGATGCCAGCTCCTTTCATTCAGTCAGTAGCTTCAATCATTTCTGGACGTTTTTCAATGGCAAAAATCATTGAATATTGTAAATACACAAACAGTAATTTCTCCGCATTGCAAGGTGCAATTCTGAAATTTTTTGCTTTTTCCTGCTCCTCTTAGCATGATAAAGAAGATTCAAAGAGAGTGAGATGCCAGCTCCTTTCATTCAGTCAGTAGCTTCAATCATTTCTGGATGTTTTTCAATGGCAAAAATCAATGAATATTGTAAATGCACAAACAGTAATTTCTCCACATTGCAAGGTGCAATTCTGAAATTTTTTGCTTTTTTCTGCTCCACTTAGCATGATAAAGAAGATTCAAAGAGAATGAGATGCCAGCTCCTTTCATTCAGTCAGTAGCTTCAAACATTTCTGGTATATGAATAACATGATGTTTTTCAATGGCAAAAATCAATGAATATTGTAAATGCACAAACAGTAATTTCTCCGCATTGCAAGGTGCAATTCTGAAATTTTTTGCTTTTTCCTGCTCCTCTTAGCATGATAAACAAGATTCAAAGAGAGTGAGATGCCAGCTCCTTTCATTCAGTCAGTAGCTTCAATCATTTCTGGATGTTTTTCAATGGCAAAAATCAATGAATATTGTAAATGCACAAACAGTAATTTCTCCGCATTGCAAGGTGCAATTCTGAAATTTTTTGCTTTTTCCTGCTCCTCTTAGCATGATAAAGAAGATTCAAAGAGAGTGAGATGCCAGCTCCTTTCATTCAGTCAGTAGCTTCAATCATTTCTGGACGTTTTTCAATGGCAAAAATCAATGAATATTGTAAATGCACAAACAGTAATTTCTCCGCATTGCAAGGTGCAATTCTGAAATTTTTTGCTTTTTCCTGCTCCTCTTAGCATGATAAAGAAGATTCAAAGAGAGTGAGATGCCAGCTCCTTTCATTCAGTCAGTAGCTTCATTCATTTCTGGACGTTTTTCAATGGCAAAAATCAATGAATATTGTAAATGCACAAACAGTAATTTCTCCGCATTGCAAGGTGCAATTCTGAAATTTTTTGCTTTTTCCTGCTCCTCTTAGCATGATAAAGAAGATTCAAAGAGAGTGAGATGCCAAGCTCCTTTCATTCAGTCAGTAGCTTCAAACATTTCTGGTATATGAATAACATGATGTTTTTCAATGGCAAAAATCAATGAATATTGTAAATGCACAAACAGTAATTTCTCCGCATTGCAAGGTGCAATTCTGAAATTTTTTGCTTTTTCCTGCTCCTCTAAGCATGGTAAAGAAGATTCAAAGAGAGTCAGATGCCAGCTCCTTTCATTCAGTCAGTAGCTTCAATCATTTCTGGATGTTTTTCAATGGCAAAAATCAATGAATATTGTAAATGCACAAACAGTAATTTCTCGGCATTGCAAGGTGCAATTCTGAAATTTTTTGCTTTTTCCTGCTCCTCTTAGCATGATAAACAAGATTCAAAGTGAATGAGATGCCAGCTCCTTTCATTCAGTCAGTAGCTTCAATCATTTCTGGACGTTTTTCAATGGCAAAAATCAATGAATATTGTAAATGCACAAACAGTAATTTCTCCGCATTGCAAGGTGCAATTCTGAAATTTTTTGCTTTTTCCTGCTCCTCTTTGCATGATAAAGAAGATTCAAAGAGAGTGAGATGCCAGCTCCTTTCATTCAGTCAGTAGCTTCAAACATTTCTGGTATATGAATAACGATGTTTTTCAATGGCAAAAATCAATGAATATTGTAAATGCACAAACAGTAATTTCTCCGCATTGCAAGGTGCAATTCTGAAATTTTTTGCTTTTTCCTGCTCCTCTTACCATGATAAACAAGATTCAAAGAGAGTGAGATGCCAGCTCCTTTCATTCAGTCAGTAGCTTCAATCATTTCTGGACGTTTTTCAATGGCAAAAATCAATGAATATTGTAAATGCACAAACAGTAATTTCTCCGCATTGCAAGGTGCAATTCTGAATTTTTTTGCTTTTTCCTGCTCCTCTTAGCATGATAAAGAAGATTCAAAGAGAGTGAGATGCCAGCTCCTTTCATTCAGTCAGTAGCTTCAAACATTTCTGGTATATGAATAACATGATGTTTTTCAATGGCAAAAATCAATGAATATTGTAAATGCACAAACAGTAATTTCTCCGCATTGCAAGGTGCAATTTTGAAATTTTTTGCTTTTTCCTGCTCCTCTTAGCATGATAAAGAAGATTCAAAGAGAGTGAGATGCCAGCTCCTTTCATTCAGTCAGTAGCTTCAATCATTTCTGGACGTTTTTCAATGGCAAAAATCATTGAATATTGTAAATGCACAAACAGTAATTTCTCCGCATTGCAAGGTGCAATTCTGAAATTTTTTGCTTTTTCCTGCTCCTCTTAGCATGATAAACAAGATTCAAAGAGAGTGAGATGCCAGCTCCTTTCATTCAGTCAGTAGCTTCAATCATTTCTGGATGTTTTTCAATGGCAAAAATCAATGAATATTGTAAATGCACAAACAGTAATTTCTCCGCATTGCAAGGTGCAATTCTGAAATTTTTTGCTTTTTCCTGCTCCTCTTAGCATGGTAAAGAAGATTCAAAGAGAGTGAGATGACAGCTCCTTTCATTCAGTCAGTAGCTTCAATCATTTCTGGACGTTTTTCAATGGCAAAAATCAATGAATATTGTAAATGCACAAAGAGTAATTTCTCCGCATTGCAAGGTGCAATTCTGAAATTTTTTGCTTTTTCCTGCTCCTCTTAGCATGATAAAGAAGATTCAAAGAGTGAGATGCCAGCTCCTTTCATTGTCAGTAGCTTCAAACATTTCTGGTATATGAATAACATGATGTTTTTCAATGGCAAAAATCAATGAATATTGTAAATGCACAAACAGTAATTTCTCCGCATTGCAAGGTGCAATTCTGAAATTTTTTGCTTTTTCCTGCTCCTCTTAGCATGATAAAGAAGATTCAAAGAGAGTGAGATGCCAGCAAATTTCATTCAGTCAGTAGCTTCAATCATTTCTGGACGTTTTTCAATGGCAAAAATCATTGAATATTGTAAATGCACAAACAGTAATTTCTCCGCATTGCAAGGTGCAATTCTGAAATTTTTTGCTTTTTCCTGCTCCTCTTAGCATGATAAAGAAGATTCAAAGAGAGTGAGATGCCAGCTCCTTTCATTCAGTCAGTAGCTTCAATCATTTCTGGATGTTTTTCAATGGCAAAAATCAATGAATATTGTAAATGCACAAACAGTAATTTCTCCGCATTGCAAGTTGGAATTCTGAAATTTTTTGCTTTTTTCTGCTCCACTTAGCATGATAAAGAAGATTCAAAGAGAATGAGATGCCAGCTCCTTTCATTCAGTCAGTAGCTTCAAACATTTCTGGTATATGAATAACATGATGTTTTTCAATGGCAAAAATCAATGAATATTGTAAATGCACAAACAGTAATTTCTCCGCATTGCAAGGTGCAATTCTGAAATTTTTTGCTTTTTCCTGCTCCTCTTAGCATGATAAAGAAGTTTCAGAGAGTGAGATGCCAGCTCCTTTCATTCAGTTAGTAGCTTCAATCATTTCTGGACGTTTTTCAATGGCAAAAATCAATGAATATTGTAAATGCACAAACAGTAATTTCTCCGCATTGCAAGGTGCAATTCTGAAATTTTTTGCTTTTTCCTGCTCCTCTAAGCATGGTAAAGAAGATTCAAAGAGAGTCAGATGCCAGCTCCTTTCATTCAGTCAGTAGCTTCAATCATTTCTGGACGTTTTTCAATGGCAAAAATCAATGAATATTGTAAATGCACAAACAGTAATTTCTCGGCATTGCAAGGTGCAATTCTGAAATTTTTTGCTTTTTCCTGCTCCTCTTAGCATGATAAACAAGATTCAAAGTGAATGAGATGCCAGCTCCTTTCATTCAGTCAGTAGCTTCAATCATTTCTGGACGTTTTTCAATGGCAAAAATCAATGAATATTGTAAATGCACAAACAGTAATTTCTCCGCATTGCAAGGTGCAATTCTGAAATTTTTTGCTTTTTCCTGCTCCTCTTAGCATGATAAAGAAGATTCAAAGAGAGTGAGATGCCAGCTCCTTTCATTCAGTCAGTAGCTTCAAACATTTCTGGTATATGAATAACGATGTTTTTCAATGGCAAAAATCAATGAATATTGTAAATGCACAAACAGTAATTTCTCCGCATTGCAAGGTGCAATTCTGAAATTTTTTGCTTTTTCCTGCTCCTCTTACCATGATAAACAAGATTCAAAGAGAGTGAGATGCCAGCTCCTTTCATTCAGTCAGTAGCTTCAATCATTTCTGGACGTTTTTCAATGGCAAAAATCAATGAATATTGTAAATGCACAAACAGTAATTTCTCCGCATTGCAAGGTGCAATTCTGAATTTTTTTGCTTTTTCCTGCTCCTCTTAGCATGATAAAGAAGATTCAAAGAGAGTGAGATGCCAGCTCCTTTCATTCAGTCAGTAGCTTCAATCATTTCTGGACGTTTTTCAATGGCAAAAATCAATGAATATTGTAAATGCACAAACAGTAATTTCTCCGCATTGCAAGGTGCAATTCTGAATTTTTTTGCTTTTTCCTGCTCCTCTTAGCATGATAAAGAAGATTCAAAGAGAGTGAGATGCCAGCTCCTTTCATTCAGTCAGTAGCTTCAAACATTTCTGGTATATGAATAACATGATGTTTTTCAATGGCAAAAATCAATGAATATTGTAAATGCACAAACAGTAATTTCTCCGCATTGCAAGGTGCAATTCTGAAATTTTTTGCTTTTTCCTGCTCCTCTTAGCATGATAAAGAAGATTCAAAGAGAGTGAGATGCCAGCTCCTTTCATTCAGTCAGTAGCTTCAATCATTTCTGGACGCTTTTCAATGGCAAAAATCAATGAATATTGTAAATGCACAAAGAGTAATTTCTCCGCATTGCAAGGTGCAATTCTGAAATTTTTTGCTTTTTCCTGCTCCTCTTAGCATGATAAAGAAGATTCAAAGAGTGAGATGCCAGCTCCTTTCATTGTCAGTAGCTTCAAACATTTCTGGTATATGAATAACATGATGTTTTTCAATGGCAAAAATCAATGAATATTGTAAATGCACAAACAGTAATTTCTCCGCATTGCAAGGTGCAATTCTAAAATTTTTTGCTTTTTCCTGCTCCTCTTAGCATGATAAAGAAGATTCAAAGAGAGTGAGATGCCAGCTCCTTTCATTCAGTCAGTAGCTTCAATCATTTCTGGACGTTTTTCAATGGCAAAAATCATTGAATATTGTAAATACACAAACAGTAATTTCTCCGCATTGCAAGGTGCAATTCTGAAATTTTTTGCTTTTTCCTGCTCCTCTTAGCATGATAAAGAAGATTCAAAGAGAGTGAGATGCCAGCTCCTTTCATTCAGTCAGTAGCTTCAATCATTTCTGGATGTTTTTCAATGGCAAAAATCAATGAATATTGTAAATGCACAAACAGTAATTTCTCCGCATTGCAAGGTGCAATTCTGAAATTTTTTGCTTTTTTCTGCTCCACTTAGCATGATAAAGAAGATTCAAAGAGAATGAGATGCCAGCTCCTTTCATTCAGTCAGTAGCTTCAAACATTTCTGGTATATGAATAACATGATGTTTTTCAATGGCAAAAATCAATGAATATTGTAAATGCACAAACAGTAATTTCTCCGCATTGCAAGGTGCAATTCTGAAATTTTTTGCTTTTTCCTGCTCCTCTTAGCATGATAAACAAGATTCAAAGAGAGTGAGATGCCAGCTCCTTTCATTCAGTCAGTAGCTTCAATCATTTCTGGATGTTTTTCAATGGCAAAAATCAATGAATATTGTAAATGCACAAACAGTAATTTCTCCGCATTGCAAGTTGGAATTCTGAAATTTTTTGCTTTTTTCTGCTCCACTTAGCATGATAAAGAAGATTCAAAGAGAATGAGATGCCAGCTCCTTTCATTCAGTCAGTAGCTTCAAACATTTCTGGTATATGAATAACATGATGTTTTTCAATGGCAAAAATCAATGAATATTGTAAATGCACAAACAGTAATTTCTCCGCATTGCAAGGTGCAATTCTGAAATTTTTTGCTTTTTCCTGCTCCTCTTAGCATGATAAAGAAGTTTCAGAGAGTGAGATGCCAGCTCCTTTCATTCAGTTAGTAGCTTCAATCATTTCTGGACGTTTTTCAATGGCAAAAATCAATGAATATTGTAAATGCACAAACAGTAATTTCTCCGCATTGCAAGGTGCAATTCTGAAATTTTTTGCTTTTTCCTGCTCCTCTAAGCATGGTAAAGAAGATTCAAAGAGAGTCAGATGCCAGCTCCTTTCATTCAGTCAGTAGCTTCAATCATTTCTGGACGTTTTTCAATGGCAAAAATCAATGAATATTGTAAATGCACAAACAGTAATTTCTCGGCATTGCAAGGTGCAATTCTGAAATTTTTTGCTTTTTCCTGCTCCTCTTAGCATGATAAACAAGATTCAAAGTGAATGAGATGCCAGCTCCTTTCATTCAGTCAGTAGCTTCAATCATTTCTGGACGTTTTTCAATGGCAAAAATCAATGAATATTGTAAATGCACAAACAGTAATTTCTCCGCATTGCAAGGTGCAATTCTGAAATTTTTTGCTTTTTCCTGCTCCTCTTAGCATGATAAAGAAGATTCAAAGAGAGTGAGATGCCAGCTCCTTTCATTCAGTCAGTAGCTTCAAACATTTCTGGTATATGAATAACGATGTTTTTCAATGGCAAAAATCAATGAATATTGTAAATGCACAAACAGTAATTTCTCCGCATTGCAAGGTGCAATTCTGAAATTTTTTGCTTTTTCCTGCTCCTCTTACCATGATAAACAAGATTCAAAGAGAGTGAGATGCCAGCTCCTTTCATTCAGTCAGTAGCTTCAATCATTTCTGGACGTTTTTCAATGGCAAAAATCAATGAATATTGTAAATGCACAAACAGTAATTTCTCCGCATTGCAAGGAGCAATTCTGAATTTTTTTGCTTTTTCCTGCTCCTCTTAGCATGATAAAGAAGATTCAAAGAGAGTGAGATGCCAGCTCCTTTCATTCAGTCAGTAGCTTCAATCATTTCTGGACGTTTTTCAATGGCAAAAATCAATGAATATTGTAAATGCACAAACAGTAATTTCTCCGCATTGCAAGGTGCAATTCTGAATTTTTTTGCTTTTTCCTGCTCCTCTTAGCATGATAAAGAAGATTCAAAGAGAGTGAGATGCCAGCTCCTTTCATTCAGTCAGTAGCTTCAAACATTTCTGGTATATGAATAACATGATGTTTTTCAATGGCAAAAATCAATGAATATTGTAAATGCACAAACAGTAATTTCTCCGCATTGCAAGGTGCAATTCTGAAATTTTTTGCTTTTTCCTGCTCCTCTTAGCATGATAAAGAAGATTCAAAGAGAGTGAGATGCCAGCTCCTTTCATTCAGTCAGTAGCTTCAATCATTTCTGGACGTTTTTCAATGGCAAAAATCAATGAATATTGTAAATGCACAAAGAGTAATTTCTCCGCATTGCAAGGTGCAATTCTGAAATTTTTTGCTTTTTCCTGCTCCTCTTAGCATGATAAAGAAGATTCAAAGAGTGAGATGCCAGCTCCTTTCATTGTCAGTAGCTTCAAACATTTCTGGTATATGAATAACATGATGTTTTTCAATGGCAAAAATCAATGAATATTGTAAATGCACAAACAGTAATTTCTCCGCATTGCAAGGTGCAATTCTAAAATTTTTTGCTTTTTCCTGCTCCTCTTAGCATGATAAAGAAGATTCAAAGAGAGTGAGATGCCAGCTCCTTTCATTCAGTCAGTAGCTTCAATCATTTCTGGACGTTTTTCAATGGCAAAAATCATTGAATATTGTAAATACACAAACAGTAATTTCTCCGCATTGCAAGGTGCAATTCTGAAATTTTTTGCTTTTTCCTGCTCCTCTTAGCATGATAAAGAAGATTCAAAGAGAGTGAGATGCCAGCTCCTTTCATTCAGTCAGTAGCTTCAATCATTTCTGGATGTTTTTCAATGGCAAAAATCAATGAATATTGTAAATGCACAAACAGTAATTTCTCCGCATTGCAAGGTGCAATTCTGAAATTTTTTGCTTTTTTCTGCTCCACTTAGCATGATAAAGAAGATTCAAAGAGAATGAGATGCCAGCTCCTTTCATTCAGTCAGTAGCTTCAAACATTTCTGGTATATGAATAACATGATGTTTTTCAATGGCAAAAATCAATGAATATTGTAAATGCACAAACAGTAATTTCTCCGCATTGCAAGGTGCAATTCTGAAATTTTTTGCTTTTTCCTGCTCCTCTTAGCATGATAAACAAGATTCAAAGAGAGTGAGATGCCAGCTCCTTTCATTCAGTCAGTAGCTTCAATCATTTCTGGATGTTTTTCAATGGCAAAAATCAATGAATATTGTAAATGCACAAACAGTAATTTCTCCGCATTGCAAGGTGCAATTCTGAAATTTTTTGCTTTTTCCTGCTCCTCTTAGCATGATAAACAAGATTCAAAGTGAATGAGATGCCAGCTCCTTTCATTCAGTCAGTAGCTTCAATCATTTCTGGACGTTTTTCAATGGCAAAAATCAATGAATATTGTAAATGCACAAACAGTAATTTCTCCGCATTGCAAGGTGCAATTCTGAAATTTTTTGCTTTTTCCTGCTCCTCTTAGCATGATAAAGAAGATTCAAAGAGAGTGAGATGCCAGCTCCTTTCATTCAGTCAGTAGCTTCAATCATTTCTGGACGTTTTTCAATGGCAAAAATCAATGAATATTGTAAATGCACAAACAGTAATTTCTCCGCATTGCAAGGTGCAATTCTGAAATTTTTTGCTTTTTCCTGCTCCTCTTAGCATGATAAAGAAGATTCAAAGAGAGTGAGATGCCAGCTCCTTTCATTCAGTCAGTAGCTTCATTCATTTCTGGACGTTTTTCAATGGCAAAAATCAATGAATATTGTAAATGCACAAACAGTAATTTCTCCGCATTGCAAGGTGCAATTCTGAAATTTTTTGCTTTTTCCTGCTCCTCTTAGCATGATAAAGAAGATTCAAAGAGAGTGAGATGCCAAGCTCCTTTCATTCAGTCAGTAGCTTCAAACATTTCTGGTATATGAATAACATGATGTTTTTCAATGGCAAAAATCAATGAATATTGTAAATGCACAAACAGTAATTTCTCCGCATTGCAAGGTGCAATTCTGAAATTTTTTGCTTTTTCCTGCTCCTCTAAGCATGGTAAAGAAGATTCAAAGAGAGTCAGATGCCAGCTCCTTTCATTCAGTCAGTAGCTTCAATCATTTCTGGATGTTTTTCAATGGCAAAAATCAATGAATATTGTAAATGCACAAACAGTAATTTCTCGGCATTGCAAGGTGCAATTCTGAAATTTTTTGCTTTTTCCTGCTCCTCTTAGCATGATAAACAAGATTCAAAGTGAATGAGATGCCAGCTCCTTTCATTCAGTCAGTAGCTTCAATCATTTCTGGACGTTTTTCAATGGCAAAAATCAATGAATATTGTAAATGCACAAACAGTAATTTCTCCGCATTGCAAGGTGCAATTCTGAAATTTTTTGCTTTTTCCTGCTCCTCTTAGCATGATAAAGAAGATTCAAAGAGAGTGAGATGCCAGCTCCTTTCATTCAGTCAGTAGCTTCAAACATTTCTGGTATATGAATAACGATGTTTTTCAATGGCAAAAATCAATGAATATTGTAAATGCACAAACAGTAATTTCTCCGCATTGCAAGGTGCAATTCTGAAATTTTTTGCTTTTTCCTGCTCCTCTTACCATGATAAACAAGATTCAAAGAGAGTGAGATGCCAGCTCCTTTCATTCAGTCAGTAGCTTCAATCATTTCTGGACGTTTTTCAATGGCAAAAATCAATGAATATTGTAAATGCACAAACAGTAATTTCTCCGCATTGCAAGGTGCAATTCTGAATTTTTTTGCTTTTTCCTGCTCCTCTTAGCATGATAAAGAAGATTCAAAGAGAGTGAGATGCCAGCTCCTTTCATTCAGTCACTAGCTTCAAACATTTCTGGTATATGAATAACATGATGTTTTTCAATGGCAAAAATCAATGAATATTGTAAATGCACAAACAGTAATTTCTCCGCATTGCAAGGTGCAATTCTGAAATTTTTTGCTTTTTCCTGCTCCTCTTAGCATGATAAAGAAGATTCAAAGAGAGTGAGATGCCAGCTCCTTTCATTCAGTCAGTAGCTTCAATCATTTCTGGACGTTTTTCAATGGCAAAAATCAATGAATATTGTAAATGCACAAAGAGTAATTTCTCCGCATTGCAAGGTGCAATTCTGAAATTTTTTGCTTTTTCCTGCTCCTCTTAGCATGATAAAGAAGATTCAAAGAGTGAGATGCCAGCTCCTTTCATTGTCAGTAGCTTCAAACATTTCTGGTATATGAATAACATGATGTTTTTCAATGGCAAAAATCAATGAATATTGTAAATGCACAAACAGTAATTTCTCCGCATTGCAAGGTGCAATTCTAAAATTTTTTGCTTTTTCCTGCTCCTCTTAGCATGATAAAGAAGATTCAAAGAGAGTGAGATGCCAGCTCCTTTCATTCAGTCAGTAGCTTCAATCATTTCTGGACGTTTTTCAATGGCAAAAATCATTGAATATTGTAAATACACAAACAGTAATTTCTCCGCATTGCAAGGTGCAATTCTGAAATTTTTTGCTTTTTCCTGCTCCTCTTAGCATGATAAAGAAGATTCAAAGAGAGTGAGATGCCAGCTCCTTTCATTCAGTCAGTAGCTTCAATCATTTCTGGATGTTTTTCAATGGCAAAAATCAATGAATATTGTAAATGCACAAACAGTAATTTCTCCGCATTGCAAGGTGCAATTCTGAAATTTTTTGCTTTTTTCTGCTCCACTTAGCATGATAAAGAAGATTCAAAGAGAATGAGATGCCAGCTCCTTTCATTCAGTCAGTAGCTTCAAACATTTCTGGTATATGAATAACATGATGTTTTTCAATGGCAAAAATCAATGAATATTGTAAATGCACAAACAGTAATTTCTCCGCATTGCAAGGTGCAATTCTGAAATTTTTTGCTTTTTCCTGCTCCTCTTAGCATGATAAACAAGATTCAAAGAGAGTGAGATGCCAGCTCCTTTCATTCAGTCAGTAGCTTCAATCATTTCTGGATGTTTTTCAATGGCAAAAATCAATGAATATTGTAAATGCACAAACAGTAATTTCTCCGCATTGCAAGGTGCAATTCTGAAATTTTTTGCTTTTTCCTGCTCCTCTTAGCATGATAAAGAAGATTCAAAGAGAGTGAGATGCCAGCTCCTTTCATTCAGTCAGTAGCTTCAATCATTTCTGGACGTTTTTCAATGGCAAAAATCAATGAATATTGTAAATGCACAAACAGTAATTTCTCCGCATTGCAAGGTGCAATTCTGAAATTTTTTGCTTTTTCCTGCTCCTCTTAGCATGATAAAGAAGATTCAAAGAGAGTGAGATGCCAGCTCCTTTCATTCAGTCAGTAGCTTCATTCATTTCTGGACGTTTTTCAATGGCAAAAATCAATGAATATTGTAAATGCACAAACAGTAATTTCTCCGCATTGCAAGGTGCAATTCTGAAATTTTTTGCTTTTTCCTGCTCCTCTTAGCATGATAAAGAAGATTCAAAGAGAGTGAGATGCCAAGCTCCTTTCATTCAGTCAGTAGCTTCAAACATTTCTGGTATATGAATAACATGATGTTTTTCAATGGCAAAAATCAATGAATATTGTAAATGCACAAACAGTAATTTCTCCGCATTGCAAGGTGCAATTCTGAAATTTTTTGCTTTTTCCTGCTCCTCTAAGCATGGTAAAGAAGATTCAAAGAGAGTCAGATGCCAGCTCCTTTCATTCAGTCAGTAGCTTCAATCATTTCTGGATGTTTTTCAATGGCAAAAATCAATGAATATTGTAAATGCACAAACAGTAATTTCTCGGCATTGCAAGGTGCAATTCTGAAATTTTTTGCTTTTTCCTGCTCCTCTTAGCATGATAAACAAGATTCAAAGTGAATGAGATGCCAGCTCCTTTCATTCAGTCAGTAGCTTCAATCATTTCTGGACGTTTTTCAATGGCAAAAATCAATGAATATTGTAAATGCACAAACAGTAATTTCTCCGCATTGCAAGGTGCAATTCTGAAATTTTTTGCTTTTTCCTGCTCCTCTTAGCATGATAAAGAAGATTCAAAGAGAGTGAGATGCCAGCTCCTTTCATTCAGTCAGTAGCTTCAAACATTTCTGGTATATGAATAACGATGTTTTTCAATGGCAAAAATCAATGAATATTGTAAATGCACAAACAGTAATTTCTCCGCATTGCAAGGTGCAATTCTGAAATTTTTTGCTTTTTCCTGCTCCTCTTACCATGATAAACAAGATTCAAAGAGAGTGAGATGCCAGCTCCTTTCATTCAGTCAGTAGCTTCAATCATTTCTGGACGTTTTTCAATGGCAAAAATCAATGAATATTGTAAATGCACAAACAGTAATTTCTCCGCATTGCAAGGTGCAATTCTGAATTTTTTTGCTTTTTCCTGCTCCTCTTAGCATGATAAAGAAGATTCAAAGAGAGTGAGATGCCAGCTCCTTTCATTCAGTCAGTAGCTTCAAACATTTCTGGTATATGAATAACATGATGTTTTTCAATGGCAAAAATCAATGAATATTGTAAATGCACAAACAGTAATTTCTCCGCATTGCAAGGTGCAATTTTGAAATTTTTTGCTTTTTCCTGCTCCTCTTAGCATGATAAAGAAGATTCAAAGAGAGTGAGATGCCAGCTCCTTTCATTCAGTCAGTAGCTTCAATCATTTCTGGACGTTTTTCAATGGCAAAAATCAATGAATATTGTAAATGCACAAACAGTAATTTCTCCGCAATGCAAGGTGCAATTCTGAAATTTTTTGCTTTTTCCTGCTCCTCTTAGCATGATAAACAAGATTCAAAGAGAGTGAGATGCCAGCTCCTTTCATTCAGTCAGTAGCTTCAATCATTTCTGGATGTTTTTCAATGGCAAAAATCAATGAATGTTGTAAATGCACAAACAGTAATTTCTCCGCATTGCAAGGTGCAATTCTGAAATTTTTTGCTTTTTCCTGCTCCTCTTAGCATGGTAAAGAAGATTCAAAGAGAGTGAGATGACAGCTCCTTTCATTCAGTCAGTAGCTTCAATCATTTCTGGACGTTTTTCAATGGCAAAAATCAATGAATATTGTAAATGCACAAACAGTAATTTCTCCGCATTGCAAGGTGCAATTCTGAAATTTTTTGCTTTTTCCTGCTCCTCTTAGCATGATAAAGAAGATTCAAAGAGAGTGAGATGCCAGCTCCTTTCATTCAGTCAGTAGCTTCAATCATTTCTGGACGTTTTTCAATGGCAAAAATCAATGAATATTGTAAATGCACAAACAGTAATTTCTCCGCATTGCAAGGTGCAATTCTGAAATTTTTTGCTTTTTCCTGCTCCTCTTAGCATGATAAAGAAGATTCAAAGAGAGTGAGATGCCAGCTCCTTTCATTCAGTCAGTAGCTTCAAACATTTCTGGTATATGAATAACATGATGTTTTTCAATGGCAAAAATCAATGAATATTGTAAATGCACAAACAGTAATTTCTCCGCATTGCAAGGTGCAATTTTGAAATTTTTTGCTTTTTCCTGCTCCTCTTAGCATGATAAAGAAGATTCAAAGAGAGTGAGATGCCAGCTCCTTTCATTCAGTCAGTAGCTTCAATCATTTCTGGACGTTTTTCAATGGCAAAAATCAATGAATATTGTAAATGCACAAACAGTAATTTCTCCGCATTGCAAGGTGCAATTCTGAAATTTTTTGCTTTTTCCTGCTCCTCTTAGCATGATAAACAATATTCAAAGAGAGTGAGATGCCAGCTCCTTTCATTCAGTCAGTAGCTTCAATCATTTCTGGATGTTTTTCAATGGCAAAAATCAATGAATATTGTAAATGCACAAACAGTAATTTCTCCGTATTGCAAGGTGCAATTCTGAAATTTTTTGCTTTTTTCTGCTCCTCTTAGCATGATAAAGAAGATTCAAAGAGAGTGAGATGCCAGCTCCTTTCATTCAGTCAGTAGCTTCATTCATTTCTGGACGTTTTTCAATGGCAAAAATCAATGAATATTGTAAATGCACAAACAGTAATTTCTCCGCATTGCAAGGTGCAATTCTGAAATTTTTTGCTTTTTCCTGCTCCTCTTAGCATGATAAAGAAGATTCAAAGATCGTGAGATGCCAAGCTCCTTTCATTCAGTCAGTAGCTTCAAACATTTCTGGTATTTGAATAACATGATGTTTTTCAATGGCAAAAATCAATGAATATTGTAAATGCACAAACAGTAATTTCTCCGCATTGCAAGGTGCAATTCTGAAATTTTTTGCTTTTTCCTGCTCCTCTAAGCATGGTAAAGAAGATTCAGAGAGTGAGATGCCAGCTCCTTTCATTCAGTCAGTAGCTTCAAACATTTCTGGTATATGAATAACATGATGTTTTTCAATGGCAAAAATCAATGAATATTGTAAATGCACAAACAGTAATTTCTCCGCATTGCAAGGTGCAATTCTTAAATTTTTTGCTTTTTCCTGCTCCTCTTAGCATGATAAAGAAGATTCAAAGAGAGTGAGATGCCAGCTCCTTTCATTCAGTCAGTAGCTTCAATCATTTCTGGACGTTTTTCAATGGCAAAAATCAATGAATATTGTAAATGCACAAACAGTAATTTCTCCGCATTGCAAGGTGCAATTCTGAAATTTTTTGCTTTTTCCTGCTCCTCTTAGCATGATAAACAAGATTCAAAGAGAGTGAGATGCCAGCTCCTTTCATTCAGTCAGTAGCTTCAATCATTTCTGGATGTTTTTCAATGGCAAAAATCAATGAATATTGTAAATGCACAAACAGTAATTTCTCCGCATTGCAAGGTGCAATTCTGAAATTTTTTGCTTTTTCCTGCTCCTCTTAGCATGATAAATAAGATTCAAAGAGAGTGAGATGCCAGCTCCTTTCATTCAGTCAGTAGCTTCAATCATTTCTGGACGTTTTTCAATGGCAAAAATCAATGAATATTGTAAATGCACAAACAGTAATTTCTCCGCATTGCAAGGTGCAATTCTGAAATTTTTTGCTTTTTCCTGCTCCTCTTAGCATGATAAAGAAGATTCAAAGAGAGTGAGATGCCAGCTCCTTTCATTTAGTCAGTAGCTTCAATCATTTCTGGACGTTTTTCAATGGCAAAAATCAATGAATATTGTAAATGCACAAACAGTAATTTCTCCGCATTGCAAGGTGCAATTCTGAAATTTTTTGCTTTTTCCTGCTCCTCTTAGCATGATAAAGAAGATTCAAAGAGAGTGAGATGCCAGCTCCTTTCATTCAGTCAGTAGCTTCAAACATTTCTGGTATATGAATAACATGATGTTTTTTAATGGCAAAAATCAATGAATATTGTAAATGCACAAACAGTAATTTCTCCGCATTGCAAGGTGCAATTCTGAAATTTTTTGCTTTTTCCTGCTCCTCTAAGCATGATAAAGAAGATTCAAAGAGAGTGAGATGCCAGCTCCTTTCATTCAGTCAGTAGCTTCAATCATTTCTGGACGTTTTTCAATGGCAAAAATCAATGAATATTGTAAATGCACAAACAGTAATTTCTCGGCATTGCAAGGTGCAATTCTGAAATTTTTTGCTTTTTCCTGCTCCTCTTAGCATGATAAACAAGATTCAAAGTGAAAGAGATGCCAGCTCCTTTCATTCAGTCAGTAGCTTCAATCATTTCTGGACGTTTTTCAATGGCAAAAATCAATGAATATTGTAAATGCACAAACAGTAATTTCTCCGCATTGCAAGGTGCAATTCTGAAATTTTTTGCTTTTTCCTGCTCCTCTTAGCATGATAAAGAAGATTCAAAGAGAGTGAGATGCCAGCTCCTTTCATTCAGTCAGTAGCTTCAAACATTTCTGGTATATGAATAACATGATGTTTTTCAATGGCAAAAATCAATGAATATTGTAAATGCACAAACAGTAATTTCTCCGCATTGCAAGGTGCAATTCTGAAATTTTTTGCTTTTTCCTGCTCCACTTAGCATGATAAAGAAGATTCAAAGAGAGTGAGATGCCAGCTCCTTTCATTCAGTCAGTAGCTTCAATCATTTCTGGACGTTTTTCAATGGCAAAAATCAATGAATATTGTAAATGCACAAACAGTAATTTCTCCGCATTGCAAGGTGCAATTCTGAAATCTTTTGCTTTTTCCTGCTCCTCTTAGCATGATAAAGAAGATTCAAAGAGAGTGAGATGCCAGCTCCTTTCATTCAGTCAGTAGCTTCAAACATTTCTGGTATATGAATAACATGATGTTTTTCAATGGCAAAAATCAATGAATATTGTAAATGCACAAACAGTAATTTCTCCGCATTGCAAGGTGCAATTCTGAAATTTTTTGCTTTTTCCTGCTCCTCTTAGCATGATAAAGAAGATTCAAAGAGAGTGAGATGCCAGCTCCTTTCATTCAGTCAGTAGCTTCAATCATTTCTGGACGTTTTTCAATGGCAAAAATCAATGAATATTGTAAATGCACAAAGAGTAATTTCTCCGCATTGCAAGGTGCAATTCTGAAATTTTTTGCTTTTTCCTGCTCCTCTTAGCATGATAAAGAAGATTCAAAGAGTGAGATGCCAGCTCCTTTCATTGTCAGTAGCTTCAAACATTTCTGGTATATGAATAACATGATGTTTTTCAATGGCAAAAATCAATGAATATTGTAAATGCACAAACAGTAATTTCTCCGCATTGCAAGGTGCAATTCTAAAATTTTTTGCTTTTTCCTGCTCCTCTTAGCATGATAAAGAAGATTCAAAGAGAGTGAGATGCCAGCTCCTTTCATTCAGTCAGTAGCTTCAATCATTTCTGGACGTTTTTCAATGGCAAAAATCATTGAATATTGTAAATACACAAACAGTAATTTCTCCGCATTGCAAGGTGCAATTCTGAAATTTTTTGCTTTTTCCTGCTCCTCTTAGCATGATAAAGAAGATTCAAAGAGAGTGAGATGCCAGCTCCTTTCATTCAGTCAGTAGCTTCAATCATTTCTGGATGTTTTTCAATGGCAAAAATCAATGAATATTGTAAATGCACAAACAGTAATTTCTCCACATTGCAAGGTGCAATTCTGAAATTTTTTGCTTTTTTCTGCTCCACTTAGCATGATAAAGAAGATTCAAAGAGAATGAGATGCCAGCTCCTTTCATTCAGTCAGTAGCTTCAAACATTTCTGGTATATGAATAACATGATGTTTTTCAATGGCAAAAATCAATGAATATTGTAAATGCACAAACAGTAATTTCTCCGCATTGCAAGGTGCAATTCTGAAATTTTTTGCTTTTTCCTGCTCCTCTTAGCATGATAAACAAGATTCAAAGAGAGTGAGATGCCAGCTCCTTTCATTCAGTCAGTAGCTTCAATCATTTCTGGATGTTTTTCAATGGCAAAAATCAATGAATATTGTAAATGCACAAACAGTAATTTCTCCGCATTGCAAGGTGCAATTCTGAAATTTTTTGCTTTTTCCTGCTCCTCTTAGCATGATAAAGAAGATTCAAAGAGAGTGAGATGCCAGCTCCTTTCATTCAGTCAGTAGCTTCAATCATTTCTGGACGTTTTTCAATGGCAAAAATCAATGAATATTGTAAATGCACAAACAGTAATTTCTCCGCATTGCAAGGTGCAATTCTGAAATTTTTTGCTTTTTCCTGCTCCTCTTAGCATGATAAAGAAGATTCAAAGAGAGTGAGATGCCAGCTCCTTTCATTCAGTCAGTAGCTTCATTCATTTCTGGACGTTTTTCAATGGCAAAAATCAATGAATATTGTAAATGCACAAACAGTAATTTCTCCGCATTGCAAGGTGCAATTCTGAAATTTTTTGCTTTTTCCTGCTCCTCTTAGCATGATAAAGAAGATTCAAAGAGAGTGAGATGCCAAGCTCCTTTCATTCAGTCAGTAGCTTCAAACATTTCTGGTATATGAATAACATGATGTTTTTCAATGGCAAAAATCAATGAATATTGTAAATGCACACAGTAATTTCTCCGCATTGCAAGGTGCAATTCTGAAATTTTTTGCTTTTTCCTGCTCCTCTAAGCATGGTAAAGAAGATTCAAAGAGAGTCAGATGCCAGCTCCTTTCATTCAGTCAGTAGCTTCAATCATTTCTGGACGTTTTTCAATGGCAAAAATCAATGAATATTGTAAATGCACAAACAGTAATTTCTCCGCATTGCAAGGTGCAATTCTGAAATTTTTTGCTTTTTCCTGCTCCTCTTAGCATGATAAAGAAGATTCAAAGAGAGTGAGATGCCAGCTCCTTTCATTCAGTCAGTAGCTTCAAACATTTCTGGTATATGAATAACGATGTTTTTCAATGGCAAAAATCAATGAATATTGTAAATGCACAAACAGTAATTTCTCCGCATTGCAAGGTGCAATTCTGAAATTTTTTGCTTTTTCCTGCTCCTCTTACCATGATAAACAAGATTCAAAGAGAGTGAGATGCCAGCTCCTTTCATTCAGTCAGTAGCTTCAATCATTTCTGGACGTTTTTCAATGGCAAAAATCAATGAATATTGTAAATGCACAAACAGTAATTTCTCCGCATTGCAAGGTGCAATTCTGAATTTTTTTGCTTTTTCCTGCTCCTCTTAGCATGATAAAGAAGATTCAAAGAGAGTGAGATGCCAGCTCCTTTCATTCAGTCAGTAGCTTCAAACATTTCTGGTATATGAATAACATGATGTTTTTCAATGGCAAAAATCAATGAATATTGTAAATGCACAAACAGTAATTTCTCCGCATTGCAAGGTGCAATTTTGAAATTTTTTGCTTTTTCCTGCTCCTCTTAGCATGATAAAGAAGATTCAAAGAGAGTGAGATGCCAGCTCCTTTCATTCAGTCAGTAGCTTCAATCATTTCTGGACGTTTTTCAATGGCAAAAATCAATGAATATTGTAAATGCACAAACAGTAATTTCTCCGCATTGCAAGGTGCAATTCTGAAATTTTTTGCTTTTTCCTGCTCCTCTTAGCATGATAAACAAGATTCAAAGAGAGTGAGATGCCAGCTCCTTTCATTCATTCAGTAGCTTCAATCATTTCTGGATGTTTTTCAATGGCAAAAATCAATGAATATTGTAAATGCACAAACAGTAATTTCTCCGCATTGCAAGGTGCAATTCTGAAATTTTTTGCTTTTTCCTGCTCCTCTTAGCATGGTAAAGAAGATTCAAAGAGAGTGAGATGACAGCTCCTTTCATTCAGTCAGTAGCTTCAATCATTTCTGGACGTTTTTCAATGGCAAAAATCAATGAATATTGTAAATGCACAAAGAGTAATTTCTCCGCATTGCAAGGTGCAATTCTGAAATTTTTTGCTTTTTCCTGCTCCTCTTAGCATGATAAAGAAGATTCAAAGAGTGAGATGCCAGCTCCTTTCATTGTCAGTAGCTTCAAACATTTCTGGTATATGAATAACATGATGTTTTTCAATGGCAAAAATCAATGAATATTGTAAATGCACAAACAGTAATTTCTCCGCATTGCAAGGTGCAATTCTGAAATTTTTTGCTTTTTCCTGCTCCTCTTAGCATGATAAAGAAGATTCAAAGAGAGTGAGATGCCAGCAAATTTCATTCAGTCAGTAGCTTCAATCATTTCTGGACGTTTTTCAATGGCAAAAATCATTGAATATTGTAAATGCACAAACAGTAATTTCTCCGCATTGCAAGGTGCAATTCTGAAATTTTTTGCTTTTTCCTGCTCCTCTTAGCATGATAAAGAAGATTCAAAGAGAGTGAGATGCCAGCTCCTTTCATTCAGTCAGTAGCTTCAATCATTTCTGGATGTTTTTCAATGGCAAAAATCAATGAATATTGTAAATGCACAAACAGTAATTTCTCCGCATTGCAAGTTGGAATTCTGAAATTTTTTGCTTTTTTCTGCTCCACTTAGCATGATAAAGAAGATTCAAAGAGAATGAGATGCCAGCTCCTTTCATTCAGTCAGTAGCTTCAAACATTTCTGGTATATGAATAACATGATGTTTTTCAATGGCAAAAATCAATGAATATTGTAAATGCACAAACAGTAATTTCTCCGCATTGCAAGGTGCAATTCTGAAATTTTTTGCTTTTTCCTGCTCCTCTTAGCATGATAAAGAAGTTTCAGAGAGTGAGATGCCAGCTCCTTTCATTCAGTTAGTAGCTTCAATCATTTCTGGATGTTTTTCAATGGCAAAAATCAATGAATATTGTAAATGCACAAACAGTAATTTCTCGGCATTGCAAGGTGCAATTCTGAAATTTTTTGCTTTTTCCTGCTCCTCTTAGCATGATAAACAAGATTCAAAGTGAAAGAGATGCCAGCTCCTTTCATTCAGTCAGTAGCTTCAATCATTTCTGGACGTTTTTCAATGGCAAAAATCAATGAATATTGTAAATGCACAAACAGTAATTTCTCCGCATTGCAAGGTGCAATTCTGAAATTTTTTGCTTTTTCCTGCTCCTCTTAGCATGATAAAGAAGATTCAAAGAGAGTGAGATGCCAGCTCCTTTCATTCAGTCAGTAGCTTCAAACATTTCTGGTATATGAATAACATGATGTTTTTCAATGGCAAAAATCAATGAATATTGTAAATGCACAAACAGTAATTTCTCCGCATTGCAAGGTGCAATTCTGAAATTTTTTGCTTTTTCCTGCTCCACTTAGCATGATAAAGAAGATTCAAAGAGAGTGAGATGCCAGCTCCTTTCATTCAGTCAGTAGCTTCAATCATTTCTGGACGTTTTTCAATGGCAAAAATCAATGAATATTGTAAATGCACAAACAGTAATTTCTCCGCATTGCAAGGTGCAATTCTGAAATCTTTTGCTTTTTCCTGCTCCTCTTAGCATGATAAAGAAGATTCAAAGAGAGTGAGATGCCAGCTCCTTTCATTCAGTCAGTAGCTTCAAACATTTCTGGTATATGAATAACATGATGTTTTTCAATGGCAAAAATCAATGAATATTGTAAATGCACAAACAGTAATTTCTCCGCATTGCAAGGTGCAATTCTGAAATTTTTTGCTTTTTCCTGCTCCTCTTAGCATGATAAAGAAGATTCAAAGAGAGTGAGATGCCAGCTCCTTTCATTCAGTCAGTAGCTTCAATCATTTCTGGACGTTTTTCAATGGCAAAAATCAATGAATATTGTAAATGCACAAAGAGTAATTTCTCCGCATTGCAAGGTGCAATTCTGAAATTTTTTGCTTTTTCCTGCTCCTCTTAGCATGATAAAGAAGATTCAAAGAGTGAGATGCCAGCTCCTTTCATTGTCAGTAGCTTCAAACATTTCTGGTATATGAATAACATGATGTTTTTCAATGGCAAAAATCAATGAATATTGTAAATGCACAAACAGTAATTTCTCCGCATTGCAAGGTGCAATTCTAAAATTTTTTGCTTTTTCCTGCTCCTCTTAGCATGATAAAGAAGATTCAAAGAGAGTGAGATGCCAGCTCCTTTCATTCAGTCAGTAGCTTCAATCATTTCTGGACGTTTTTCAATGGCAAAAATCATTGAATATTGTAAATACACAAACAGTAATTTCTCCGCATTGCAAGGTGCAATTCTGAAATTTTTTGCTTTTTCCTGCTCCTCTTAGCATGATAAAGAAGATTCAAAGAGAGTGAGATGCCAGCTCCTTTCATTCAGTCAGTAGCTTCAATCATTTCTGGATGTTTTTCAATGGCAAAAATCAATGAATATTGTAAATGCACAAACAGTAATTTCTCCACATTGCAAGGTGCAATTCTGAAATTTTTTGCTTTTTTCTGCTCCACTTAGCATGATAAAGAAGATTCAAAGAGAATGAGATGCCAGCTCCTTTCATTCAGTCAGTAGCTTCAAACATTTCTGGTATATGAATAACATGATGTTTTTCAATGGCAAAAATCAATGAATATTGTAAATGCACAAACAGTAATTTCTCCGCATTGCAAGGTGCAATTCTGAAATTTTTTGCTTTTTCCTGCTCCTCTTAGCATGATAAACAAGATTCAAAGAGAGTGAGATGCCAGCTCCTTTCATTCAGTCAGTAGCTTCAATCATTTCTGGATGTTTTTCAATGGCAAAAATCAATGAATATTGTAAATGCACAAACAGTAATTTCTCCGCATTGCAAGGTGCAATTCTGAAATTTTTTGCTTTTTCCTGCTCCTCTTAGCATGATAAAGAAGATTCAAAGAGAGTGAGATGCCAGCTCCTTTCATTCAGTCAGTAGCTTCAATCATTTCTGGACGTTTTTCAATGGCAAAAATCAATGAATATTGTAAATGCACAAACAGTAATTTCTCCGCATTGCAAGGTGCAATTCTGAAATTTTTTGCTTTTTCCTGCTCCTCTTAGCATGATAAAGAAGATTCAAAGAGAGTGAGATGCCAGCTCCTTTCATTCAGTCAGTAGCTTCATTCATTTCTGGACGTTTTTCAATGGCAAAAATCAATGAATATTGTAAATGCACAAACAGTAATTTCTCCGCATTGCAAGGTGCAATTCTGAAATTTTTTGCTTTTTCCTGCTCCTCTTAGCATGATAAAGAAGATTCAAAGAGAGTGAGATGCCAAGCTCCTTTCATTCAGTCAGTAGCTTCAAACATTTCTGGTATATGAATAACATGATGTTTTTCAATGGCAAAAATCAATGAATATTGTAAATGCACAAACAGTAATTTCTCCGCATTGCAAGGTGCAATTCTGAAATTTTTTGCTTTTTCCTGCTCCTCTAAGCATGGTAAAGAAGATTCAAAGAGAGTCAGATGCCAGCTCCTTTCATTCAGTCAGTAGCTTCAATCATTTCTGGATGTTTTTCAATGGCAAAAATCAATGAATATTGTAAATGCACAAACAGTAATTTCTCGGCATTGCAAGGTGCAATTCTGAAATTTTTTGCTTTTTCCTGCTCCTCTTAGCATGATAAACAAGATTCAAAGTGAATGAGATGCCAGCTCCTTTCATTCAGTCAGTAGCTTCAATCATTTCTGGACGTTTTTCAATGGCAAAAATCAATGAATATTGTAAATGCACAAACAGTAATTTCTCCGCATTGCAAGGTGCAATTCTGAAATTTTTTGCTTTTTCCTGCTCCTCTTAGCATGATAAAGAAGATTCAAAGAGAGTGAGATGCCAGCTCCTTTCATTCAGTCAGTAGCTTCAAACATTTCTGGTATATGAATAACGATGTTTTTCAATGGCAAAAATCAATGAATATTGTAAATGCACAAACAGTAATTTCTCCGCATTGCAAGGTGCAATTCTGAAATTTTTTGCTTTTTCCTGCTCCTCTTACCATGATAAACAAGATTCAAAGAGAGTGAGATGCCAGCTCCTTTCATTCAGTCAGTAGCTTCAATCATTTCTGGACGTTTTTCAATGGCAAAAATCAATGAATATTGTAAATGCACAAACAGTAATTTCTCCGCATTGCAAGGTGCAATTCTGAATTTTTTTGCTTTTTCCTGCTCCTCTTAGCATGATAAAGAAGATTCAAAGAGAGTGAGATGCCAGCTCCTTTCATTCAGTCAGTAGCTTCAAACATTTCTGGTATATGAATAACATGATGTTTTTCAATGGCAAAAATCAATGAATATTGTAAATGCACAAACAGTAATTTCTCCGCATTGCAAGGTGCAATTTTGAAATTTTTTGCTTTTTCCTGCTCCTCTTAGCATGATAAAGAAGATTCAAAGAGAGTGAGATGCCAGCTCCTTTCATTCAGTCAGTAGCTTCAATCATTTCTGGACGTTTTTCAATGGCAAAAATCAATGAATATTGTAAATGCACAAACAGTAATTTCTCCGCATTGCAAGGTGCAATTCTGAAATTTTTTGCTTTTTCCTGCTCCTCTTAGCATAATAAACAAGATTCAAAGAGAGTGAGATGCCAGCTCCTTTCATTCAGTCAGTAGCTTCAATCATTTCTGGATGTTTTTCAATGGCAAAAATCAATGAATATTGTAAATGCACAAACAGTAATTTCTCCGCATTGCAAGGTGCAATTCTGAAATTTTTTGCTTTTTCCTGCTCCTCTTAGCATGGTAAAGAAGATTCAAAGAGAGTGAGATGACAGCTCCTTTCATTCAGTCAGTAGCTTCAATCATTTCTGGACATTTTTCAATGGCAAAAATCAATGAATATTGTAAATGCACAAAGAGTAATTTCTCCGCATTGCAAGGTGCAATTCTGAAATTTTTTGCTTTTTCCTGCTCCTCTTAGCATGATAAAGAAGATTCAAAGAGTGAGATGCCAGCTCCTTTCATTGTCAGTAGCTTCAAACATTTCTGGTATATGAATAACATGATGTTTTTCAATGGCAAAAATCAATGAATATTGTAAATGCACAAACAGTAATTTCTCCGCATTGCAAGGTGCAATTCTGAAATTTTTTGCTTTTTCCTGCTCCTCTTAGCATGATAAAGAAGATTCAAAGAGAGTGAGATGCCAGCAAATTTCATTCAGTCAGTAGCTTCAATCATTTCTGGACGTTTTTCAATGGCAAAAATCATTGAATATTGTAAATGCACAAACAGTAATTTCTCCGCATTGCAAGGTGCAATTCTGAAATTTTTTGCTTTTTCCTGCTCCTCTTAGCATGATAAAGAAGATTCAAAGAGAGTGAGATGCCAGCTCCTTTCATTCAGTCAGTAGCTTCAATCATTTCTGGATGTTTTTCAATGGCAAAAATCAATGAATATTGTAAATGCACAAACAGTAATTTCTCCGCATTGCAAGTTGGAATTCTGAAATTTTTTGCTTTTTTCTGCTCCACTTAGCATGATAAAGAAGATTCAAAGAGAATGAGATGCCAGCTCCTTTCATTCAGTCAGTAGCTTCAAACATTTCTGGTATATGAATAACATGATGTTTTTCAATGGCAAAAATCAATGAATATTGTAAATGCACAAACAGTAATTTCTCCGCATTGCAAGGTGCAATTCTGAAATTTTTTGCTTTTTCCTGCTCCTCTTAGCATGATAAAGAAGTTTCAGAGAGTGAGATGCCAGCTCCTTTCATTCAGTTAGTAGCTTCAATCATTTCTGGACGTTTTTCAATGGCAAAAATCAATGAATATTGTAAATGCACAAACAGTAATTTCTCCGCATTGCAAGGTGCAATTCTGAAATTTTTTGCTTTTTCCTGCTCCTCTAAGCATGGTAAAGAAGATTCAAAGAGAGTCAGATGCCAGCTCCTTTCATTCAGTCAGTAGCTTCAATCATTTCTGGACGTTTTTCAATGGCAAAAATCAATGAATATTGTAAATGCACAAACAGTAATTTCTCGGCATTGCAAGGTGCAATTCTGAAATTTTTTGCTTTTTCCTGCTCCTCTTAGCATGATAAACAAGATTCAAAGTGAATGAGATGCCAGCTCCTTTCATTCAGTCAGTAGCTTCAATCATTTCTGGACGTTTTTCAATGGCAAAAATCAATGAATATTGTAAATGCACAAACAGTAATTTCTCCGCATTGCAAGGTGCAATTCTGAAATTTTTTGCTTTTTCCTGCTCCTCTTAGCATGATAAAGAAGATTCAAAGAGAGTGAGATGCCAGCTCCTTTCATTCAGTCAGTAGCTTCAAACATTTCTGGTATATGAATAACGATGTTTTTCAATGGCAAAAATCAATGAATATTGTAAATGCACAAACAGTAATTTCTCCGCATTGCAAGGTGCAATTCTGAAATTTTTTGCTTTTTCCTGCTCCTCTTACCATGATAAACAAGATTCAAAGAGAGTGATATGCCAGCTCCTTTCATTCAGTCAGTAGCTTCAATCATTTCTGGACGTTTTTCAATGGCAAAAATCAATGAATATTGTAAATGCACAAACAGTAATTTCTCCGCATTGCAAGGTGCAATTCTGAATTTTTTTGCTTTTTCCTGCTCCTCTTAGCATGATAAAGAAGATTCAAAGAGAGTGAGATGCCAGCTCCTTTCATTCAGTCAGTAGCTTCAATCATTTCTGGACGTTTTTCAATGGCAAAAATCAATGAATATTGTAAATGCACAAACAGTAATTTCTCCGCATTGCAAGGTGCAATTCTGAATTTTTTTGCTTTTTCCTGCTCCTCTTAGCATGATAAAGAAGATTCAAAGAGAGTGAGATGCCAGCTCCTTTCATTCAGTCAGTAGCTTCAAACATTTCTGGTATATGAATAACATGATGTTTTTCAATGGCAAAAATCAATGAATATTGTAAATGCACAAACAGTAATTTCTCCGCATTGCAAGGTGCAATTCTGAAATTTTTTGCTTTTTCCTGCTCCTCTTAGCATGATAAAGAAGATTCAAAGAGAGTGAGATGCCAGCTCCTTTCATTCAGTCAGTAGCTTCAATCATTTCTGGACGTTTTTCAATGGCAAAAATCAATGAATATTGTAAATGCACAAAGAGTAATTTCTCCGCATTGCAAGGTGCAATTCTGAAATTTTTTGCTTTTTCCTGCTCCTCTTAGCATGATAAAGAAGATTCAAAGAGTGAGATGCCAGCTCCTTTCATTGTCAGTAGCTTCAAACATTTCTGGTATATGAATAACATGATGTTTTTCAATGGCAAAAATCAATGAATATTGTAAATGCACAAACAGTAATTTCTCCGCATTGCATGGTGCAATTCTAAAATTTTTTGCTTTTTCCTGCTCCTCTTAGCATGATAAAGAAGATTCAAAGAGAGTGAGATGCCAGCTCCTTTCATTCAGTCAGTAGCTTCAATCATTTCTGGACGTTTTTCAATGGCAAAAATCATTGAATATTGTAAATACACAAACAGTAATTTCTCCGCATTGCAAGGTGCAATTCTGAAATTTTTTGCTTTTTCCTGCTCCTCTTAGCATGATAAAGAAGATTCAAAGAGAGTGAGATGCCAACTCCTTTCATTCAGTCAGTAGCTTCAATCATTTCTGGATGTTTTTCAATGGCAAAAATCAATGAATATTGTAAATGCACAAACAGTAATTTCTCCACATTGCAAGGTGCAATTCTGAAATTTTTTGCTTTTTTCTGCTCGACTTAGCATGATAAAGAAGATTCAAAGAGAATGAGATGCCAGCTCCTTTCATTCAGTCAGTAGCTTCAAACATTTCTGGTATATGAATAACATGATGTTTTTCAATGGCAAAAATCAATGAATATTGTAAATGCACAAACAGTAATTTCTCCGCATTGCAAGGTGCAATTCTGAAATTTTTTGCTTTTTCCTGCTCCTCTTAGCATGATAAACAAGATTCAAAGAGAGTGAGATGCCAGCTCCTTTCATTCAGTCAGTAGCTTCAATCATTTCTGGATGTTTTTCAATGGCAAAAATCAATGAATATTGTAAATGCACAAACAGTAATTTCTCCGCATTGCAAGGTGCAATTCTGAAATTTTTTGCTTTTTCCTGCTCCTCTTAGCATGATAAAGAAGATTCAAAGAGAGTGAGATGCCAGCTCCTTTCATTCAGTCAGTAGCTTCAATCATTTCTGGACGTTTTTCAATGGCAAAAATCAATGAATATTGTAAATGCAAAAACAGTAATTTCTCCGCATTGCAAGGTGCAATTCTGAAATTTTTTGCTTTTTCCTGCTCCTCTTAGCATGATAAAGAAGATTCAAAGAGAGTGAGATGCCAGCTCCTTTCATTCAGTCAGTAGCTTCATTCATTTCTGGACGTTTTTCAATGGCAAAAATCAATGAATATTGTAAATGCACAAACAGTAATTTCTCCGCATTGCAAGGTGCAATTCTGAAATTTTTTGCTTTTTCCTGCTCCTCTTAGCATGATAAAGAAGATTCAAAGAGAGTGAGATGCCAAGCTCCTTTCATTCAGTCAGTAGCTTCAAACATTTCTGGTATATGAATAACATGATGTTTTTCAATGGCAAAAATCAATGAATATTGTAAATGCACAAACAGTAATTTCTCCGCATTGCAAGGTGCAATTCTGAAATTTTTTGCTTTTTCCTGCTCCTCTAAGCATGGTAAAGAAGATTCAAAGAGAGTCAGATGCCAGCTCCTTTCATTCAGTCAGTAGCTTCAATCATTTCTGGATGTTTTTCAATGGCAAAAATCAATGAATATTGTAAATGCACAAACAGTAATTTCTCGGCATTGCAAGGTGCAATTCTGAAATTTTTTGCTTTTTCCTGCTCCTCTTAGCATGATAAACAAGATTCAAAGTGAATGAGATGCCAGCTCCTTTCATTCAGTCAGTAGCTTCAATCATTTCTGGACGTTTTTCAATGGCAAAAATCAATGAATATTGTAAATGCACAAACAGTAATTTCTCCGCATTGCAAGGTGCAATTCTGAAATTTTTTGCTTTTTCCTGCTCCTCTTAGCATGATAAAGAAGATTCAAAGAGAGTGAGATGCCAGCTCCTTTCATTCAGTCAGTAGCTTCAAACATTTCTGGTATATGAATAACGATGTTTTTCAATGGCAAAAATCAATGAATATTGTAAATGCACAAACAGTAATTTCTCCGCATTGCAAGGTGCAATTCTGAAATTTTTTGCTTTTTCCTGCTCCTCTTACCATGATAAACAAGATTCAAAGAGAGTGAGATGCCAGCTCCTTTCATTCAGTCAGTAGCTTCAATCATTTCTGGACGTTTTTCAATGGCAAAAATCAATGAATATTGTAAATGCACAAACAGTAATTTCTCCGCATTGCAAGGTGCAATTCTGAATTTTTTTGCTTTTTCCTGCTCCTCTTAGCATGATAAAGAAGATTCAAAGAGAGTGAGATGCCAGCTCCTTTCATTCAGTCAGTAGCTTCAAACATTTCTGGTATATGAATAACATGATGTTTTTCAATGGCAAAAATCAATGAATATTGTAAATGCACAAACAGTAATTTCTCCGCATTGCAAGGTGCAATTTTGAAATTTTTTGCTTTTTCCTGCTCCTCTTAGCATGATAAAGAAGATTCAAAGAGAGTGAGATGCCAGCTCCTTTCATTCAGTCAGTAGCTTCAATCATTTCTGGACGTTTTTCAATGGCAAAAATCAATGAATATTGTAAATGCACAAACAGTAATTTCTCCGCATTGCAAGGTGCAATTCTGAAATTTTTTGCTTTTTCCTGCTCCTCTTAGCATGATAAACAAGATTCAAAGAGAGTGAGATGCCAGCTCCTTTCATTCAGTCAGTAGCTTCAATCATTTCTGGATGTTTTTCAATGGCAAAAATCAATGAATATTGTAAATGCACAAACAGTAATTTCTCCGCATTGCAAGGTGCAATTCTGAAATTTTTTGCTTTTTCCTGCTCCTCTTAGCATGGTAAAGAAGATTCAAAGAGAGTGAGATGACAGCTCCTTTCATTCAGTCAGTAGCTTCAATCATTTCTGGACGTTTTTCAATGGCAAAAATCAATGAATATTGTAAATGCACAAAGAGTAATTTCTCCGCATTGCAAGGTGCAATTCTGAAATTTTTTGCTTTTTCCTGCTCCTCTTAGCATGATAAAGAAGATTCAAAGAGTGAGATGCCAGCTCCTTTCATTGTCAGTAGCTTCAAACATTTCTGGTATATGAATAACATGATGTTTTTCAATGGCAAAAATCAATGAATATTGTAAATGCACAAACAGTAATTTCTCCGCATTGCAAGGTGCAATTCTGAAATTTTTTGCTTTTTCCTGCTCCTCTTAGCATGATAAAGAAGATTCAAAGAGAGTGAGATGCCAGCAAATTTCATTCAGTCAGTAGCTTCAATCATTTCTGGACGTTTTTCAATGGCAAAAATCATTGAATATTGTAAATGCACAAACAGTAATTTCTCCGCATTGCAAGGTGCAATTCTGAAATTTTTTGCTTTTTCCTGCTCCTCTTAGCATGATAAAGAAGATTCAAAGAGAGTGAGATGCCAGCTCCTTTCATTCAGTCAGTAGCTTCAATCATTTCTGGATGTTTTTCAATGGCAAAAATCAATGAATATTGTAAATGCACAAACAGTAATTTCTCCGCATTGCAAGTTGGAATTCTGAAATTTTTTGCTTTTTTCTGCTCCACTTAGCATGATAAAGAAGATTCAAAGAGAATGAGATGCCAGCTCCTTTCATTCAGTCAGTAGCTTCAAACATTTCTGGTATATGAATAACATGATGTTTTTCAATGGCAAAAATCAATGAATATTGTAAATGCACAAACAGTAATTTCTCCGCATTGCAAGGTGCAATTCTGAAATTTTTTGCTTTTTCCTGCTCCTCTTAGCATGATAAAGAAGTTTCAGAGAGTGAGATGCCAGCTCCTTTCATTCAGTTAGTAGCTTCAATCATTTCTGGACGTTTTTCAATGGCAAAAATCAATGAATATTGTAAATGCACAAACAGTAATTTCTCCGCATTGCAAGGTGCAATTCTGAAATTTTTTGCTTTTTCCTGCTCCTCTAAGCATGGTAAAGAAGATTCAAAGAGAGTCAGATGCCAGCTCCTTTCATTCAGTCAGTAGCTTCAATCATTTCTGGACGTTTTTCAATGGCAAAAATCAATGAATATTGTAAATGCACAAACAGTAATTTCTCGGCATTGCAAGGTGCAATTCTGAAATTTTTTGCTTTTTCCTGCTCCTCTTAGCATGATAAACAAGATTCAAAGTGAATGAGATGCCAGCTCCTTTCATTCAGTCAGTAGCTTCAATCATTTCTGGACGTTTTTCAATGGCAAAAATCAATGAATATTGTAAATGCACAAACAGTAATTTCTCCGCATTGCAAGGTGCAATTCTGAAATTTTTTGCTTTTTCCTGCTCCTCTTAGCATGATAAAGAAGATTCAAAGAGAGTGAGATGCCAGCTCCTTTCATTCAGTCAGTAGCTTCAAACATTTCTGGTATATGAATAACGATGTTTTTCAATGGCAAAAATCAATGAATATTGTAAATGCACAAACAGTAATTTCTCCGCATTGCAAGGTGCAATTCTGAAATTTTTTGCTTTTTCCTGCTCCTCTTACCATGATAAACAAGATTCAAAGAGAGTGAGATGCCAGCTCCTTTCATTCAGTCAGTAGCTTCAATCATTTCTGGACGTTTTTCAATGGCAAAAATCAATGAATATTGTAAATGCACAAACAGTAATTTCTCCGCATTGCAAGGTGCAATTCTGAATTTTTTTGCTTTTTCCTGCTCCTCTTAGCATGATAAAGAAGATTCAAAGAGAGTGAGATGCCAGCTCCTTTCATTCAGTCAGTAGCTTCAATCATTTCTGGACGTTTTTCAATGGCAAAAATCAATGAATATTGTAAATGCACAAACAGTAATTTCTCCGCATTGCAAGGTGCAATTCTGAATTTTTTTGCTTTTTCCTGCTCCTCTTAGCATGATAAAGAAGATTCAAAGAGAGTGAGATGCCAGCTCCTTTCATTCAGTCAGTAGCTTCAAACATTTCTGGTATATGAATAACATGATGTTTTTCAATGGCAAAAATCAATGAATATTGTAAATGCACAAACAGTAATTTCTCCGCATTGCAAGGTGCAATTCTGAAATTTTTTGCTTTTTCCTGCTCCTCTTAGCATGATAAAGAAGATTCAAAGAGAGTGAGATGCCAGCTCCTTTCATTCAGTCAGTAGCTTCAATCATTTCTGGACGTTTTTCAATGGCAAAAATCAATGAATATTGTAAATGCACAAAGAGTAATTTCTCCGCATTGCAAGGTGCAATTCTGAAATTTTTTGCTTTTTCCTGCTCCTCTTAGCATGATAAAGAAGATTCAAAGAGTGAGATGCCAGCTCCTTTCATTGTCAGTAGCTTCAAACATTTCTGGTATATGAATAACATGATGTTTTTCAATGGCAAAAATCAATGAATATTGTAAATGCACAAACAGTAATTTCTCCGCATTGCAAGGTGCAATTCTAAAATTTTTTGCTTTTTCCTGCTCCTCTTAGCATGATAAAGAAGATTCAAAGAGAGTGAGATGCCAGCTCCTTTCATTCAGTCAGTAGCTTCAATCATTTCTGGACGTTTTTCAATGGCAAAAATCATTGAATATTGTAAATACACAAACAGTAATTTCTCCGCATTGCAAGGTGCAATTCTGAAATTTTTTGCTTTTTCCTGCTCCTCTTAGCATGATAAAGAAGATTCAAAGAGAGTGAGATGCCAGCTCCTTTCATTCAGTCAGTAGCTTCAATCATTTCTGGATGTTTTTCAATGGCAAAAATCAATGAATATTGTAAATGCACAAACAGTAATTTCTCCGCATTGCAAGGTGCAATTCTGAAATTTTTTGCTTTTTTCTGCTCCACTTAGCATGATAAAGAAGATTAAAAGAGAATGAGATGCCAGCTCCTTTCATTCAGTCAGTAGCTTCAAACATTTCTGGTATATGAATAACATGATGTTTTTCAATGGCAAAAATCAATGAATATTGTAAATGCACAAACAGTAATTTCTCCGCATTGCAAGGTGCAATTCTGAAATTTTTTGCTTTTTCCTGCTCCTCTTAGCATGATAAACAAGATTCAAAGAGAGTGAGATGCCAGCTCCTTTCATTCAGTCAGTAGCTTCAATCATTTCTGGATGTTTTTCAATGGCAAAAATCAATGAATATTGTAAATGCACAAACAGTAATTTCTCCGCATTGCAAGGTGCAATTCTGAAATTTTTTTGCTTTTTCCTGCTCCTCTTAGCATGATAAAGAAGATTCAAAGAGAGTGAGATGCCAGCTCCTTTCATTCAGTCAGTAGCTTCAATCATTTCTGGACGTTTTTCAATGGCAAAAATCAATGAATATTGTAAATGCACAAACAGTAATTTCTCCGCATTGCAAGGTGCAATTCTGAAATTTTTTGCTTTTTCCTGCTCCTCTTAGCATGATAAAGAAGATTCAAAGAGAGTGAGATGCCAGCTCCTTTCATTCAGTCAGTAGCTTCATTCATTTCTGGACGTTTTTCAATGGCAAAAATCAATGAATATTGTAAATGCACAAACAGTAATTTCTCCGCATTGCAAGGTGCAATTCTGAAATTTTTTGCTTTTTCCTGCTCCTCTTAGCATGATAAAGAAGATTCAAAGAGAGTGAGATGCCAAGCTCCTTTCATTCAGTCAGTAGCTTCAAACATTTCTGGTATATGAATAACATGATGTTTTTCAATGGCAAAAATCAATGAATATTGTAAATGCACAAACAGTAATTTCTCCGCATTGCAAGGTGCAATTCTGAAATTTTTTGCTATTTCCTGCTCCTCTAAGCATGGTAAAGAAGATTCAAAGAGAGTCAGATGCCAGCTCCTTTCATTCAGTCAGTAGCTTCAATCATTTCTGGATGTTTTTCAATGGCAAAAATCAATGAATATTGTAAATGCACAAACAGTAATTTCTCGGCATTGCAAGGTGCAATTCTGAAATTTTTTGCTTTTTCCTGCTCCTCTTAGCATGATAAACAAGATTCAAAGTGAATGAGATGCCAGCTCCTTTCATTCAGTCAGTAGCTTCAATCATTTCTGGACGTTTTTCAATGGCAAAAATCAATGAATATTGTAAATGCACAAACAGTAATTTCTCCGCATTGCAAGGTGCAATTCTGAAATTTTTTGCTTTTTCCTGCTCCTCTTAGCATGATAAAGAAGATTCAAAGAGAGTGAGATGCCAGCTCCTTTCATTCAGTCAGTAGCTTCAAACATTTCTGGTATATGAATAACGATGTTTTTCAATGGCAAAAATCAATGAATATTGTAAATGCACAAACAGTAATTTCTCCGCATTGCAAGGTGCAATTCTGAAATTTTTTGCTTTTTCCTGCTCCTCTTACCATGATAAACAAGATTCAAAGAGAGTGAGATGCCAGCTCCTTTCATTCAGTCAGTAGCTTCAATCATTTCTGGACGTTTTTCAATGGCAAAAATCAATGAATATTGTAAATGCACAAACAGTAATTTCTCCGCATTGCAAGGTGCAATTCTGAATTTTTTTGCTTTTTCCTGCTCCTCTTAGCATGATAAAGAAGATTCAAAGAGAGTGAGATGCCAGCTCCTTTCATTCAGTCAGTAGCTTCAAACATTTCTGGTATATGAATAACATGATGTTTTTCAATGGCAAAAATCAATGAATATTGTAAATGCACAAACAGTAATTTCTCCGCATTGCAAGGTGCAATTCTGAAATTTTTTGCTTTTTCCTGCTCCTCTTAGCATGATAAAGAAGATTCAAAGAGAGTGAGATGCCAGCTCCTTTCATTCAGTCAGTAGCTTCAATCATTTCTGGACGTTTTTCAATGGCAAAAATCAATGAATATTGTAAATGCACAAAGAGTAATTTCTCCGCATTGCAAGGTGCAATTCTGAAATTTTTTGCTTTTTCCTGCTCCTCTTAGCATGATAAAGAAGATTCAAAGAGTGAGATGCCAGCTCCTTTCATTGTCAGTAGCTTCAAACATTTCTGGTATATGAATAACATGATGTTTTTCAATGGCAAAAATCAATGAATATTGCAAATGCACAAACAGTAATTTCTCCGCATTGCAAGGTGCAATTCTAAAATTTTTTGCTTTTTCCTGCTCCTCTTAGCATGATAAAGAAGATTCAAAGAGAGTGAGATGCCAGCTCCTTTCATTCAGTCAGTAGCTTCAATCATTTCTGGACGTTTTTCAATGGCAAAAATCATTGAATATTGTAAATACACAAACAGTAATTTCTCCGCATTGCAAGGTGCAATTCTGAAATTTTTTGCTTTTTCCTGCTCCTCTTAGCATGATAAAGAAGATTCAAAGAGAGTGAGATGCCAGCTCCTTTCATTCAGTCAGTAGCTTCAATCATTTCTGGATGTTTTTCAATGGCAAAAATCAATGAATATTGTAAATGCACAAACAGTAATTTCTCCGCATTGCAAGGTGCAATTCTGAAATTTTTTGCTTTTTTCTGCTCCACTTAGCATGATAAAGAAGATTCAAAGAGAATGAGATGCCAGCTCCTTTCATTCAGTCAGTAGCTTCAAACATTTCTGGTATATGAATAACATGATGTTTTTCAATGGCAAAAATCAATGAATATTGTAAATGCACAAACAGTAATTTCTCCGCATTGCAAGGTGCAATTCTGAAATTTTTTGCTTTTTCCTGCTCCTCTTAGCATGATAAACAAGATTCAAAGAGAGTGAGATGCCAGCTCCTTTCATTCAGTCAGTAGCTTCAATCATTTCTGGATGTTTTTCAATGGCAAAAATCAATGAATATTGTAAATGCACAAACAGTAATTTCTCCGCATTGCAAGGTGCAATTCTGAAATTTTTTGCTTTTTCCTGCTCCTCTTAGCATGATAAAGAAGATTCAAAGAGAGTGAGATGCCAGCTCCTTTCATTCAGTCAGTAGCTTCAATCATTTCTGGACGTTTTTCAATGGCAAAAATCAATGAATATTGTAAATGCACAAACAGTAATTTCTCCGCATTGCAAGGTGCAATTCTGAAATTTTTTGCTTTTTCCTGCTCCTCTTAGCATGATAAAGAAGATTCAAAGAGAGTGAGATGCCAGCTCCTTTCATTCAGTCAGTAGCTTCATTCATTTCTGGACGTTTTTCAATGGCAAAAATCAATGAATATTGTAAATGCACAAACAGTAATTTCTCCGCATTGCAAGGTGCAATTCTGAAATTTTTTGCTTTTTCCTGCTCCTCTTAGCATGATAAAGAAGATTCAAAGAGAGTGAGATGCCAAGCTCCTTTCATTCAGTCAGTAGCTTCAAACATTTCTGGTATATGAATAACATGATGTTTTTCAATGGCAAAAATCAATGAATATTGTAAATGCACAAACAGTAATTTCTCCGCATTGCAAGGTGCAATTCTGAAATTTTTTGCTTTTTCCTGCTCCTCTAAGCATGGTAAAGAAGATTCAAAGAGAGTCAGATGCCAGCTCCTTTCATTCAGTCAGTAGCTTCAATCATTTCTGGATGTTTTTCAATGGCAAAAATCAATGAATATTGTAAATGCACAAACAGTAATTTCTCGGCATTGCAAGGTGCAATTCTGAAATTTTTTGCTTTTTCCTGCTCCTCTTAGCATGATAAACAAGATTCAAAGTGAATGAGATGCCAGCTCCTTTCATTCAGTCAGTAGCTTCAATCATTTCTGGACGTTTTTCAATGGCAAAAATCAATGAATATTGTAAATGCACAAACAGTAATTTCTCCGCATTGCAAGGTGCAATTCTGAAATTTTTTGCTTTTTCCTGCTCCTCTTAGCATGATAAAGAAGATTCAAAGAGAGTGAGATGCCAGCTCCTTTCATTCAGTCAGTAGCTTCAAACATTTCTGGTATATGAATAACGATGTTTTTCAATGGCAAAAATCAATGAATATTGTAAATGCACAAACAGTAATTTCTCCGCATTGCAAGGTGCAATTCTGAAATTTTTTGCTTTTTCCTGCTCCTCTTACCATGATAAACAAGATTCAAAGAGAGTGAGATGCCAGCTCCTTTCATTCAGTCAGTAGCTTCAATCATTTCTGGACGTTTTTCAATGGCAAAAATCAATGAATATTGTAAATGCACAAACAGTAATTTCTCCGCATTGCAAGGTGCAATTCTGAATTTTTTTGCTTTTTCCTGCTCCTCTTAGCATGATAAAGAAGATTCAAAGAGAGTGAGATGCCAGCTCCTTTCATTCAGTCAGTAGCTTCAAACATTTCTGGTATATGAATAACATGATGTTTTTCAATGGCAAAAATCAATGAATATTGTAAATGCACAAACAGTAATTTCTCCGCATTGCAAGGTGCAATTTTGAAATTTTTTGCTTTTTCCTGCTCCTCTTAGCATGATAAAGAAGATTCAAAGAGAGTGAGATGCCAGCTCCTTTCATTCAGTCAGTAGCTTCAATCATTTCTGGACGTTTTTCAATGGCAAAAATCAATGAATATTGTAAATGCACAAACAGTAATTTCTCCGCATTGCAAGGTGCAATTCTGAAATTTTTTGCTTTTTCCTGCTCCTCTTAGCATGATAAACAAGATTCAAAGAGAGTGAGATGCCAGCTCCTTTCATTCAGTCAGTAGCTTCAATCATTTCTGGATGTTTTTCAATGGCAAAAATCAATGAATGTTGTAAATGCACAAACAGTAATTTCTCCGCATTGCAAGGTGCAATTCTGAAATTTTTTGCTTTTTCCTGCTCCTCTTAGCATGGTAAAGAAGATTCAAAGAGAGTGAGATGACAGCTCCTTTCATTCAGTCAGTAGCTTCAATCATTTCTGGACGTTTTTCAATGGCAAAAATCAATGAATATTGTAAATGCACAAAGAGTAATTTCTCCGCATTGCAAGGTGCAACTCTGAAATTTTTTGCTTTTTCCTGCTCCTCTTAGCATGATAAAGAAGATTCAAAGAGTGAGATGCCAGCTCCTTTCATTGTCAGTAGCTTCAAACATTTCTGGTATATGAATAACATGATGTTTTTCAATGGCAAAAATCAATGAATATTGTAAATGCACAAACAGTAATTTCTCCGCATTGCAAGGTGCAATTCTGAAATTTTTTGCTTTTTCCTGCTCCTCTTAGCATGATAAAGAAGATTCAAAGAGAGTGAGATGCCAGCAAATTTCATTCAGTCAGTAGCTTCAATCATTTCTGGACGTTTTTCAATGGCAAAAATCATTGAATATTGTAAATGCACAAACAGTAATTTCTCCGCATTGCAAGGTGCAATTCTGAAATTTTTTGCTTTTTCCTGCTCCTCTTAGCATGATAAAGAAGATTCAAAGAGAGTGAGATGCCAGCTCCTTTCATTCAGTCAGTAGCTTCAATCATTTCTGGATGTTTTTCAATGGCAAAAATCAATGAATATTGTAAATGCACAAACAGTAATTTCTCCGCATTGCAAGTTGGAATTCTGAAATTTTTTGCTTTTTTCTGCTCCACTTAGCATGATAAAGAAGATTCAAAGAGAATGAGATGCCAGCTCCTTTCATTCAGTCAGTAGCTTCAAACATTTCTGGTATATGAATAACATGATGTTTTTCAATGGCAAAAATCAATGAATATTGTAAATGCACAAACAGTAATTTCTCCGCATTGCAAGGTGCAATTCTGAAATTTTTTGCTTTTTCCTGCTCCTCTTAGCATGATAAAGAAGTTTCAGAGAGTGAGATGCCAGCTCCTTTCATTCAGTTAGTAGCTTCAATCATTTCTGGACGTTTTTCAATGGCAAAAATCAATGAATATTGTAAATGCACAAACAGTAATTTCTCCGCATTGCAAGGTGCAATTCTGAAATTTTTTGCTTTTTCCTGCTCCTCTAAGCATGGTAAAGAAGATTCAAAGAGAGTCAGATGCCAGCTCCTTTCATTCAGTCAGTAGCTTCAATCATTTCTGGACGTTTTTCAATGGCAAAAATCAATGAATATTGTAAATGCACAAACAGTAATTTCTCGGCATTGCAAGGTGCAATTCTGAAATTTTTTGCTTTTTCCTGCTCCTCTTAGCATGATAAACAAGATTCAAAGTGAATGAGATGCCAGCTCCTTTCATTCAGTCAGTAGCTTCAATCATTTCTGGACGTTTTTCAATGGCAAAAATCAATGAATATTGTAAATGCACAAACAGTAATTTCTCCGCATTGCAAGGTGCAATTCTGAAATTTTTTGCTTTTTCCTGCTCCTCTTAGCATGATAAAGAAGATTCAAAGAGAGTGAGATGCCAGCTCCTTTCATTCAGTCAGTAGCTTCAAACATTTCTGGTATATGAATAACGATGTTTTTCAATGGCAAAAATCAATGAATATTGTAAATGCACAAACAGTAATTTCTCCGCATTGCAAGGTGCAATTCTGAAATTTTTTGCTTTTTCCTGCTCCTCTTACCATGATAAACAAGATTCAAAGAGAGTGAGATGCCAGCTCCTTTCATTCAGTCAGTAGCTTCAATCATTTCTGGACGTTTTTCAATGGCAAAAATCAATGAATATTGTAAATGCACAAACAGTAATTTCTCCGCATTGCAAGGTGCAATTCTGAATTTTTTTGCTTTTTCCTGCTCCTCTTAGCATGATAAAGAAGATTCAAAGAGAGTGAGATGCCAGCTCCTTTCATTCAGTCAGTAGCTTCAATCATTTCTGGACGTTTTTCAATGGCAAAAATCAATGAATATTGTAAATGCACAAACAGTAATTTCTCCGCATTGCAAGGTGCAATTCTGAATTTTTTTGCTTTTTCCTGCTCCTCTTAGCATGATAAAGAAGATTCAAAGAGAGTGAGATGCCAGCTCCTTTCATTCAGTCAGTAGCTTCAAACATTTCTGGTATATGAATAACATGATGTTTTTCAATGGCAAAAATCAATGAATATTGTAAATGCACAAACAGTAATTTCTCCGCATTGCAAGGTGCAATTCTGAAATTTTTTGCTTTTTCCAGCTCCTCTTAGCATGATAAAGAAGATTCAAAGAGAGTGAGATGCCAGCTCCTTTCATTCAGTCAGTAGCTTCAATCATTTCTGGACGTTTTTCAATGGCAAAAATCAATGAATATTGTAAATGCACAAAGAGTAATTTCTCCGCATTGCAAGGTGCAATTCTGAAATTTTTTGCTTTTTCCTGCTCCTCTTAGCATGATAAAGAAGATTCAAAGAGTGAGATGCCAGCTCCTTTCATTGTCAGTAGCTTCAAACATTTCTGGTATATGAATAACATGATGTTTTTCAATGGCAAAAATCAATGAATATTGTAAATGCACAAACAGTAATTTCTCCGCATTGCAAGGTGCAATTCTAAAATTTTTTGCTTTTTCCTGCTCCTCTTAGCATGATAAAGAAGATTCAAAGAGAGTGAGATGCCAGCTCCTTTCATTCAGTCAGTAGCTTCAATCATTTCTGGACGTTTTTCAATGGCAAAAATCATTGAATATTGTAAATACACAAACAGTAATTTCTCCGCATTGCAAGGTGCAATTCTGAAATTTTTTGCTTTTTCCTGCTCCTCTTAGCATGATAAAGAAGATTCAAAGAGAGTGAGATGCCAGCTCCTTTCATTCAGTCAGTAGCTTCAATCATTTCTGGATGTTTTTCAATGGCAAAAATCAATGAATATTGTAAATGCACAAACAGTAATTTCTCCGCATTGCAAGGTGCAATTCTGAAATTTTTTGCTTTTTTCTGCTCCACTTAGCATGATAAAGAAGATTCAAAGAGAATGAGATGCCAGCTCCTTTCATTCAGTCAGTAGCTTCAAACATTTCTGGTATATGAATAACATGATGTTTTTCAATGGCAAAAATCAATGAATATTGTAAATGCACAAACAGTAATTTCTCCGCATTGCAAGGTGCAATTCTGAAATTTTTTGCTTTTTCCTGCTCCTCTTAGCATGATAAAGAAGTTTCAGAGAGTGAGATGCCAGCTCCTTTCATTCAGTTAGTAGCTTCAATCATTTCTGGACGTTTTTCAATGGCAAAAATCAATGAATATTGTAAATGCACAAACAGTAATTTCTCCGCATTGCAAGGTGCAATTCTGAAATTTTTTGCTTTTTCCTGCTCCTCTTAGCATGATAAACAAGATTCAAAGAGAGTGAGATGCCAGCTCCTTTCATTCAGTCAGTAGCTTCAATCATTTCTGGATGTTTTTCAATGGCAAAAATCAATGAATATTGTAAGTGCACAAACAGTAATTTCTCCGCATTGCAAGGTGCAATTCTGAAATTTTTTGCTTTTTCCTGCTCCTCTTAGCATGATAAAGAAGATTCAAAGAGAGTGAGATGCCAGCTCCTTTCATTCAGTCAGTAGCTTCAATCATTTCTGGACGTTTTTCAATGGCAAAAATCAATGAATATTGTAAATGCACAAACAGTAATTTCTCCGCATTGCAAGGTGCAATTCTGAAATTTTTTGCTTTTTCCTGCTCCTCTTAGCATGATAAAGAAGATTCAAAGAGAGTGAGATGCCAGCTCCTTTCATTCAGTCAGTAGCTTCATTCATTTCTGGACGTTTTTCAATGGCAAAAATCAATGAATATTGTAAATGCACAAACAGTAATTTCTCCGCATTGCAAGGTGCAATTCTGAAATTTTTTGCTTTTTCCTGCTCCTCTTAGCATGATAAAGAAGATTCAAAGAGAGTGAGATGCCAAGCTCCTTTCATTCAGTCAGTAGCTTCAAACATTTCTGGTATATGAATAACATGATGTTTTTCAATGGCAAAAATCAATGAATATTGTAAATGCACAAACAGTAATTTCTCCGCATTGCAAGGTGCAATTCTGAAATTTTTTGCTTTTTCCTGCTCCTCTAAGCATGGTAAAGAAGATTCAAAGAGAGTCAGATGCCAGCTCCTTTCATTCAGTCAGTAGCTTCAATCATTTCTGGACGTTTTTCAATGGCAAAAATCAATGAATATTGTAAATGCACAAACAGTAATTTCTCGGCATTGCAAGGTGCAATTCTGAAATTTTTTGCTTTTTCCTGCTCCTCTTAGCATGATAAACAAGATTCAAAGTGAATGAGATGCCAGCTCCTTTCATTCAGTCAGTAGCTTCAATCATTTCTGGACGTTTTTCAATGGCAAAAATCAATGAATATTGTAAATGCACAAACAGTAATTTCTCCGCATTGCAAGGTGCAATTCTGAAATTTTTTGCTTTTTCCTGCTCCTCTTAGCATGATAAAGAAGATTCAAAGAGAGTGAGATGCCAGCTCCTTTCATTCAGTCAGTAGCTTCAAACATTTCTGGTATATGAATAACGATGTTTTTCAATGGCAAAAATCAATGAATATTGTAAATGCACAAACAGTAATTTCTCCGCATTGCAAGGTGCAATTCTGAAATTTTTTGCTTTTTCCTGCTCCTCTTACCATGATAAACAAGATTCAAAGAGAGTGAGATGCCAGCTCCTTTCATTCAGTCAGTAGCTTCAATCATTTCTGGACGTTTTTCAATGGCAAAAATCAATGAATATTGTAAATGCACAAACAGTAATTTCTCCGCATTGCAAGGTGCAATTCTGAATTTTTTTGCTTTTTCCTGCTCCTCTTAGCATGATAAAGAAGATTCAAAGAGAGTGAGATGCCAGCTCCTTTCATTCAGTCAGTAGCTTCAAACATTTCTGGTATATGAATAACATGATGTTTTTCAATGGCAAAAATCAATGAATATTGTAAATGCACAAACAGTAATTTCTCCGCATTGCAAGGTGCAATTTTGAAATTTTTTGCTTTTTCCTGCTCCTCTTAGCATGATAAAGAAGATTCAAAGAGAGTGAGATGCCAGCTCCTTTCATTCAGTCAGTAGCTTCAATCATTTCTGGACGTTTTTCAATGGCAAAAATCAATGAATATTGTAAATGCACAAACAGTAATTTCTCCGCATTGCAAGGTGCAATTCTGAAATTTTTTGCTTTTTCCTGCTCCTCTTAGCATGATAAACAAGATTCAAAGAGAGTGAGATGCCAGCTCCTTTCATTCAGTCAGTAGCTTCAATCATTTCTGGATGTTTTTCAATGGCAAAAATCAATGAATATTGTAAATGCACAAACAGTAATTTCTCCGCATTGCAAGGTGCAATTCTGAAATTTTTTGCTTTTTCCTGCTCCTCTTAGCATGATAAAGAAGATTCAAAGAGAGTGAGATGCCAGCTCCTTTCATTCAGTCAGTAGCTTCAATCATTTCTGGACGTTTTTCAATGGCAAAAATCAATGAATATTGTAAATGCACAAACAGTAATTTCTCCGCATTGCAAGGTGAAATTCTGAAATTTTTTGCTTTTTCCTGCTCCTCTTAGCATGATAAAGAAGATTCAAAGAGTGAGATGCCAGCTCCTTTCATTGTCAGTAGCTTCAAACATTTCTGGTATATGAATAACATGATGTTTTTCAATGGCAAAAATCAATGAATATTGTAAATGCACAAACAGTAATTTCTCCGCATTGCAAGGTGCAATTCTGAAATTTTTTGCTTTTTTATGCTCCTCTTAGCAAGATAAACAAGATTCAAAGAGAGTGAGATGCCAGCTCCTTTCATTCAGTCAGTAGCTTCAATCATTTCTGGACGTTTTTCAATGGCAAAAATCAATGAATATTGTAAATGCACAAACAGTAATTTCTCCGCATTGCAAGGTGCAATTCTGAAATTTTTTGCTTTTTCCTGCTCCTCTTAGCATGATAAAGAAGATTCAAAGAGAGTGAGATGCCAGCTCCTTTCATTCAGTCAGTAGCTTCAATCATTTCTGGACGTTTTTCAATGGCAAAAATCAATGAATATTGTAAATGCACAAACAGTTATTTCTCCGCATTGCAAGGTGCAATTCTGAAATTTTTTGCTTTTTCCTGCTCCTCTTAGCATGATAAAGAAGATTCAAAGAGAGTGAGATGCCAGCTCCTTTCATTCAGTCAGTAGCTTCAAACATTTCTGGTATATGAATAACATGATGTTTTTCAATGGCAAAAATCAATGAATATTGTAAATGCACAAACAGTAATTTCTCCGCATTGCAAGGTGCAATTCTGAAATTTTTTGCTTTTTCCTGCTCCTCTTAGCATGATAAAGAAGATTCAAAGAGAGTGAGATGCCAGCTCCTTTCATTCAGTCAGTAGCTTCAATCATTTCTGGACGTTTTTCAATGGCAAAAATCAATGAATATTGTAAATGCACAAACAGTAATTTCTCCGCATTGCAAGGTGCAATTCTGAAATCTTTTGCTTTTTCCTGCTCCTCTTAGCATGATAAAGAAGATTCAAAGAGAGTGAGATGCCAGCTCCTTTCATTCAGTCAGTAGCTTCAAACATTTCTGGTATATGAATAACATGATGTTTTTCAATGGCAAAAATCAATGAATATTGTAAATGCACAAACAGTAATTTCTCCGCATTGCAAGGTGCAATTCTGAAATTTTTTGCTTTTTCCTGCTCCTCTTAGCATGATAAAGAAGATTCAAAGAGAGTGAGATGCCAGCTCCTTTCATTCAGTCAGTAGCTTCAATCATTTCTGGACGTTTTTCAATGGCAAAAATCAATGAATATTGTAAATGCACAAAGAGTAATTTCTCCGCATTGCAAGGTGCAATTCTGAAATTTTTTGCTTTTTCCTGCTCCTCTTAGCATGATAAAGAAGATTCAAAGAGTGAGATGCCAGCTCCTTTCATTGTCAGTAGCTTCAAACATTTCTGGTATATGAATAACATGATGTTTTTCAATGGCAAAAATCAATGAATATTGTAAATGCACAAACAGTAATTTCTCCGCATTGCAAGGTGCAATTCTGAAATTTTTTGCTTTTTCCTGCTCCTCTTAGCATGATAAAGAAGATTCAAAGAGAGTGAGATGCCAGCAAATTTCATTCAGTCAGTAGCTTCAATCATTTCTGGACGTTTTTCAATGGCAAAAATCATTGAATATTGTAAATGCACAAACAGTAATTTCTCCGCATTGCAAGGTGCAATTCTGAAATTTTTTGCTTTTTCCTGCTCCTCTTAGCATGATAAAGAAGATTCAAAGAGAGTGAGATGCCAGCTCCTTTCATTCAGTCAGTAGCTTCAATCATTTCTGGATGTTTTTCAATGGCAAAAATCAATGAATATTGTAAATGCACAAACAGTAATTTCTCCGCATTGCAAGGTGCAATTCTGAAATTTTTTGCTTTTTTCTGCTCCACTTAGCATGATAAAGAAGATTCAAAGAGAATGAGATGCCAGCTCCTTTCATTCAGTCAGTAGCTTCAAACATTTCTGGTATATGAATAACATGATGTTTTTCAATGGCAAAAATCAATGAATATTGTAAATGCACAAACAGTAATTTCTCCGCATTGCAAGGTGCAATTCTGAAATTTTTTGCTTTTTCCTGCTCCTCTTAGCATGATAAAGAAGTTTCAGAGAGTGAGATGCCAGCTCCTTTCATTCAGTTAGTAGCTTCAATCATTTCTGGACGTTTTTCAATGGCAAAAATCAATGAATATTGTAAATGCACAAACAGTAATTTCTCCGCATTGCAAGGTGCAATTCTGAAATTTTTTGCTTTTTCCTGCTCCTCTAAGCATGGTAAAGAAGATTCAAAGAGAGTCAGATGCCAGCTCCTTTCATTCAGTCAGTAGCTTCAATCATTTCTGGACGTTTTTCAATGGCAAAAATCAATGAATATTGTAAATGCACAAACAGTAATTTCTCGGCATTGCAAGGTGCAATTCTGAAATTTTTTGCTTTTTCCTGCTCCTCTTAGCATGATAAACAAGATTCAAAGTGAATGAGATGCCAGCTCCTTTCATTCAGTCAGTAGCTTCAATCATTTCTGGACGTTTTTCAATGGCAAAAATCAATGAATATTGTAAATGCACAAACAGTAATTTCTCCGCATTGCAAGGTGCAATTCTGAAATTTTTTGCTTTTTCCTGCTCCTCTTAGCATGATAAAGAAGATTCAAAGAGAGTGAGATGCCAGCTCCTTTCATTCAGTCAGTAGCTTCAAACATTTCTGGTATATGAATAACGATGTTTTTCAATGGCAAAAATCAATGAATATTGTAAATGCACAAACAGTAATTTCTCCGCATTGCAAGGTGCAATTCTGAAATTTTTTGCTTTTTCCTGCTCCTCTTACCATGATAAACAAGATTCAAAGAGAGTGAGATGCCAGCTCCTTTCATTCAGTCAGTAGCTTCAATCATTTCTGGACGTTTTTCAATGGCAAAAATCAATGAATATTGTAAATGCACAAACAGTAATTTCTCCGCATTGCAAGGTGCAATTCTGAATTTTTTTGCTTTTTCCTGCTCCTCTTAGCATGATAAAGAAGATTCAAAGAGAGTGAGATGCCAGCTCCTTTCATTCAGTCAGTAGCTTCAAACATTTCTGGTATATGAATAACATGATGTTTTTCAATGGCAAAAATCAATGAATATTGTAAATGCACAAACAGTAATTTCTCCGCATTGCAAGGTGCAATTTTGAAATTTTTTGCTTTTTCCTGCTCCTCTTAGCATGATAAAGAAGATTCAAAGAGAGTGAGATGCCAGCTCCTTTCATTCAGTCAGTAGCTTCAATCATTTCTGGACGTTTTTCAATGGCAAAAATCAATGAATATTGTAAATGCACAAACAGTAATTTCTCCGCATTGCAAGGTGCAATTCTGAATTTTTTTGCTTTTTCCTGCTCCTCTTAGCATGATAAACAAGATTCAAAGAGAGTGAGATGCCAGCTCCTTTCATTCAGTCAGTAGCTTCAATCATTTCTGGATGTTTTTCAATGGCAAAAATCAATGAATATTGTAAATGCACAAACAGTAATTTCTCCGCATTGCAAGGTGCAATTCTGAAATTTTTTGCTTTTTCCTGCTCCTCTTAGCATGATAAAGAAGATTCAAAGAGAGTGAGATGCCAGCTCCTTTCATTCAGTCAGTAGCTTCAATCATTTCTGGACGTTTTTCAATGGCAAAAATCAATGAATATTGTAAATGCACAAACAGTAATTTCTCCGCATTGCAAGGTGAAATTCTGAAATTTTTTGCTTTTTCCTGCTCCTCTTAGCATGATAAAGAAGATTCAAAGAGTGAGATGCCAGCTCCTTTCATTGTCAGTAGCTTCAAACATTTCTGGTATATGAATAACATGATGTTTTTCAATGGCAAAAATCAATGAATATTGTAAATGCACAAACAGTAATTTCTCCGCATTGCAAGGTGCAATTCTGAAATTTTTTGCTTTTTTATGCTCCTCTTAGCAAGATAAACAAGATTCAAAGAGAGTGAGATGCCAGCTCCTTTCATTCAGTCAGTAGCTTCAATCATTTCTGGACGTTTTTCAATGGCAAAAATCAATGAATATTGTAAATGCACAAACAGTAATTTCTCCGCATTGCAAGGTGCAATTCTGAAATTTTTTGCTTTTTCCTGCTCCTCTTAGCATGATAAAGAAGATTCAAAGAGAGTGAGATGCCAGCTCCTTTCATTCAGTCAGTAGCTTCAATCATTTCTGGACGTTTTTCAATGGCAAAAATCAATGAATATTGTAAATGCACAAACAGTTATTTCTCCGCATTGCAAGGTGCAATTCTGAAATTTTTTGCTTTTTCCTGCTCCTCTTAGCATGATAAAGAAGATTCAAAGAGAGTGAGATGCCAGCTCCTTTCATTCAGTCAGTAGCTTCAAACATTTCTGGTATATGAATAACATGATGTTTTTCAATGGCAAAAATCAATGAATATTGTAAATGCACAAACAGTAATTTCTCCGCATTGCAAGGTGCAATTCTGAAATTTTTTGCTTTTTCCTGCACCTCTTAGCATGATAAAGAAGATTCAAAGAGAGTGAGATGCCAGCTCCTTTCATTCAGTCAGTAGCTTCAATCATTTCTGGACGTTTTTCAATGGCAAAAATCAATGAATATTGTAAATGCACAAACAGTAATTTCTCCGCATTGCAAGGTGCAATTCTGAAATCTTTTGCTTTTTCCTGCTCCTCTTAGCATGATAAAGAAGATTCAAAGAGAGTGAGATGCCAGCTCCTTTCATTCAGTCAGTAGCTTCAAACATTTCTGGTATATGAATAACATGATGTTTTTCAATGGCAAAAATCAATGAATATTGTAAATGCACAAACAGTAATTTCTCCGCATTGCAAGGTGCAATTCTGAAATTTTTTGCTTTTTCCTGCTCCTCTTAGCATGATAAAGAAGATTCAAAGAGAGTGAGATGCCAGCTCCTTTCATTCAGTCAGTAGCTTCAATCATTTCTGGACGTTTTTCAATGGCAAAAATCAATGAATATTGTAAATGCACAAAGAGTAATTTCTCCGCATTGCAAGGTGCAATTCTGAAATTTTTTGCTTTTTCCTGCTCCTCTTAGCATGATAAAGAAGATTCAAAGAGTGAGATGCCAGCTCCTTTCATTGTCAGTAGCTTCAAACATTTCTGGTATATGAATAACATGATGTTTTTCAATGGCAAAAATCAATGAATATTGTAAATGCACAAACATTAATTTCTCCGCATTGCAAGGTGCAATTCTGAAATTTTTTGCTTTTTCCTGCTCCTCTTAGCATGATAAAGAAGATTCAAAGAGAGTGAGATGCCAGCAAATTTCATTCAGTCAGTAGCTTCAATCATTTCTGGACGTTTTTCAATGGCAAAAATCATTGAATATTGTAAATGCACAAACAGTAATTTCTCCGCATTGCAAGGTGCAATTCTGAAATTTTTTGCTTTTTCCTGCTCCTCTTAGCATGATAAAGAAGATTAAAAGAGAGTGAGATGCCAGCTCCTTTCATTCAGTCAGTAGCTTCAATCATTTCTGGATGTTTTTCAATGGCAAAAATCAATGAATATTGTAAATGCACAAACAGTAATTTCTCCGCATTGCAAGGTGCAATTCTGAAATTTTTTGCTTTTTTCTGCTCCACTTAGCATGATAAAGAAGATTCAAAGAGAATGAGATGCCAGCTCCTTTCATTCAGTCAGTAGCTTCAAACATTTCTGGTATATGAATAACATGATGTTTTTCAATGGCAAAAATCAATGAATATTGTAAATGCACAAACAGTAATTTCTCCGCATTGCAAGGTGCAATTCTGAAATTTTTTGCTTTTTCCTGCTCCTCTTAGCATGATAAAGAAGTTTCAGAGAGTGAGATGCCAGCTCCTTTCATTCAGTTAGTAGCTTCAATCATTTCTGGACGTTTTTCAATGGCAAAAATCAATGAATATTGTAAATGCACAAACAGTAATTTCTCCGCATTGCAAGGTGCAATTCTGAAATTTTTTGCTTTTTCCTGCTCCTCTTAGCATGATAAACAAGATTCAAAGAGAGTGAGATGCCAGCTCCTTTCATTCAGTCAGTAGCTTCAATCATTTCTGGACGTTTTTCAATGGCAAAAATCAATGAATATTGTAAATGCACAAACAGTAATTTCTCCGCATTGCAAGGTGCAATTCTGAAATTTTTTGCTTTTTCCTGCTCCTCTTAGCATGATAAAGAAGATTCAAAGAGAGTGAGATGCCAGCTCCTTTCATTCAGTCAGTAGCTTCATTCATTTCTGGACGTTTTTCAATGGCAAAAATCAATGAATATTGTAAATGCACAAACAGTAATTTCTCCGCATTGCAAGGTGCAATTCTGAAATTTTTTGCTTTTTCCTGCTCCTCTTAGCATGATAAAGAAGATTCAAAGAGAGTGAGATGCCAAGCTCCTTTCATTCAGTCAGTAGCTTCAAACATTTCTGGTATATGAATAACATGATGTTTTTCAATGGCAAAAATCAATGAATATTGTAAATGCACAAACAGTAATTTCTCCGCATTGCAAGGTGCAATTCTGAAATTTTTTGCTTTTTCCTGCTCCTCTAAGCATGGTAAAGAAGATTCAAAGAGAGTGAGATGCCAGCTCCTTTCATTCAGTAAGTAGCTTCAATCATTTCTGGACGTTTTTCAATGGCAAAAATCAATGAATATTGTAAATGCACAAACAGTAATTTCTCGGCATTGCAAGGTGCAATTCTGAAATTTTTTGCTTTTTCCTGCTCCTCTTAGCATGATAAACAAGATTCAAAGTGAATGAGATGCCAGCTCCTTTCATTCAGTCAGTAGCTTCAATCATTTCTGGACGTTTTTCAATGGCAAAAATCAATGAATATTGTAAATGCACAAACAGTAATTTCTCCGCATTGCAAGGTGCAATTCTGAAATTTTTTGCTTTTTCCTGCTCCTCTTAGCATGATAAAGAAGATTCAAAGAGAGTGAGATGCCAGCTCCTTTCATTCAGTCAGTAGCTTCAATCATTTCTGGACGTTTTTCAATGACAAAAATCAATGAATATTGTAAATGCACAAACAGTAATTTCTCCGCATTGCAAGGTGCAATTCTGAAATTTTTTGCTTTTTCCTGCTCCTCTTAGCATGATAAAGAAGATCCAAAGAGAGTGAGATGCCAGCTCCTTTCATTCAGTCAGTAGCTTCATTCATTTCTGGACGTTTTTCAATGGCAAAAATCAATGAATATTGTAAATGCACAAACAGTAATTTCTCCGCATTGCAAGGTGCAATTCTGAAATTTTTTGCTTTTTCCTGCTCCTCTTAGCATGATAAAGAAGATTCAAAGAGAGTGAGATGCCAAGCTCCTTTCATTCAGTCAGTAGCTTCAAACATTTCTGGTATATGAATAACATGATGTTTTTCAATGGCAAAAATCAATGAATATTGTAAATGCACAAACAGTAATTTCTCCGCATTGCAAGGTGCAATTCTGAAATTTTTTGCTTTTTCCTGCTCCTCTAAGCATGGTAAAGAAGATTCAAAGAGAGTCAGATGCCAGCTCCTTTCATTCAGTCAGTAGCTTCAATCATTTCTGGACGTTTTTCAATGGCAAAAATCAATGAATATTGTAAATGCACAAACAGTAATTTCTCGGCATTGCAAGGTGCAATTCTGAAATTTTTTGCTTTTTCCTGCTCCTCTTAGCATGATAAACAAGATTCAAAGTGAATGAGATGCCAGCTCCTTTCATTCAGTCAGTAGCTTCAATCATTTCTGGACGTTTTTCAATGGCAAAAATCAATGAATATTGTAAATGCACAAACAGTAATTTCTCCGCATTGCAAGGTGCAATTCTGAAATTTTTTGCTTTTTCCTGCTCCTCTTAGCATGATAAAGAAGATTCAAAGAGAGTGAGATGCCAGCTCCTTTCATTCAGTCAGTAGCTTCAAACATTTCTGGTATATGAATAACGATGTTTTTCAATGGCAAAAATCAATGAATATTGTAAATGCACAAACAGTAATTTCTCCGCATTGCAAGGTGCAATTCTGAAATTTTTTGCTTTTTCCTGCTCCTCTTACCATGATAAACAAGATTCAAAGAGAGTGAGATGCCAGCTCCTTTCATTCAGTCAGTAGCTTCAATCATTTCTGGACGTTTTTCAATGGCAAAAATCAATGAATATTGTAAATGCACAAACAGTAATTTCTCCGCATTGCAAGGTGCAATTCTGAATTTTTTTGCTTTTTCCTGCTCCTCTTAGCATGATAAAGAAGATTCAAAGAGAGTGAGATGCCAGCTCCTTTCATTCAGTCAGTAGCTTCAAACATTTCTGGTATATGAATAACATGATGTTTTTCAATGGCAAAAATCAATGAATATTGTAAATGCACAAACAGTAATTTCTCCGCATTGCAAGGTGCAATTCTGAAATTTTTTGCTTTTTCCTGCTCCTCTTAGCATGATAAAGAAGATTCAAAGAGAGTGAGATGCCAGCAAATTTCATTCAGTCAGTAGCTTCAATCATTTCTGGACGTTTTTCAATGGCAAAAATCATTGAATATTGTAAATGCACAAACAGTAATTTCTCCGCATTGCAAGGTGCAATTCTGAAATTTTTTGCTTTTTCCTGCTCCTCTTAGCATGATAAAGAAGATTCAAAGAGAGTGAGATGCCAGCTCCTTTCATTCAGTCAGTAGCTTCAATCATTTCTGGATGTTTTTCAATGGCAAAAATCAATGAATATTGTAAATGCACAAACAGTAATTTCTCCGCATTGCAAGGTGCAATTCTGAAATTTTTTGCTTTTTCCTGCTCCTCTTAGCATGATAAAGAAGATTCAAAGAGAGTGAGATGCCAGCTCCTTTCATTCAGTCAGTAGCTTCAATCATTTCTGGACGTTTTTCAATGGCAAAAATCAATGAATATTGTAAATGCACAAACAGTAATTTCTCCGCATTGCAAGGTGAAATTCTGAAATTTTTTGCTTTTTCCTGCTCCTCTTAGCATGATAAAGAAGATTCAAAGAGTGAGATGCCAGCTCCTTTCATTGTCAGTAGCTTCAAACATTTCTGGTATATGAATAACATGATGTTTTTCAATGGCAAAAATCAATGAATATTGTAAATGCACAAACAGTAATTTCTCCGCATTGCAAGGTGCAATTCTGAAATTTTTTGCTTTTTCCTGCTCCTCTTAGCATGATAAAGAAGATTCAAAGAGAGTGAGATGCCAGCTCCTTTCATTCAGTCAGTAGCTTCAATCATTTCTGGACGTTTTTCAATGGCAAAAATCAATGAATATTGTAAATGCACAAAGAGTAATTTCTCCGCATTGCAAGGTGCAATTCTGAAATTTTTTGCTTTTTCCTGCTCCTCTTAGCATGATAAAGAAGATTCAAAGAGTGAGATGCCAGCTCCTTTCATTGTCAGTAGCTTCAAACATTTCTGGTATATGAATAACATGATGTTTTTCAATGGCAAAAATCAATGAATATTGTAAATGCACAAACAGTAATTTCTCCGCATTGCAAGGTGCAATTCTGAAATTTTTTGCTTTTTCCTGCTCCTCTTAGCATGATAAAGAAGATTCAAAGAGAGTGAGATGCCAGCAAATTTCATTCAGTCAGTAGCTTCAATCATTTCTGGACGTTTTTCAATGGCAAAAATCATTGAATATTGTAAATGCACAAACAGTAATTTCTCCGCATTGCAAGGTGCAATTCTGAAATTTTTTGCTTTTTCCTGCTCCTCTTAGCATGATAAAGAAGATTCAAAGAGAGTGAGATGCCAGCTCCTTTCATTCAGTCAGTAGCTTCAATCATTTCTGGATGTTTTTCAATGGCAAAAATCAATGAATATTGTAAATGCACAAACAGTAATTTCTCCGCATTGCAAGGTGCAATTCTGAAATTTTTTGCTTTTTTCTGCTCCACTTAGCATGATAAAGAAGATTCAAAGAGAATGAGATGCCAGCTCCTTTCATTCAGTCAGTAGCTTCAAACATTTCTGGTATATGAATAACATGATGTTTTTCAATGGCAAAAATCAATGAATATTGTAAATGCACAAACAGTAATTTCTCCGCATTGCAAGGTGCAATTCTGAAATTTTTTGCTTTTTCCTGCTCCTCTTAGCATGATAAAGAAGATTCAAAGAGAGTGAGATGCCAGCAAATTTCATTCAGTCAGTAGCTTCAATCATTTCTGGACGTTTTTCAATGGCAAAAATCATTGAATATTGTAAATGCACAAACAGTAATTTCTCCGCATTGCAAGGTGCAATTCTGAAATTTTTTGCTTTTTCCTGCTCCTCTTAGCATGATAAAGAAGATTCAAAGAGAGTGAGATGCCAGCTCCTTTCATTCAGTCAGTAGCTTCAATCATTTCTGGATGTTTTTCAATGGCAAAAATCAATGAATATTGTAAATGCACAAACAGTAATTTCTCCGCATTGCAAGGTGCAATTCTGAAATTTTTTGCTTTTTTCTGCTCCACTTAGCATGATAAAGAAGATTCAAAGAGAATGAGATGCCAGCTCCTTTCATTCAGTCAGTAGCTTCAAACATTTCTGGTATATGAATAACATGATGTTTTTCAATGGCAAAAATCAATGAATATTGTAAATGCACAAACAGTAATTTCTCCGCATTGCAAGGTGCAATTCTGAAATTTTTTGCTTTTTCCTGCTCCTCTTAGCATGATAAAGAAGTTTCAGAGAGTGAGATGCCAGCTCCTTTCATTCAGTTAGTAGCTTCAATCATTTCTGGACGTTTTTCAATGGCAAAAATCAATGAATATTGTAAATGCACAAACAGTAATTTCTCCGCATTGCAAGGTGCAATTCTGAAATTTTTTGCTTTTTCCTGCTCCTCTAAGCATGGTAAAGAAGATTCAAAGAGAGTCAGATGCCAGCTCCTTTCATTCAGTCAGTAGCTTCAATCATTTCTGGACGTTTTTCAATGGCAAAAATCAATGAATATTGTAAATGCACAAACAGTAATTTCTCGGCATTGCAAGGTGCAATTCTGAAATTTTTTGCTTTTTCCTGCTCCTCTTAGCATGATAAACAAGATTCAAAGTGAATGAGATGCCAGCTCCTTTCATTCAGTCAGTAGCTTCAATCATTTCTGGACGTTTTTCAATGGCAAAAATCAATGAATATTGTAAATGCACAAACAGTAATTTCTCCGCATTGCAAGGTGCAATTCTGAAATTTTTTGCTTTTTCCTGCTCCTCTTAGCATGATAAAGAAGATTCAAAGAGAGTGAGATGCCAGCTCCTTTCATTCAGTCAGTAGCTTCAAACATTTCTGGTATATGAATAACGATGTTTTTCAATGGCAAAAATCAATGAATATTGTAAATGCACAAACAGTAATTTCTCCGCATTGCAAGGTGCAATTCTGAAATTTTTTGCTTTTTCCTGCTCCTCTTACCATGATAAACAAGATTCAAAGAGAGTGAGATGCCAGCTCCTTTCATTCAGTCAGTAGCTTCAATCATTTCTGGACGTTTTTCAATGGCAAAAATCAATGAATATTGTAAATGCACAAACAGTAATTTCTCCGCATTGCAAGGTGCAATTCTGAATTTTTTTGCTTTTTCCTGCTCCTCTTAGCATGATAAAGAAGATTCAAAGAGAGTGAGATGCCAGCTCCTTTCATTCAGTCAGTAGCTTCAAACATTTCTGGTATATGAATAACATGATGTTTTTCAATGGCAAAAATCAATGAATATTGTAAATGCACAAACAGTAATTTCTCCGCATTGCAAGGTGCAATTTTGAAATTTTTTGCTTTTTCCTGCTCCTCTTAGCATGATAAAGAAGATTCAAAGAGAGTGAGATGCCAGCTCCTTTCATTCAGTCAGTAGCTTCAATCATTTCTGGACGTTTTTCAATGGCAAAAATCATTGAATATTGTAAATGCACAAACAGTAATTTCTCCGCATTGCAAGGTGCAATTCTGAAATTTTTTGCTTTTTCCTGCTCCTCTTAGCATGATAAACAAGATTCAAAGAGAGTGAGATGCCAGCTCCTTTCATTCAGTCAGTAGCTTCAATCATTTCTGGATGTTTTTCAATGGCAAAAATCAATGAATATTGTAAATGCACAAACAGTAATTTCTCCGCATTGCAAGGTGCAATTCTGAAATTTTTTGCTTTTTCCTGCTCCTCTTAGCATGATAAAGAAGATTCAAAGAGAGTGAGATGCCAGCTCCTTTCATTCAGTCAGTAGCTTCAATCATTTCTGGACGTTTTTCAATGGCAAAAATCAATGAATATTGTAAATGCACAAAGAGTAATTTCTCCGCATTGCAAGGTGCAATTCTGAAATTTTTTGCTTTTTCCTGCTACTCTTAGCATGATAAAGAAGATTCAAAGAGTGAGATGCCAGCTCCTTTCATTGTCAGTAGCTTCAAACATTTCTGGTATATGAATAACATGATGTTTTTCAATGGCAAAAATCAATGAATATTGTAAATGCACAAACATTAATTTCTCCGCATTGCAAGGTGCAATTCTGAAATTTTTTGCTTTTTCCTGCTCCTCTTAGCATGATAAAGAAGATTCAAAGAGAGTGAGATGCCAGCAAATTTCATTCAGTCAGTAGCTTCAATCATTTCTGGACGTTTTTCAATGGCAAAAATCATTGAATATTGTAAATGCACAAACAGTAATTTCTCCGCATTGCAAGGTGCAATTCTGAAATTTTTTGCTTTTTCCTGCTCCTCTTAGCATGATAAAGAAGATTCAAAGAGAGTGAGATGCCAGCTCCTTTCATTCAGTCAGTAGCTTCAATCATTTCTGGATGTTTTTCAATGGCAAAAATCAATGAATATTGTAAATGCACAAACAGTAATTTCTCCGCATTGCAAGGTGCAATTCTGAAATTTTTTGCTTTTTTCTGCTCCACTTAGCATGATAAAGAAGATTCAAAGAGAATGAGATGCCAGCTCCTTTCATTCAGTCAGTAGCTTCAAACATTTCTGGTATATGAATAACATGATGTTTTTCAATGGCAAAAATCAATGAATATTGTAAATGCACAAACAGTAATTTCTCCGCATTGCAAGGTGCAATTCTGAAATTTTTTGCTTTTTCCTGCTCCTCTTAGCATGATAAAGAAGTTTCAGAGAGTGAGATGCCAGCTCCTTTCATTCAGTTAGTAGCTTCAATCATTTCTGGACGTTTTTCAATGGCAAAAATCAATGAATATTGTAAATGCACAAACAGTAATTTCTCCGCATTGCAAGGTGCAATTCTGAAATTTTTTGCTTTTTCCTGCTCCTCTTAGCATGATAAACAAGATTCAAAGAGAGTGAGATGCCAGCTCCTTTCATTCAGTCAGTAGCTTCAATCATTTCTGGACGTTTTTCAATGGCAAAAATCAATGAATATTGTAAATGCACAAACAGTAATTTCTCCGCATTGCAAGGTGCAATTCTGAAATTTTTTGCTTTTTCCTGCTCCTCTTAGCATGATAAAGAAGATTCAAAGAGAGTGAGATGCCAGCTCCTTTCATTCAGTCAGTAGCTTCATTCATTTCTGGACGTTTTTCAATGGCAAAAATCAATGAATATTGTAAATGCACAAACAGTAATTTCTCCGCATTGCAAGGTGCAATTCTGAAATTTTTTGCTTTTTCCTGCTCCTCTTAGCATGATAAAGAAGATTCAAAGAGAGTGAGATGCCAAGCTCCTTTCATTCAGTCAGTAGCTTCAAACATTTCTGGTATATGAATAACATGATGTTTTTCAATGGCAAAAATCAATGAATATTGTAAATGCACAAACAGTAATTTCTCCGCATTGCAAGGTGCAATTCTGAAATTTTTTGCTTTTTCCTGCTCCTCTAAGCATGGTAAAGAAGATTCAAAGAGAGTGAGATGCCAGCTCCTTTCATTCAGTCAGTAGCTTCAATCATTTCTGGACGTTTTTCAATGGCAAAAATCAATGAATATTGTAAATGCACAAACAGTAATTTCTCGGCATTGCAAGGTGCAATTCTGAAATTTTTTGCTTTTTCCTGCTCCTCTTAGCATGATAAACAAGATTCAAAGTGAATGAGATGCCAGCTCCTTTCATTCAGTCAGTAGCTTCAATCATTTCTGGACGTTTTTCAATGGCAAAAATCAATGAATATTGTAAATGCACAAACAGTAATTTCTCCGCATTGCAAGGTGCAATTCTGAAATTTTTTGCTTTTTCCTGCTCCTCTTAGCATGATAAAGAAGATTCAAAGAGAGTGAGATGCCAGCTCCTTTCATTCAGTCAGTAGCTTCAAACATTTCTGGTATATGAATAACGATGTTTTTCAATGGCAAAAATCAATGAATATTGTAAATGCACAAACAGTAATTTCTCCGCATTGCAAGGTGCAATTCTGAAATTTTTTGCTTTTTCCTGCTCCTCTTACCATGATAAACAAGATTCAAAGAGAGTGAGATGCCAGCTCCTTTCATTCAGTCAGTAGCTTCAATCATTTCTGGACGTTTTTCAATGGCAAAAATCAATGAATATTGTAAATGCACAAACAGTAATTTCTCCGCATTGCAAGGTGCAATTCTGAATTTTTTTGCTTTTTCCTGCTCCTCTTAGCATGATAAAGAAGATTCAAAGAGAGTGAGATGCCAGCTCCTTTCATTCAGTCAGTAGCTTCAAACATTTCTGGTATATGAATAACATGATGTTTTTCAATGGCAAAAATCAATGAATATTGTAAATGCACAAACAGTAATTTCTCCGCATTGCAAGGTGCAATTTTGAAATTTATTGCTTTTTCCTGCTCCTCTTAGCATGATAAAGAAGATTCAAAGAGAGTGAGATGCCAGCTCCTTTCATTCAGTCAGTAGCTTCAATCATTTCTGGACGTTTTTCAATGGCAAAAATCAATGAATATTGTAAATGCACAAACAGTAATTTCTCCGCATTGCAAGGTGCAATTCTGAAATTTTTTGCTTTTTCCTGCTCCTCTTAGCATGATAAACAAGATTCAGAGAGTGAGATGCCAGCTCCTTTCATTCAGTCAGTAGCTTCAATCATTTCTGGATGTTTTTCAATGGCAAAAATCAATGAATATTGTAAATGCACAAACAGTAATTTCTCCGCATTGCAAGGTGCAATTCTGAAATTTTTTGCTTTTTCCTGCTCCTCTTAGCATGATAAAGAAGATTCAAAGAGAGTGAGATGCCAGCTCCTTTCATTCAGTCAGTAGCTTCAATCATTTCTGGACGTTTTTCAATGGCAAAAATCAATGAATATTGTAAATGCACAAACAGTAATTTCTCCGCATTGCAAGGTGAAATTCTGAAATTTTTTGCTTTTTCCTGCTCCTCTTAGCATGATAAAGAAGATTCAAAGAGTGAGATGCCAGCTCCTTTCATTGTCAGTAGCTTCAAACATTTCTGGTATATGAATAACATGATGTTTTTCAATGGCAAAAATCAATGAATATTGTAAATGCACAAACAGTAATTTCTCCGCATTGCAAGGTGCAATTCTGAAATTTTTTGCTTTTTTATGCTCCTCTTAGCAAGATAAACAAGATTCAAAGAGAGTGAGATGCCAGCTCCTTTCATTCAGTCAGTAGCTTCAATCATTTCTGGACGTTTTTCAATGGCAAAAATCAATGAATATTGTAAATGCACAAACAGTAATTTCTCCGCATTGCAAGGTGCAATTCTGAAATTTTTTGCTTTTTCCTGCTCCTCTTAGCATGATAAAGAAGATTCAAAGAGAGTGAGATGCCAGCTCCTTTCATTCAGTCAGTAGCTTCAATCATTTCTGGACGTTTTTCAATGGCAAAAATCAATGAATATTGTAAATGCACAAACAGTAATTTCTCCGCATTGCAAGGTGCAATTCTGAAATTTTTTGCTTTTTCCTGCTCCTCTTAGCATGATAAAGAAGATTCAAAGAGAGTGAGATGCCAGCTCCTTTCATTCAGTCAGTAGCTTCAAACATTTCTGGTATATGAATAACATGATGTTTTTCAATGGCAAAAATCAATGAATATTGTAAATGCACAAACAGTAATTTCTCCGCATTGCAAGGTGCAATTCTGAAATTTTTTGCTTTTTCCTGCTCCTCTTAGCATGATAAAGAAGATTCAAAGAGAGTGAGATGCCAGCTTCTTTCATTCAGTCAGTAGCTTCAATCATTTCTGGACGTTTTTTAATGGCAAAAAACAATGAATATTGTAAATGCACAAACAGTAATTTCTCCGCATTGCAAGGTGCAATTCTGAAATTTTTTGCTTTTTCCTGCTCCTCTTAGCAAGATAAACAAGATTCAAAGAGAGTGAGATGCCAGCTCCTTTCATTCAGTCAGTAGCTTCAATCATTTCTGGACGTTTTTCAATGGCAAAAATCAATGAATATTGTAAATGCACAAACAGTAATTTCTCCGCATTGCAAGGTGCAATTCTGAAATTTTTTGCTTTTTCCTGCTCCTCTTAGCATGATAAAGAAGATTCAAAGAGAGTGAGATGCCAGCTCCTTTCATTCAGTCAGTAGCTTCAATCATTTCTGGACGTTTTTCAATGGCAAAAATCAATGAATATTGTAAATGCACAAACAGTAATTTCTCCGCATTGCAAGGTGCAATTCTGAAATTTTTTGCTTTTTCCTGCTCCTCTTAGCATGATAAAGAAGATTCAGAGAGTGAGATGCCAGCTCCTTTCATTCAGTCAGTAGCTTCAATCATTTCTGGACGTTTTTCAATGGCAAAAATCAATGAATATTGTAAAGGCACAAACAGTAATTTCTCCGCATTGCAAGGTGCAATTCTGAAATTTTTTGCTTTTTCCTGCTCCTCTTAGCATGATAAAGAAGATTCAAAGAGAGTGAGATGCCAGCTCCTTTCATTCAGTCAGTAGCTTCAAACATTTCTGGTATATGAATAACATGATGTTTTTCAATGGCAAAAATCATTGAATATTGTAAATGCACAAACAGTAATTTCTCCGCATTGCAAGGTGCAATTTTGAAATTTTTTGCTTTTTCCTGCTCCTCTTAGCATGATAAAGAAGATTCAAAGAGAGTGAGATGCCAGCTCCTTTCATTCAGTCAGTAGCTTCAATCATTTCTGGACGTTTTTCAATGGCAAAAATCAATGAATATTGTAAATGCACAAACAGTAATTTCTCCGCATTGCAAGGTGCAATTCTGAAATTTTTTGCTTTTTCCTGCTCCTCTTAGCATGATAAACAAGATTCAAAGAGAGTGAGATGCCAGCTCCTTTCATTCAGTCAGTAGCTTCAATCATTTCTGGATGTTTTTCAATGGCAAAAATCAATGAATATTGTAAATGCACAAACAGTAATTTCTCCGTATTGCAAGGTGCAATTCTGAAATTTTTTGCTTTTTTCTGCTCCTCTTAGCATGATAAAGAAGATTCAAAGAGAGTGAGATGCCAGCTCCTTTCATTCAGTCAGTAGCTTCATTCATTTCTGGACGTTTTTCAATGGCAAAAATCAATGAATATTGTAAATGCACAAACAGTAATTTCTCCGCATTGCAAGGTGCAATTCTGAAATTTTTTGCTTTTTCCTGCTCCTCTTAGCATGATAAAGAAGATTCAAAGAGAGTGAGATGCCAAGCTCCTTTCATTCAGTCAGTAGCTTCAAACATTTCTGGTATATGAATAACATGATGTTTTTCAATGGCAAAAATCAATGAATATTGTAAATGCACAAACAGTAATTTCTCCGCATTGCAAGGTGCAATTCTGAAATTTTTTGCTTTTTCCTGCTCCTCTAAGCATGGTAAAGAAGATTCAAAGAGAGTGAGATGCCAGCTCCTTTCATTCAGTCAGTAGCTTCAATAATTTCTGGACGTTTTTCAATGGCAAAAATCAATGAATATTGTAAATGCACAAACAGTAATTTCTCGGCATTGCAAGGTGCAATTCTGAAATTTTTTGCTTTTTCCTGCTCCTCTTAGCATTATAAACAAGAATCAAAGTGAATGAGATGCCAGCTCCTTTCATTCAGTCAGTAGCTTCAATCATTTCTGGACGTTTTTCAATGGCAAAAATCAATGAATATTGTAAATGCACAAACAGTAATTTCTCGGCATTGCAAGGTGCAATTCTGAAATTTTTTGCTTTTTCCTGCTCCTCTTAGCATGATAAAGAAGATTCAGAGAGTGAGATGCCAGCTCCTTTCATTCAGTCAGTAGCTTCAATCATTTCTGGACGTTTTTCAATGGCAAAAATCAATGAATATTGTAAAGGCACAAACAGTAATTTCTCCGCATTGCAAGGTGCAATTCTGAAATTTTTTGCTTTTTCCTGCTCCTCTTAGCATGATAAAGAAGATTCAAAGAGAGTGAGATGCCAGCTCCTTTCATTCAGTCAGTAGCTTCAAACATTTCTGGTATATGAATAACATGATGTTTTTCAATGGCAAAAATCAATGAATATTGTAAATGCACAAACAGTAATTTCTCCGCATTGCAAGGTGCAATTTTGAAATTTTTTGCTTTTTCCTGCTCCTCTTAGCATGATAAAGAAGATTCAAAGAGAGTGAGATGCCAGCTCCTTTCATTCAGTCAGTAGCTTCAATCATTTCTGGACGTTTTTCAATGGCAAAAATCAATGAATATTGTAAATGCACAAACAGTAATTTCTCCGCATTGCAAGGTGCAATTCTGAAATTTTTTGCTTTTTCCTGCTCCTCTTAGCATGATAAACAAGATTCAAAGAGAGTGAGATGCCAGCTCCTTTCATTCAGTCAGTAGCTTCAATCATTTCTGGATGTTTTTCAATGGCAAAAATCAATGAATATTGTAAATGCACAAACAGTAATTTCTCCGTATTGCAAGGTGCAATTCTGAAATTTTTTGCTTTTTTCTGCTCCTCTTAGCATGATAAAGAAGATTCAAAGAGAGTGAGATGCCAGCTCCTTTCATTCAGTCAGTAGCTTCATTCATTTCTGGACGTTTTTCAATGGCAAAAATCAATGAATATTGTAAATGCACAAACAGTAATTTCTCCGCATTGCAAGGTGCAATTCTGAAATTTTTTGCTTTTTCCTGCTCCTCTTAGCATGATAAAGAAGATTCAAAGAGAGTGAGATGCCAAGCTCCTTTCATTCAGTCAGTAGCTTCAAACATTTCTGGTATATGAATAACATGATGTTTTTCAATGGCAAAAATCAATGAATATTGTAAATGCACAAACAGTAATTTCTCCGCATTGCAAGGTGCAATTCTGAAATTTTTTGCTTTTTCCTGCTCCTCTAAGCATGGTAAAGAAGATTCAAAGAGAGTGAGATGCCAGCTCCTTTCATTCAGTCAGTAGCTTCAATAATTTCTGGACGTTTTTCAATGGCAAAAATCAATGAATATTGTAAATGCACAAACAGTAATTTCTCGGCATTGCAAGGTGCAATTCTGAAATTTTTGCTTTTTCCTGCTCCTCTTAGCATTATAAACAAGATTCAAAGTGAATGAGATGCCAGCTCCTTTCATTCAGTCAGTAGCTTCAATCATTTCTGGACGTTTTTCAATGGCAAAAATCAATGAATATTGTAAATGCACAAACAGTAATTTCTCCGCATTGCAAGGTGCAATTCTGAAATTTTTTGCTTTTTCCTGCTCCTCTTAGCATGATAAAGAAGATTCAAAGAGAGTGAGATGCCAGCTCCTTTCATTCAGTCAGTAGCTTCAAACATTTCTGGTATATGAATAACGATGTTTTTCAATGGCAAAAATCAATGAATATTGTAAATGCACAAACAGTAATTTCTCCGCATTGCAAGGTGCAATTTTGAAATTTTTTGCTTTTTCCTGCTCCTCTTAGCATGATAAAGAAGATTCAAAGAGAGTGAGATGCCAGCTCCTTTCATTCAGTCAGTAGCTTCAATCATTTCTGGACGTTTTTCAATGGCAAAAATCAATGAATATTGTAAATCCACAAACAGTAATTTCTCCGCATTGCAAGGTGCAATTCTGAAATTTTTTGCTTTTTCCTGCTCCTCTTAGCATGATAAACAAGATTCAAAGAGAGTGAGATGCCAGCTCCTTTCATTCAGTCAGTAGCTTCAATCATTTCTGGATGTTTTTCAATGGCAAAAATCAATGAATATTGTAAATGCACAAACAGTAATTTCTCCGCATTGCAAGGTGCAATTCTGAAATTTTTTGCTTTTTCCTGCTCCTCTTAGCATGATAAAGAAGATTCAAAGAGAGTGAGATGCCAGCTCCTTTCATTCAGTCAGTAGCTTCAATCATTTCTGGACGTTTTTCAATGGCAAAAATCAATGAATATTGTAAATGCACAAACAGTAATTTCTCCGCATTGCAAGGTGAAATTCTGAAATTTTTTGCTTTTTCCTGCTCCTCTTAGCATGATAAAGAAGATTCAAAGAGAGTGAGATGCCAGCTCCTTTCATTCAGTCAGTAGCTTCAAACATTTCTGGTATATGAATAACATGATGTTTTTCAATGGCAAAAATCAATGAATATTGTAAATGCACAAACAGTAATTTCTCCGCATTGCAAGGTGCAATTTTGAAATTTTTTGCTTTTTCCTGCTCCTCTTAGCATGATAAAGAAGATTCAAAGAGAGTGAGATGCCAGCTCCTTTCATTCAGTCAGTAGCTTCAATCATTTCTGGACGTTTTTCAATGGCAAAAATCAATGAATATTGTAAATGCACAAACAGTAATTTCTCCGCATTGCAAGGTGCAATTCTGAAATTTTTTGCTTTTTCCTGCTCCTCTTAGCATGATAAACAAGATTCAAAGAGAGTGAGATGCCAGCTCCTTTCATTCAGTCAGTAGCTTCAATCATTTCTGGATGTTTTTCAATGGCAAAAATCAATGAATATTGTAAATGCACAAACAGTAATTTCTCCGTATTGCAAGGTGCAATTCTGAAATTTTTTGCTTTTTTCTGCTCCTCTTAGCATGATAAAGAAGATTCAAAGAGAGTGAGATGCCAGCTCCTTTCATTCAGTCAGTAGCTTCATTCATTTCTGGACGTTTTTCAATGGCAAAAATCAATGAATATTGTAAATGCACAAACAGTAATTTCTCCGCATTGCAAGGTGCAATTCTGAAATTTTATGCTTTTTCCTGCTCCTCTTAGCATGATAAAGAAGATTCAAAGACAGTGAGATGCCAAGCTCCTTTCATTCAGTCAGTAGCTTCAAACATTTCTGGTATATGAATAACATGATGTTTTTCAATGGCAAAAATCAATGAATATTGTAAATGCACAAACAGTAATTTCTCCGCATTGCAAGGTGCAATTCTGAAATTTTTTGCTTTTTCCTGCTCCTCTAAGCATGGTAAAGAAGATTCAAAGAGAGTGAGATGCCAGCTCCTTTCATTCAGTCAGTAGCTTCAATAATTTCTGGACGTTTTTCAATGGCAAAAATCAATGAATATTGTAAATGCACAAACAGTAATTTCTCGGCATTGCAAGGTGCAATTCTGAAATTTTTTGCTTTTTCCTGCTCCTCTTAGCATTATAAACAAGATTCAAAGTGAATGAGATGCCAGCTCCTTTCATTCAGTCAGTAGCTTCAATCATTTCTGGACGTTTTTCAATGGCAAAAATCAATGAATATTGTAAATGCACAAACAGTAATTTCTCCGCATTGCAAGGTGCAATTCTGAAATTTTTTGCTTTTTCCTGCTCCTCTTAGCATGATAAAGAAGATTCAAAGAGAGTGAGATGCCAGCTCCTTTCATTCAGTCAGTAGCTTCAAACATTTCTGGTATATGAATAACGATGTTTTTCAATGGCAAAAATCAATGAATATTGTAAATGCACAAACAGTAATTTCTCCGCATTGCAAGGTGCAATTTTGAAATTTTTTGCTTTTTCCTGCTCCTCTTAGCATGATAAAGAAGATTCAAAGAGAGTGAGATGCCAGCTCCTTTCATTCAGTCAGTAGCTTCAATCATTTCTGGACGTTTTTCAATGGCAAAAATCAATGAATATTGTAAATGCACAAACAGTAATTTCTCCGCATTGCAAGGTGCAATTCTGAAATTTTTTGCTTTTTCCTGCTCCTCTTAGCATGATAAACAAGATTCAAAGAGAGTGAGATGCCAGCTCCTTTCATTCAGTCAGTAGCTTCAATCATTTCTGGATGTTTTTCAATGGCAAAAATCAATGAATATTGTAAATGCACAAACAGTAATTTCTCCGCATTGCAAGGTGCAATTCTGAAATTTTTTGCTTTTTCCTGCTCCTCTTAGCATGATAAAGAAGATTCAAAGAGAGTGAGATGCCAGCTCCTTTCATTCAGTCAGTAGCTTCAATCATTTCTGGACGTTTTTCAATGGCAAAAATCAATGAATATTGTAAATGCACAAACAGTAATTTCTCCGCATTGCAAGGTGAAATTCTGAAATTTTTTGCTTTTTCCTGCTCCTCTTAGCATGATAAAGAAGATTCAAAGAGTGAGATGCCAGCTCCTTTCATTGTCAGTAGCTTCAAACATTTCTGGTATATGAATAACATGATGTTTTTCAATGGCAAAAATCAATGAATATTGTAAATGCACAAACAGTAATTTCTCCGCATTGCAAGGTGCAATTCTGAAATTTTTTGCTTTTTTATGCTCCTCTTAGCAAGATAAACAAGATTCAAAGAGAGTGAGATGCCAGCTCCTTTCATTCAGTCAGTAGCTTCAATCATTTCTGGACGTTTTTCAATGGCAAAAATCAATGAATATTGTAAATGCACAAACAGTAATTTCTCCGCATTGCAAGTTGCAATTCTGAAATTTTTTGCTTTTTCCTGCTCCTCTTAGCATGATAAAGAAGATTCAAAGAGAGTGAGATGCCAGCTCCTTTCATTCAGTCAGTAGCTTCAATAATTTCTGGACGTTTTTCAATGGCAAAAATCAATGAATATTGTAAATGCACAAACAGTAATTTCTCCGCATTGCAAGGTGCAATTCTGAAATTTTTTGCTTTTTCCTGCTCCTCTTAGCATGATAAAGAAGATTCAAAGAGAGTGAGATGCCAGCTCCTTTCATTCAGTCAGTAGCTTCAAACATTTCTGGTATATGAATAACATGATGTTTTTCAATGGCAAAAATCAATGAATATTGTAAATGCACAAACAGTAATTTCTCCGCATTGCAAGGTGCAATTCTGAAATTTTTTGCTTTTTCCTGCTCCTCTTAGCATGATAAAGAAGATTCAGAGTGAGATGCCAGCTTCTTTCATTCAGTCAGTAGCTTCAATCATTTCTGGACGTTTTTCAATGGCAAAAATCAATGAATATTGTAAATGCACAAACAGTAATTTCTCCGCATTGCAAGGTGCAATTCTGAAATTTTTTGCTTTTTCCTGCTCCTCTTAGCAAGATAAGCAAGATTCAAAGAGAGTGAGATGCCAGCTCCTTTCATTCAGTCAGTAGCTTCAATCATTTCTGGACGTTTTTCAATGGCAAAAATCAATGAATATTGTAAATGCACAAACAGTAATTTCTCCGCATTGCAAGGTGCAATTCTGAAATTTTTTGCTTTTTCCTGCTCCTCTTAGCATGATAAAGAAGATTCAAAGAGAGTGAGATGCCAGCTCCTTTCATTCAGTCAGTAGCTTCAATCATTTCTGGACGTTTTTCAATTGCAAAAATCAATGAATATTGTAAATGCACAATCAGTAATTTCTCCGCATTGCAAGGTGCAATTCTGAAATTTTTTTGCTTTTTCCTGCTCCTCTTAGCATGATAAAGAAGATTCAAAGAGAGTGAGATGCCAGCTCCTTTCATTCAGTCAGTAGCTTCAATCATTTCTGGACGTTTTTCAATGGCAAAAATCAATGAATATTGTAAATGCACAAAGAGTAATTTCTCCGCATTGCAAGGTGCAATTCTGAAATTTTTTGGTTTTTCCTGCTCCTCTTAGCATGATAAAGAAGATTCAAAGAGAGTGAGATGCCAGCTCCTTTCATTCAGTCAGTAGCTTCAAACATTTCTGGTATGTGAATAACATGATGTTTTTCAATGGCAAAAATCAATGAATATTGTAAATGCACAAACAGTAATTTCTCCGCATTGCAAGGTGCAATTCTGAAATTTTTTGCTTTTTCCTGCTCCTCTTAGCATGATAAAGAAGATTCAAAGAGAGTGAGATGCCAGCTCCTTTCATTCAGTCAGTAGCTTCAATCATTTCTGGACGTTTTTCAATGGCAAAAATCAATGAATATTGTAAATGCACAAACAGTAATTTCTCCGCATTGCAAGGTGCAATTCTGAAATTTTTTGCTTTTTCCTGCTCCTCTTAGCATGATAAACAAGATTCAAAGAGAGTGAGATGCCAGCTCCTTTCATTCAGTCAGTAGCTTCAATCATTTCTGGACGTTTTTCAATGGCAAAAATCAATGAATATTGTAAATGCACAAACAGTAATTTCTCCGCATTGCAAGGTGCAATTCTGAAATTTTTTGCTTTTTCCTGCTCCTCTTAGCATGATAAAGAAGATTCAAAGAGAGTGAGATGCCAGCTCCTTTCCTTCAGTCAGTAGCTTCAATCATTTCTGGACGTTTTTCAATGGCAAAAATCAATGAATATTGTAAATGCACAAACAGTAATTTCTCCGCATTGCAAGGTGCAATTCTGAAATTTTTTGCTTTTTCCTGCTCCTCTTAGCATGATAAAGAAGATTCAAAGAGTGAGATGCCAGCTCCTTTCATTGTCAGTAGCTTCAAACATTTCTGGTATATGAATAACATGTTTTTCAATGGCAAAAATCAATGAATATTGTAAATGCACAAACAGTAATTTCTCCGCATTGCAAGGTGCAATTCTGAAATTTTTTGCTTTTTCCTGCTCCTCTTAGCATGATAAAGAAGATTCAAAGAGAGTGAGATGCCAGCTCCTTTCATTCAGTCAGTAGCTTCAAACATTTCTGGTATATGAATAACATGATGTTTTTCAATGGCAAAAATCAATGAATATTGTAAATGCACAAACAGTAATTTCTCCGCATTGCAAGGTGCAATTCTGAAATTTTTTGCTTTTTCCTGCTCCTCTTAGCATGATAAAGAAGATTCAAAGAGAGTGAGATGCCAGCTCCTTTCATTCAGTCAGTAGCTTCAATCATTTCTGGACGTTTTTCAATGGCAAAAATCAATGAATATTGTAAATGCACAAACAGTAATTTCTCCGCATTGCAAGGTGCAATTCTGAAATTTTTTGCTTTTTCCTGCTCCTCTTAGCATGATAAACAAGATTCAAAGAGAGTGAGATGCCAGCTCCTTTCATTCAGTCAGTAGCTTCAATCATTTCTGAACGTTTTTCAATGGCAAAAATCAATGAATATTGTAAATGCACAAAGAGTAATTTCTCCGCATTGCAAGGTGCAATTCTGAAATTTTTTGCTTTTTCCTGCTCCTCTTAGCATGATAAAGAAGATTCAAAGAGTGAGATGCCAGCTCCTTTCATTGTCAGTAGCTTCAAACATTTCTGGTATATGAATAACATGATGTTTTTCAATGGCAAAAATCAATGAATATTGTAAATGCACAAACAGTAATTTCTCCGCATTGCAAGGTGCAATTCTGAAATTTTTTGCTTTTTCCTGCTCCTCTTAGCATGATAAAGATGATTCAAAGAGAGTGAGATGCCAGCTCCTTTCATTCAGTCAGTAGCTTCAATCAATTCTGGACGTTTTTCAATGGCAAAAATCAATGAATATTGTAAATGCACAAACAGTAATTTCTCCGCATTGCAAGGTGCAATTCTGAAATTTTTTGCTTTTTCCTGCTCCTCTTAGCATGATAAAGAAGATTCAAAGAGAGTGAGATGCCAGCTCCTTTCATTCAGTCAGTAGCTTCAATCATTTCTGGACGTTTTTCAATGGCAAAAATCATTGAATATTGTAAATGCACAAACAGTAATTTCTCCGCATTGCAAGGTGCAATTCTGAAATTTTTTGCTTTTTCCTGCTCCTCTTAGCATGATAAAGAAGATTCAAAGAGCGTGAGATGCCAGCTCCTTTCATTCAGTCAGTAGCTTCAATCATTTCTGGTATATGAATAACATGATGTTTTTCAATGGCAAAAATCAGTGAATATTGTAAATGCACAAACAGTAATTTCTCCGCATTGCAAGGTGCAATTCTGAAATTTTTTGCTTTTTCCTGCTCCTCTTAGCATGATAAAGAAGATTCAAAGAGAGTGAGATGCCAGCTCCTTTCATTCAGTCAGTAGCTTCAATCATTTCTGGACGTTTTTCAATGGCAAAAATCAATGAATATTGTAAATGCACAAACAGTAATTTCTCCGCATTGCAAGGTGCAATTCTGAAATTTTTTGCTTTTTCCTGCTCCTCTTAGCATGATAAACAAGATTCAAAGAGAGTGAGATGCCAGCTCCTTTCATTCAGTCAGTAGCTTCAATCATTTCTGGACGTTTTTCAATGGCAAAAATCAATGAATATTGTAAATGCACAAACAGTAATTTCTCCGCATTGCAAGGTGCAATTTTGAAATTTTTTGCTTTTTCCTGCTCCTCTTAGCATGATAAACAAGATTCAAAGAGAGTGAGATGCCAGCTCCTTTCATTCAGTCAGTAGCTTCAATCATTTCTGGACGTTTTTCAATGGCAAAAATCAATGAATATTGTAAATGCACAAACAGTAATTTCTCCGCATTGCAAGGTGCAATTCTGAAATCTTTTGCTTTTTCCTGCTCCTCTTAGCATGATAAAGAAGATTCAAAGAGAGTGAGATGCCAGCTCCTTTCATTCAGTCAGTAGCTTCAAACATTTCTGGTATATGAATAACATGATGTTTTTCAATGGCAAAAATCAATGAATATTGTAAATGCACAAACAGTAATTTCTCCGCATTGCAAGGTGCAATTCTGAAATTTTTTGCTTTTTCCTGCTCCTCTTAGCATGATAAAGAAGATTCAAAGAGCGTGAGATGCCAGCTCCTTTCATTCAGTCAGTAGCTTCAATCATTTCTGGACGTTTTTCAATGGCAAAAATCATTGAATATTGTAAATGCACAAAAAGTAATTTCTCCGCATTGCAAGGTGCAATTCTGAAATTTTTTGCTTTTTCCTGCTCCTCTTAGCATGATAAAGAAGATTCAAAGAGTGAGATGCCAGCTCCTTTCATTGTCAGTAGCTTCAAACATTTCTGGTATATGAATAACATGATGTTTTTCAATGGCAAAAATCAATGAATATTGTAAATGCACAAACAGTAATTTCTCCGCATTGCAAGGTGCAATTCTGAAATTTTTTGCTTTTTTATGCTCCTCTTAGCAAGATAAACAAGATTCAAAGAGAGTGAGATGCCAGCTCCTTTCATTCAGTCAGTAGCTTCAATCATTTCTGGACGTTTTTCAATGGCAAAAATCAATGAATATTGTAAATGCACAAACAGTAATTTCTCCGCATTGCAAGGTGCAATTCTGAAATTTTTTGCTTTTTCCTGCTCCTCTTAGCATGATAAAGAAGATTCAAAGAGAGTGAGATGCCAGCTCCTTTCATTCAGTCAGTAGCTTCAATCATTTCTGGACGTTTTTCAATGGCAAAAATCAATGAATATTGTAAATGCACAAACAGTTATTTCTCCGCATTGCAAGGTGCAATTCTGAAATTTTTTGCTTTTTCCTGCTCCTCTTAGCATGATAAAGAAGATTCAAAGAGAGTGAGATGCCAGCTCCTTTCATTCAGTCAGTAGCTTCAAACATTTCTGGTATATGAATAACATGATGTTTTTCAATGGCAAAAATCAATGAATATTGTAAATGCACAAACAGTAATTTCTCCGCATTGCAAGGTGCAATTCTGAAATTTTTTGCTTTTTCCTGCTCCTCTTAGCATGATAAAGAAGATTCAAAGAGAGTGAGATGCCAGCTCCTTTCATTCAGTCAGTAGCTTCAAACATTTCTGGTATGTGAATAACATGATGTTTTTCAATGGCAAAAATCAATGAATATTGTAAATGCACAAACAGTAATTTCTCCGCATTGCAAGGTGCAATTCTGAAATTTTTTGCTTTTTCCTGCTCCTCTTAGCATGATAAAGAAGATTCAAAGAGAGTGAGATGCCAGCTCCTTTCATTCAGTCAGTAGCTTCAATCATTTCTGGACGTTTTTCAATGGCAAAAATCAATGAATATTGTAAATGCACAAACAGTAATTTCTCCGCATTGCAAGGTGCAATTCTGAAATTTTTTGCTTTTTCCTGCTCCTCTTAGCATGATAAACAAGATTCAAAGAGAGTGAGATGCCAGCTCCTTTCATTCAGTCAGTAGCTTCAATCATTTCTGGACGTTTTTCAATGGCAAAAATCAATGAATATTGTAAATGCACAAACAGTAATTTCTCCGCATTGCAAGGTGCAATTCTGAAATTTTTTGCTTTTTCCTGCTCCTCTTAGCATGATAAAGAAGATTCAAAGAGAGTGAGATGCCAGCTCCTTTCCTTCAGTCAGTAGCTTCAATCATTTCTGGACGTTTTTCAATGGCAAAAATCAATGAATATTGTAAATGCACAAACAGTAATTTCTCCGCATTGCAAGGTGCAATTCTGAAATTTTTTGCTTTTTCCTGCTCCTCTTAGCATGATAAAGAAGATTCAAAGAGTGAGATGCCAGCTCCTTTCATTGTCAGTAGCTTCAAACATTTCTGGTATATGAATAACATGATGTTTTTCAATGGCAAAAATCAATGAATATTGTAAATGCACAAACAGTAATTTCTCCGCATTGCAAGGTGCAATTCTGAAATTTTTTGCTTTTTCCTGCTCCTCTTAGCATGATAAAGAAGATTCAAAGAGAGTGAGATGCCAGCTCCTTTCATTCAGTCAGTAGCTTCAAACATTTCTGGTATATGAATAACATGATGTTTTTCAATGGCAAAAATCAATGAATATTGTAAATGCACAAACAGTAATTTCTCCGCATTGCAAGGTGCAATTCTGAAATTTTTTGCTTTTTCCTGCTCCTCTTAGCATGATAAAGAAGATTCAAAGAGAGTGAGATGCCAGCTCCTTTCATTCAGTCAGTAGCTTCAATCATTTCTGGACGTTTTTCAATGGCAAAAATCAATGAATATTGTAAATGCACAAACAGTAATTTCTCCGCATTGCAAGGTGCAATTCTGAAATTTTTTGCTTTTTCCTGCTCCTCTTAGCATGATAAACAAGATTCAAAGAGAGTGAGATGCCAGCTCCTTTCATTCAGTCAGTAGCTTCAATCATTTCTGAACGTTTTTCAATGGCAAAAATCAATGAATATTGTAAATGCACAAAGAGTAATTTCTCCGCATTGCAAGGTGCAATTCTGAAAGTTTTTGCTTTTTCCTGCTCCTCTTAGCATGATAAAGAAGATTCAAAGAGTGAGATGCCAGCTCCTTTCATTGTCAGTAGCTTCAAACATTTCTGGTATATGAATAACATGATGTTTTTCAATGGCAAAAATCAATGAATATTGTAAATGCACAAACAGTAATTTCTCCGCATTGCAAGGTGCAATTCTGAAATTTTTTGCTTTTTCCTGCTCCTCTTAGCATGATAAAGAAGATTCAAAGAGAGTGAGATGCCAGCTCCTTTCATTCAGTCAGTAGCTTCAATCAATTCTGGACGTTTTTCAATGGCAAAAATCAATGAATATTGTAAATGCACAAACAGTAATTTCTCCGCATTGCAAGGTGCAATTCTGAAATTTTTTGCTTTTTCCTGCTCCTCTTAGCATGATAAAGAAGATTCAAAGAGAGTGAGATGCCAGCTCCTTTCATTCAGTCAGTAGCTTCAATCATTTCTGGACGTTTTTCAATGGCAAAAATCATTGAATATTGTAAATGCACAAACAGTAATTTCTCCGCATTGCAAGGTGCAATTCTGAAATTTTTTGCTTTTTCCTGCTCCTCTTAGCATGATAAAGAAGATTCAAAGAGCGTGAGATGCCAGCTCCTTTCATTCAGTCAGTAGCTTCAATCATTTCTGGTATATGAATAACATGATGTTTTTCAATGGCAAAAATCAGTGAATATTGTAAATGCACAAACAGTAATTTCTCCGCATTGCAAGGTGCAATTCTGAAATTTTTTGCTTTTTCCTGCTCCTCTTAGCATGATAAAGAAGATTCAAAGAGAGTGAGATGCCAGCTCCTTTCATTCAGTCAGTAGCTTCAATCATTTCTGGACGTTTTTCAATGGCAAAAATCAATGAATATTGTAAATGCACAAACAGTAATTTCTCCGCATTGCAAGGTGCAATTCTGAAATTTTTTGCTTTTTCCTGCTCCTCTTAGCATGATAAACAAGATTCAAAGAGAGTGAGATGCCAGCTCCTTTCATTCAGTCAGTAGCTTCAATCATTTCTGGACGTTTTTCAATGGCAAAAATCAATGAATATTGTAAATGCACAAACAGTAATTTCTCCGCATTGCAAGGTGCAATTTTGAAATTTTTTGCTTTTTCCTGCTCCTCTTAGCATGATAAACAAGATTCAAAGAGAGTGAGATGCCAGCTCCTTTCATTCAGTCAGTAGCTTCAATCATTTCTGGACGTTTTTCAATGGCAAAAATCAATGAATATTGTAAATGCACAAACAGTAATTTCTCCGCATTGCAAGGTGCAATTCTGAAATCTTTTGCTTTTTCCTGCTCCTCTTAGCATGATAAAGAAGATTCAAAGAGAGTGAGATGCCAGCTCCTTTCATTCAGTCAGTAGCTTCAAACATTTCTGGTATATGAATAACATGATGTTTTTCAATGGCAAAAATCAATGAATATTGTAAATGCACAAACAGTAATTTCTCCGCATTGCAAGGTGCAATTCTGAAATTTTTTGCTTTTTCCTGCTCCTCTTAGCATGATAAAGAAGATTCAAAGAGCGTGAGATGCCAGCTCCTTTCATTCAGTCAGTAGCTTCAATCATTTCTGGACGTTTTTCAATGGCAAAAATCATTGAATATTGTAAATGCACAAAAAGTAATTTCTCCGCATTGCAAGGTGCAATTCTGAAATTTTTTGCTTTTTCCTGCTCCTCTTAGCATGTTAAAGAAGATTCAAAGAGAGTGAGATGCCAGCTCCTTTCATTCAGTCAGTAGCTTCAAACATTTCTGGTATATGAATAACATGATGTTTTTCAATGGCAAAAATCAATGAATATTGTAAATGCACAAACAGTAATTTCTCCGCATTGCAAGGTGCAATTCTGAAATTTTTTGCTTTTTCCTGCTCCTCTAAGCATGGTAAAGAAGATTCAAAGAGAGTGAGATGCCAGCTCCTTTCATTCAGTCAGTAGCTTCAATCATTTCTGGACGTTTTTCAATGGCAAAAATCAATGAATATTGTAAATGCACAAACAGTAATTTCTCGGCATTGCAAGGTGCAATTCTGAAATTTTTTGCTTTTTCCTGCTCCTCTTAGCATGATAAACAAGATTCAAAGTGAATGAGATGCCAGCTCCTTTCATTCAGTCAGTAGCTTCAATCATTTCTGGACGTTTTTCAATGGCAAAAATCAATGAATATTGTAAATGCACAAACAGTAATTTCTCCGCATTGCAAGGTGCAATTCTGAAATTTTTTGCTTTTTCCTGCTCCTCTTAGCATGATAAAGAAGATTCAAAGAGAGTGAGATGCCAGCTCCTTTCATTCAGTCAGTAGCTTCAAACATTTCTGGTATATGAATAACATGATGTTTTTCAATGGCAAAAATCAATGAATATTGTAAATGCACAAACAGTAATTTCTCCGCATTGCAAGGTGCAATTCTGAAATTTTTTGCTTTTTCCTGCTCCTCTTACCATGATAAACAAGATTCAAAGAGAGTGAGATGCCAGCTCCTTTCATTCAGTCAGTAGCTTCAATCATTTCTGGACGTTTTTCAATGGCAAAAATCAATGAATATTGTAAATGCACAAACAGTAATTTCTCCGCATTGCAAGGTGCAATTCTGAATTTTTTTGCTTTTTCCTGCTCCTCTTAGCATGATAAAGAAGATTCAAAGAGAGTGAGATGCCAGCTCCTTTCATTCAGTCAGTAGCTTCAAACATTTCTGGTATATGAATAACATGATGTTTTTCAATGGCAAAAATCAATGAATATTGTAAATGCACAAACAGTAATTTCTCCGCATTGCAAGGTGCAATTTTGAAATTTTTTGCTTTTTCCTGCTCCTCTTAGCATGATAAAGAAGATTCAAAGAGAGTGAGATGCCAGCTCCTTTCATTCAGTCAGTAGCTTCAATCATTTCTGGACGTTTTTCAATGGCAAAAATCAATGAATATTGTAAATGCACAAACAGTAATTTCTCCGCATTGCAATTTGCAATTCTGAAATTTTTTGCTTTTTCCTGCTCCTCTTAGCATGTTAAAGAAGATTCAAAGAGAGTGAGATGCCAGCTCCTTTCATTCAGTCAGTAGCTTCAAACATTTCTGGTATATGAATAACATGATGTTTTTCAATGGCAAAAATCAATGAATATTGTAAATGCACAAACAGTAATTTCTCCGCATTGCAAGGTGCAATTCTGAAATTTTTTGCTTTTTCCTGCTCCTCTAAGCATGGTAAAGAAGATTCAAAGAGAGTGAGATGCCAGCTCCTTTCATTCAGTCAGTAGCTTCAATCATTTCTGGACGTTTTTCAATGGCAAAAATCAATGAATATTGTAAATGCACAAACAGTAATTTCTCGGCATTGCAAGGTGCAATTCTGAAATTTTTTGCTTTTTCCTGCTCCTCTTAGCATGATAAACAAGATTCAAAGTGAATGAGATGCCAGCTCCTTTCATTCAGTCAGTAGCTTCAATCATTTCTGGACGTTTTTCAATGGCAAAAATCAATGAATATTGTAAATGCACAAACTAATTTCTCCGCATTGCAAGGTGCAATTCTGAAATTTTTTGCTTTTTCCTGCTCCTCTTAGCATGATAAAGAAGATTCAAAGAGAGTGAGATGCCAGCTCCTTTCATTCAGTCAGTAGCTTCAAACATTTCTGGTATATGAATAACATGATGTTTTTCAATGGCAAAAATCAATGAATATTGTAAATGCACAAACAGTAATTTCTCCGCATTGCAAGGTGCAATTCTGAAATTTTTTGCTTTTTCCTGCTCCTCTTACCATGATAAACAAGATTCAAAGAGAGTGAGATGCCAGCTCCTTTCATTCAGTCAGTAGCTTCAATCATTTCTGGACGTTTTTCAATGGCAAAAATCAATGAATATTGTAAATGCACAAACAGTAATTTCTCCGCATTGCAAGGTGCAATTCTGAATTTTTTTGCTTTTTCCTGCTCCTCTTAGCATGATAAAGAAGATTCAAAGAGAGTGAGATGCCAGCTCCTTTCATTCAGTCAGTAGCTTCAAACATTTCTGGTATATGAATAACATGATGTTTTTCAATGGCAAAAATCAATGAATATTGTAAATGCACAAACAGTAATTTCTCCGCATTGCAAGGTGCAATTTTGAAATTTTTTGCTTTTTCCTGCTCCTCTTAGCATGATAAAGAAGATTCAAAGAGAGTGAGATGCCAGCTCCTTTCATTCAGTCAGTAGCTTCAATCATTTCTGGACGTTTTTCAATGGCAAAAATCAATGAATATTGTAAATGCACAAACAGTAATTTCTCCGCATTGCAAGGTGCAATTCTGAAATTTTTTGCTTTTTCCTGCTCCTCTTAGCATGATAAACAAGATTCAAAGAGAGTGAGATGCCAGCTCCTTTCATTCAGTCAGTAGCTTCAATCATTTCTGGATGTTTTTCAATGGCAAAAATCAATGAATATTGTAAATGCACAAACAATAATTTCTCCGCATTGCAAGGTGCAATTCTGAAATTTTTTGCTTTTTTCTGCTCCTCTTAGCATAATAAAGAAGATTCAAAGAGAGTGAGATGCCAGCTCCTTTCATTCAGTCAGTAGCTTCAAACATTTCTGGTATATGAATAACATGATGTTTTTCAATGGCAAAAATCAATGAATATTGTAAATGCACAAACAGTAATTTCTCCGCATTGCAAGGTGCAATTCTGAAATTTTTTGCTTTTTACTGCTCCTCTTAGCATGATAAAGAAGATTCAAAGAGAGTGAGATGCCAGCTCCTTTCATTCAGTCAGTAGCTTCAATCATTTCTGGACGTTTTTCAATGGCAAAAATCAATGAATATTGTAAATGCACAAACAGTAATTTCTCCGCATTGCAAGGTGCAATTCTGAAATTTTTTGCTTTTTCCTGCTCCTCTTAGCATGATAAACAAGATTCAAAGAGAGTGAGATGCCAGCTCCTTTCTTTCAGTCAGTAGCTTCAATCATTTCTGGATGTTTTTCAATGGCAAAAATCAATGAATATTGTAAATGCACAAACAGTAATTTCTCCGCATTGCAAGGTGCAATTCTGAAATTTTTTGCTTTTTCCTGCTCCTCTTAGCATGATAAAGATTCAAAGAGAGTGAGATGCCAGCTCCTTTCATTCAGTCAGTAGCTTCAATCATTTCTGGACGTTTTTCAATGGCAAAAATCAATGAATATTGTAAATGCACAAACAGTAATTTCTCCGCATTGCAAGGTGAAATTCTGAAATTTTTTGCTTTTTCCTGCTCCTCTTAGCATGATAAAGAAGATTCAAAGAGTGAGATGCCAGCTCCTTTCATTGTCGGTAGCTTCAAACATTTCTGGTATATGAATAACATGATGTTTTTCAATGGAAAAAATCAATGAATATTGTAAATGCACAAACAGTAATTTCTCCGCATTGCAAGGTGCAATTCTGAAATTTTTTGCTTTTTTATGCTCCTCTTAGCAAGATAAACAAGATTCAAAGAGAGTGAGATGCCAGCTCCTTTCATTCAGTCAGTAGCTTCAATCATTTCTGGACGTTTTTCAATGGCAAAAATCAATGAATATTGTAAATGCACAAACAGTAATTTCTCCGCATTGCAAGGTGCAATTCTGAAATTTTTTGCTTTTTCCTGCTCCTCTTAGCATGATAAAGAAGATTCAAAGAGAGTGAGATGCCAGCTCCTTTCATTCAGTCAGTAGCTTCAATCATTTCTGGACGTTTTTCAATGGCAAAAATCAATGAATATTGTAAATGCACAAACAGTAATTTCTCCGCATTGCAAGGTGCAATTCTGAAATTTTTTGCTTTTTCCTGCTCCTCTTAGCATGATAAAGAAGATTCAAAGAGAGTGAGATGCCAGCTCCTTTCATTCAGTCAGTAGCTTCAAACATTTCTGGTATATGAATAACATGATGTTTTTCAATGGCAAAAATCAATGAATATTGTAAATGCACAAACAGTAATTTCTCCGCATTGCAAGGTGAAATTCTGAAATTTTTTGCTTTTTCCTGCTCCTCTTAGCATGATAAAGAAGATTCAAAGAGAGTGAGATGCCAGCTCCTTTCATTCAGTCAGTAGCTTCAATCATTTCTGGTATATGAATAACATGATGTTTTTCAATGGCAAAAATCAATGAATATTGTAAATGCACAAACAGTAATTTCTCCGCATTGCAAGGTGCAATTCTGAAATTTTTTGCTTTTTTATGCTCCTCTTAGCAAGATAAACAAGATTCAAAGAGAGTGAGATGCCAGCTCCTTTCATTCAGTCAGTAGCTTCAATCATTTCTGGACGTTTTTCAATGGCAAAAATCAATGAATATTGTAAATGCACAAACAGTAATTTCTCCGCATTGCAAGGTGCAATTCTGAAATTTTTTGCTTTTTCCTGCTCCTCTTAGCATGATAAAGAAGATTCAAAGAGAGTGAGATGCCAGCTCCTTTCATTCAGTCAGTAGCTTCAATCATTTCTGGACGTTTTTCAATGGCAAAAATCAATGAATATTGTAAATGCACAAACAGTAATTTCTCCGCATTGCAAGGTGCAATTCTGAAATTTTTTGCTTTTTCCTGCTCCTCTTAGCATGATAAAGAAGATTCAAAGAGAGTGAGATGCCAGCTCCTTTCATTCAGTCAGTAGCTTCAAACATTTCTGGTATATGAATAACATGATGTTTTTCAATGGCAAAAATCAATGAATATTGTAAATGCACAAACAGTAATTTCTCCGCATTGCAAGGTGAAATTCTGAAATTTTTGCTTTTTCCTGCTCCTCTTAGCATGATAAAGAAGATTCAAAGAGAGTGAGATGCCAGCTCCTTTCATTCAGTCAGTAGCTTCAATCATTTCTGGTATATGAATAACATGATGTTTTTCATTGGCAAAAATCAATGAATATTGTAAATGCACAAACAGTAATTTCTCCGCATTGCAAGGTGCAATTCTGAAATTTTTTGCTTTTTTATGCTCCTCTTAGCAAGATAAACAAGATTCAAAGAGAGTGAGATGCCAGCTCCTTTCATTCAGTCAGTAGCTTCAATCATTTCTGGACGTTTTTCAATGGCAAAAATCAATGAATATTGTAAATGCACAAACAGTAATTTCTCCGCATTGCAAGGTGAAATTCTGAAATTTTTTGCTTTTTCCTGCTCCTCTTAGCATGATAAAAAAGATTCAAAGAGAGTGAGATGCCAGCTCCTTTCATTCAGTCAGTAGCTTCAATCATTTCTGGTATATGAATAACATGATGTTTTTCAATGGCAAAAATCAATGAATATTGTAAATGCACAAACAGTAATTTCTCCGCATTGCAAGGTGCAATTCTGAAATTTTTTGCTTTTTCCTGCTCCTCTTAGCATGATAAAGAAGATTCAAAGAGAGTGAGATGCCAGCTCCTTTCATTCAGTCAGTAGCTTCAATCATTTCTGGATGTTTTTCAATGGCAAAAATCAATGAATATTGTAAATGCACAAACAGTAATTTCTCCGCATTGCAAGGTGCAATTCTGAAATTTTTTGCTTTTTCCTGCTCCTCTTAGCATGATAAAGAAGATTCAAAGAGAGTGAGATGCCAGCTCCTTTCATTCAGTCAGTAGCTTCAATCATTTCTGGACGTTTTTCAATGGCAAAAATCAATGAATATTGTAAATGCACAAACAGTAATTTCTCCGCATTGCAAGGTGAAATTCTGAAATTTTTTGCTTTTTCCTGCTCCTCTTAGCATGATAAAGAAGATTCAAAGAGTGAGATGCCAGCTCCTTTCATTGTCAGTAGCTTCAAACATTTCTGGTATATGAATAACATGATGTTTTTCAATGGCAAAAATCAATGAATATTGTAAATGCACAAACAGTAATTTCTCCGCATTGCAAGGTGCAATTCTGAAATTTTTTGCTTTTTTATGCTCCTCTTAGCAAGATAAACAAGATTCAAAGAGAGTGAGATGCCAGCTCCTTTCATTCAGTCAGTAGCTTCAATCATTTCTGGACGTTTTTCAATGGCAAAAATCAATGAATATTGTAAATGCACAAGCAGTAATTTCTCCGCATTGCAAGGTGCAATTCTGAAATTTTTTGCTTTTTCCTGCTCCTCTTAGCATGATAAAGAAGATTCAAAGAGAGTGAGATGCCAGCTCCTTTCATTCAGTCAGTAGCTTCAATCATTTCTGGACGTTTTTCAATGGCAAAAATCAATGAATATTGTAAATGCACAAACAGTAATTTCTTCGCATTGCAAGGTGCAATTCTGAAATTTTTTGCTTTTTCCTGCTCCTCTTAGCATGATAAAGAAGATTCAAAGAGAGTGAGATGCCAGCTCCTTTCATTCAGTCAGTAGCTTCAAACATTTCTGGTATATGAATAACATGATGTTTTTCAATGGCAAAAATCAATGAATATTGTAAATGCACAAAGAGTAATTTCTCCGCATTGCAAGGTGCAATTCTGAAATTTTTTGCTTTTTCCTGCTCCTCTTAGCATGATAAAGAAGATTCAAAGAGAGTGAGATGCCAGCTCCTTTCATTCAGTCAGTAGCTTCAATCATTTCTGGACGTTTTTCAATGGCAAAAATCATTGAATATTGTAAATGCACAAATAGTAATTTCTCCGCATTGCAAGGTGCAATTCTGAAATTTTTTGCTTTTTCCTGCTCCTCTTAGCATGATAAAGAAGATTCAAAGAGAGTGAGATGCCAGCTCCTTTCATTCAGTCAGTAGCTTCAATCATTTCTGGTATATGAATAACATGATGTTTTTCAATGGCAAAAATCAATGAATATTGTAAATGCACAAACAGTAATTTCTCCGCATTGCAAGGTGCAATTCTGAAATTTTTTGCTTTTTCCTGCTCCTCTTAGCATGATAAAGAAGATTCAAAGAGAGTGAGATGCCAGATCCTTTCATTCAGTCAGTAGCTTCAATCATTTCTGGACGTTTTTCAATGGCAAAAATCAATGAATATTGTAAATGCACAAACAGTAATTTCTCCACATTGCAAGGTGCAATTCTGAAATTTTTTGCTTTTTCCTGCTCCTCTTAGCATGATAAACAAGATTCAAAGAGAGTGAGATGCCAGCTCCTTTCATTCAGTCAGTAGCTTCAATCATTTCTGGACGTTTTTCAATGGCAAAAATCAATGAATATTGTAAATGCACAAACAGTAATTTCTCCGCATTGCAAGGTGCAATTCTGAAATTTTTTGCTTTTTCCTGCTCCTCTTAGCATGATAAAGAAGATTCAAAGAGAGTGAGATGCCAGCTCCTTTCATTCAGTCAGTAGCTTCAAACATTTCTGGTATATGAATAACATGATGTTTTTCAATGGCAAAAATCAATGAATATTGTAAATGCACAAACAGTAATTTCTCCGCATTGCAAGGTGCAATTCTGAAATTTTTTGCTTTTTCCTGCTCCTCTTAGCATGATAAAGATTCAAAGAGAGTGAGATGCCAGCTCCTTTCATTCAGTCAGTAGCTTCAATCATTTCTGGACGTTTTTCAATGGCAAAAATCAATGAATATTGTAAATGCACAAACAGTAATTTCTCCGCATTGCAAGGTGCAATTCTGAAATTTTTTGCTTTTTCCTGCTCCTCTTAGCATGATAAAGAAGATTCAAAGAGAGTGAGATGCCAGCTCCTTTCATTCAGTCAGTAGCTTCAATCATTTCTGGACGTTTTTCAATGGCAAAAATCAATGAATATTGTAAATGCACAAAGAGTAATTTCTCCGCATTGCAAGGTGCAATTCTGAAATTTTTTGCTTTTTCCTGCTCCTCTTAGCATGATAAAGAAGATTCAAAGAGTGAGATGCCAGCTCCTTTCATTGTCAGTAGCTTCAAACATTTCTGGTATATGAATAACATGATGTTTTTCAATGGCAAAAATCAATGAATATTGTAAATGCACAAACAGTAATTTCTCCGCATTGCAAGGTGCAATTCTGACATTTTTTGCTTTTTCCTGCTCCTCTTAGCATGATAAAGAAGATTCAAAGAGAGTGAGATGCCAGCTCCTTTCATTCAGTCAGTAGCTTCAATCATTTCTGGACGTTTTTCAATGGCAAAAATCATTGAATATTGTAAATGCACAAACAGTAATTTCTCCGCATTGCAAGGTGCAATTCTGAAATTTTTTGCTTTTTCCTGCTCCTCTTAGCATGATAAAGAAGATTCAAAGAGAGTGAGATGCCAGCTCCTTTCATTCAGTCAGTAGCTTCAATCATTTCTGGTATATGAATAACATGATGTTTTTCAATGGCAAAAATCAATGAATATTGTAAATGCACAAACAGTAATTTCTCCGCATTGCAAGGTGCAATTCTGAAATTTTTTGCTTTTTCCTGCTCCTCTTAGCATGATAAAGAAGATTCAAAGAGAGTGAGATGCCAGCTCCTTTCATTCAGTCAGTAGCTTCAAACATTTCTGGTATATGAATAACATCATGTTTTTCAATGGCAAAAATCAATGAATATTGTAAATGCACAAACAGTAATTTCTCCGCATTGCAAGGTGCAATTCTGAAATTTTTTGCTTTTTCCTGCTCCTCTTAGCATGATAAAGAAGATTCAAAGAGAGTGAGATGCCAGCTCCTTTCATTCAGTCAGTAGCTTCAATCATTTCTGGACGTTTTTCAATGGCAAAAATCAATGAATATTGTAAATGCACAAACAGTAATTTCTCCGCATTGCAAGGTGTAATTCTGAAATTTTTTGCTTTTTACTGATCCTCTTAGCATGATAAACAAGATTCAAAGAGAGTGAGATGCCAGCTCCTTTCATTCAGTCAGTAGCTTCAATCATTTCTGGACGTTTTTCAATGGCAAAAATCAATGAATATTGTAAATGCACAAACAGAAATTTCTCCGCATTGCAAGGTGCAATTCTGTAATTTTTTGCTTTTTCCTGCTCCTCTTAGCATGATAAAGAAGATTCAAAGAGAGTGAGATGCCAGCTCCTTTCATTCAGTCAGTAGCTTCAAACATTTCTGGTATATGAATAACATGATGTTTTTCAATGGCAAAAATCAATGAATATTGTAAATGCACAAACAGTAATTTCTCCGCATTGCAAGGTGCAATTCTGAAATTTTTTGCTTTTTCCTGCTCCTCTTAGCATGATAAAGAAGATTCAAAGAGAGTGAGATGCCAGCTCCTTTCATTCAGTCAGTAGCTTCAATCATTTCTGGACGTTTTTCAATGGCAAAAATCAATGAATATTGTAAATGCACAAACAGTAATTTCTCCGCATTGCAAGGTGCAATTCTGAATTTTTTTGCTTTTTCCTGCTCCTCTTAGCATGATAAAGAAGATTCAAAGAGAGTGAGATGCCAGCTCCTTTCATTCAGTCAGTAGCTTCAATCATTTCTGGACGTTTTTCAATGGCAAAAATCAATGAATATTGTAAATGCACAAAGAGTAATTTCTCCGCATTGCAAGGTGCAATTCTGAAATTTTTTGCTTTTTCCTGCTCCTCTTAGCATGATAAAGAAGATTCAAAGAGAGTGAGATGCCAGCTCCTTTCATTCAGTCAGTAGCTTCAAACATTTCTGGTATATGAATAACATGATGTTTTTCAATGGCAAAAATCAATGAATATTGTAAATGCACAAACAGTAATTTCTCCGCATTGCAAGGTGCAATTCTGAAATTTTTTGCTTTTTCCTGCTCCTCTTAGCATGATAAAGAAGATTCAAAGAGAGTGAGATGCCAGCTCCTTTCATTCAGTCAGTAGCTTCAATCATTTCTGGACGTTTTTCAATGGCAAAAATCATTGAATATTGTAAATGCACAAACAGTAATTTCTCCGCATTGCAAGGTGCAATTCTGAAATTTTTTGCTTTTTCCTGCTCCTCTTAGCATGATAAAGAAGATTCAAAGAGAGTGAGATGCCAGCTCCTTTCATTCAGTCAGTAGCTTCAATCATTTCTGGTATATGAATAACATGATGTTTTTCAATGGCAAAAATCAATGAATATTGTAAATGCACAAACAGTAATTTCTCCGCATTGCAAGGTGCAATTCTGAAATTTTTTGCTTTTTCCTGCTCCTCTTAGCATGATAAAGAAGATTCAAAGAGAGTGAGATGCCAGCTCCTTTCATTCAGTCAGTAGCTTCAATCATTTCTGGACGTTTTTCAATGGCAAAAATCAATGAATATTGTAAATGCACAAACAGTAATTTCTCCGCATTGCAAGGTGCAATTCTGAAATTTTTTGCTTTTTCCTGCTCCTCTTAGCATGATAAACAAGATTCAAAGAGAGTGAGATGCCAGCTCCTTTCATTCAGTCAGTAGCTTCAATCATTTCTGGACGTTTTTCAATGGCAAAAATCAATGAATATTGTAAATGCACAAACAGTAATTTCTCCGCATTGCAAGGTGCAATTCTGAAATTTTTTGCTTTTTCCTGCTCCTCTTAGCATGATAAACAAGATTCAAAGAGCGTGAGATGCCAGCTCCTTTCATTCAGTCAGTAGCTTCAATCATTTCTGGACGTTTTTCAATGGCAAAAATCAATGAATATTGTAAATGCACAAACAGTAATTTCTCCGCATTGCAAGGTGCAATTCTGAAATTTTTTGCTTTTTCCTGCTCCTCTTAGCATGATAAAGAAGATTCAAAGAGAGTGAGATGCCAGCTCCTTTCATTCAGTCAGTAGCTTCAAACATTTCTGGTATATGAATAACATGATGTTTTTCAATGGCAAAAATCAATGAATATTGTAAATGCACAAACAGTAATTTCTCCGCATTGCAAGGTGCAATTCTGAAATTTTTTGCTTTTTCCTGCTCCTCTTAGCATGATAAAGAAGATTCAAAGAGAGTGAGATGCCAGCTCCTTTCATTCAGTCAGTAGCTTCAATCATTTCTGGACGTTTTTCAATGGCAAAAATCAATGAATATTGTAAATGCACAAACAGTAATTTCTCCGCATTGCAAGGTGTAATTCTGAAATTTTTTGCTTTTTCCTGCTCCTCTTAGCATGATAAACAAGATTCAAAGAGAGTGAGATGCCAGCTCCTTTCATTCAGTCAGTAGCTTCAATCATTTCTGGACGTTTTTCAATGGCAAAAATCAATGAATATTGTAAATGCACAAACAGTAATTTCTCCGCATTGCAAGGTGCAATTCTGAAATTTTTTGCTTTTTCCTGCTCCTCTTAGCATGATAAAGAAGATTCAAAGAGAGTGAGATGCCAGCTCCTTTCATTCAGTCAGTAGCTTCAAACATTTCTGGTATATGAATAACATGATGTTTTTCAATGGCAAAAATCAATGAATATTGTAAATGCACAAACAGTAATTTCTCCGCATTGCAAGGTGCAATTCTGAAATTTTTTGCTTTTTCCTGCTCCTCTTAGCATGATAAAGAAGATTCAAAGAGAGTGAGATGCCAGCTCCTTTCATTCAGTCAGTAGCTTCAATCATTTCTGGACGTTTTTCAATGGCAAAAATCAATGAATATTGTAAATGCACAAACAGTAATTTCTCCGCATTGCAAGGTGCAATTCTGAAATTTTTTGCTTTTTCCTGCTCCTCTTAGCATGATAAAGAAGATTCAAAGAGAGTGAGATGCCAGCTCCTTTCATTCAGTCAGTAGCTTCAATCATTTCTGGACGTTTTTCAATGGCAAAAATCAATGAATATTGTAAATGCACAAAGAGTAATTTCTCCGCATTGCAAGGTGCAATTCTGAAATTTTTTGCTTTTTCCTGCTCCTCTTAGCATGATAAAGAAGATTCAAAGAGAGTGAGATGCCAGCTCCTTTCATTCAGTCAGTAGCTTCAAACATTTCTGGTATATGAATAACATGATGTTTTTCAATGGCAAAAATCAATGAATATTGTAAATGCACAAACAGTAATTTCTCCGCATTGCAAGGTGCAATTCTGAAATTTTTTGCTTTTTCCTGCTCCTCTTAGCATGATAAAGAAGATTCAAAGAGAGTGAGATGCCAGCTCCTTTCATTCAGTCAGTAGCTTCAATCATTTCTGGACGTTTTTCAATGGCAAAAATCATTGAATATTGTAAATGCACAAACAGTAATTTCTCCGCATTGCAAGGTGCAATTCTGAAATTTTTTGCTTTTTCCTGCTCCTCTTAGCATGATAAAGAAGATTCAAAGAGAGTGAGATGCCAGCTCCTTTCATTCAGTCAGTAGCTTCAATCATTTCTGGTATATGAATAACATGATGTTTTTCAATGGCAAAAATCAATGAATATTGTAAATGCACAAACAGTAATTTCTCCGCATTGCAAGGTGCAATTCTGAAATTTTTTGCTTTTTCCTGCTCCTCTTAGCATGATAAAGAAGATTCAAAGAGCGTGAGATGCCAGCTCCTTTCATTCAGTCAGTAGCTTCAATCATTTCTGGACGTTTTTCAATGGCAAAAATCAATGAATATTGTAAATGCACAAACAGTAATTTCTCCGCATTGCAAGGTGAAATTCTGAAATTTTTTGCTTTTTCCTGCTCCTCTTAGCATGATAAACAAGATTCAAAGAGAGTGAGATGCCAGCTCCTTTCATTCAGTCAGTAGCTTCAATCATTTCTGGACGTTTTTCAATGGCAAAAATCAATGAATATTGTAAATGCACAAACAGTAATTTCTCCGCATTGCAAGGTGCAATTCTGAAATTTTTTGCTTTTTCCTGCTCCTCTTAGCATGATAAACAAGATTCAAAGAGAGTGAGATGCCAGCTCCTTTCATTCAGTCAGTAGCTTCAATCATTTCTGGACGTTTTTCAATGGCAAAAATCAATGAATATTGTAAATGCACAAACAGTAATTTCTCCGCATTGCAAGGTGCAATTCTGAAATTTTTTGCTTTTTCCTGCTCCTCTTAGCATGATAAAGAAGATTCAAAGAGAGTGAGATGCCAGCTCCTTTCATTCAGTCAGTAGCTTCAAACATTTCTGGTATATGAATAACATGATGTTTTTCAATGGCAAAAATCAATGAATATTGTAAATGCACAAACAGTAATTTCTCCGCATTGCAAGGTGCAATTCTGAAATTTTTTGCTTTTTCCTGCTCCTCTTAGCATGATAAAGAAGATTCAAAGAGAGTGAGATGCCAGCTCCTTTCATTCAGTCAGTAGCTTCAATCATTTCTGGACGTTTTTCAATGGCAAAAATCAATGAATATTGTAAATGCACAAACAGTAATTTCTCCGCATTGCAAGGTGCAATTCTGAAATTTTTTGCTTTTTCCTGCTCCTCTTAGCATGATAAAGAAGATTCAAAGAGAGTGAGATGCCAGCTCCTTTCATTCAGTCAGTAGCTTCAATCATTTCTGGACGTTTTTCAATGGCAAAAATCAATGAATATTGTAAATGCACAAACAGTAATTTCTCCGCATTGCAAGGTGCAATTCTGAAATTTTTTGCTTTTTCCTGCTCCTCTTAGCATGATAAACAAGATTCAAAGAGAGTGAGATGCCAGCTCCTTTCATTCAGTCAGTAGCTTCAATCATTTCTGGACGTTTTTCAATGGCAAAAATCAATGAATATTGTAAATGCACAAACAGTAATTTCTCCGCATTGCAAGGTGCAATTCTGAAATTTTTTGCTTTTTCCTGCTCCTCTTAGCATGATAAACAAGATTCAAAGAGAGTGAGATGCCAGCTCCTTTCATTCAGTCAGTAGCTTCAATCATTTCTGGACGTTTTTCAATGGCAAAAATCAATGAATATTGTAAATGCACAAACAGTAATTTCTCCGCATTGCAAGGTGCAATTCTGAAATTTTTTGCTTTTTCCTGCTCCTCTTAGCATGATAAAGAAGATTCAAAGAGAGTGAGATGCCAGCTCCTTTCATTCAGTCAGTAGCTTCAAACATTTCTGGTATATGAATAACATGATGTTTTTCAATGGCAAAAATCAATGAATATTGTAAATGCACAAACAGTAATTTCTCCGCATTGCAAGGTGCAATTCTGAAATTTTTTGCTTTTTCCTGCTCCTCTTAGCATGATAAAGAAGATTCAAAGAGAGTGAGATGCCAGCTCCTTTCATTCAGTCAGTAGCTTCAATCATTTCTGGACGTTTTTCAATGGCAAAAATCAATGAATATTGTAAATGCACAAACAGTAATTTCTCCGCATTGCAAGGTGTAATTCTGAAATTTTTTGCTTTTTCCTGCTCCTCTTAGCATGATAAACAAGATTCAAAGAGAGTGAGATGCCAGCTCCTTTCATTCAGTCAGTAGCTTCAATCATTTCTGGACGTTTTTCAATGGCAAAAATCAATGAATATTGTAAATGCACAAACAGTAATTTCTCCGCATTGCAAGGTGCAATTCTGAAATTTTTTGCTTTTTCCTGCTCCTCTTAGCATGATAAAGAAGATTCAAAGAGAGTGAGATGCCAGCTCCTTTCATTCAGTCAGTAGCTTCAAACATTTCTGGTATATGAATAACATGATGTTTTTCAATGGCAAAAATCACTGAATATTGTAAATGCACAAACAGTAATTTCTCCGCATTGCAAGGTGCAATTCTGAAATTTTTTGCTTTTTCCTGCTCCTCTTAGCATGATAAAGAAGATTCAAAGAGAGTGAGATGCCAGCTCCTTTCATTCAGTCAGTAGCTTCAATCATTTCTGGACGTTTTTCAATGGCAAAAATCAATGAATATTGTAAATGCACAAACAGTAATTTCTCCGCATTGCAAGGTGCAATTCTGAAATTTTTTGCTTTTTCCTGCTCCTCTTAGCATGATAAAGAAGATTCAAAGAGAGTGAGATGCCAGCTCCTTTCATTCAGTCAGTAGCTTCAATCATTTCTGGACGTTTTTCAATGGCAAAAATCAATGAATATTGTAAATGCACAAAGAGTAATTTCTCCGCATTGCAAGGTGCAATTCTGAAATTTTTTGCTTTTTCCTGTTCCTCTTAGCATGATAAAGAAGATTCAAAGAGAGTGAGATGCCAGCTCCTTTCATTCAGTCAGTAGCTTCAAACATTTCTGGTATATGAATAACATGATGTTTTTCAATGGCAAAAATCAATGAATATTGTAAATGCACAAACAGTAATTTCTCCGCATTGCAAGGTGCAATTCTGAAATTTTTTGCTTTTTCCTGCTCCTCTTAGCATGATAAAGAAGATTCAAAGAGAGTGAGATGCCAGCTCCTTTCATTCAGTCAGTAGCTTCAATCATTTCTGGACGTTTTTCAATGGCAAAAATCATTGAATATTGTAAATGCACAAACAGTAATTTCTCCGCATTGCAAGGTGCAATTCTGAAATTTTTTGCTTTTTCCTGCTCCTCTTAGCATGATAAAGAAGATTCAAAGAGAGTGAGATGCCAGCTCCTTTCATTCAGTCAGTAGCTTCAATCATTTCTGGTATATGAATAACATGATGTTTTTCAATGGCAAAAATCAATGAATATTGTAAATGCACAAACAGTAATTTCTCCGCATTGCAAGGTGCAATTCTGAAATTTTTTGCTTTTTCCTGCTCCTCTTAGCATGATAAAGAAGATTCAAAGAGCGTGAGATGCCAGCTCCTTTCATTCAGTCAGTAGCTTCAATCATTTCTGGACGTTTTTCAATGGCAAAAATTAATGAATATTGTAAATGCACAAACAGTAATTTCTCCGCATTGCAAGGTGAAATTCTGAAATTTTTTGCTTTTTCCTGCTCCTCTTAGCATGATAAACAAGATTCAAAGAGAGTGAGATGCCAGCTCCTTTCATTCAGTCAGTAGCTTCAATCATTTCTGGACGTTTTTCAATGGCAAAAATCAATGAATATTGTAAATGCACAAACAGTAATTTCTCCGCATTGCAAGGTGCAATTCTGAAATTTTTTGCTTTTTCCTGCTCCTCTTAGCATGATAAACAAGATTCAAAGAGAGTGAGATGCCAGCTCCTTTCATTCAGTCAGTAGCTTCAATCATTTCTGGACGTTTTTCAATGGCAAAAATCAATGAATATTGTAAATGCACAAACAGTAATTTCTCCGCATTGCAAGGTGCAATTCTGAAATTTTTTGCTTTTTCCTGCTCCTCTTAGCATGATAAAGAAGATTCAAAGAGAGTGAGATGCCAGCTCCTTTCATTCAGTCAGTAGCTTCAAACATTTCTGGTATATGAATAACATGATGTTTTTCAATGGCAAAAATCAATGAATATTGTAAATGCACAAACAGTAATTTCTCCGCATTGCAAGGTGCAATTCTGAAATTTTTTGCTTTTTCCTGCTCCTCTTAGCATGATAAAGAAGATTCAAAGAGAGTGAGATGCCAGCTCCTTTCATTCAGTCAGTAGCTTCAATCATTTCTGGACGTTTTTCAATGGCAAAAATCAATGAATATTGTAAATGCACAAACAGTAATTTCTCCGCATTGCAAGGTGCAATTCTGAAATTTTTTGCTTTTTCCTGCTCCTCTTAGCATGATAAAGAAGATTCAAAGAGAGTGAGATGCCAGCTCCTTTCATTCAGTCAGTAGCTTCAATCATTTCTGGACGTTTTTCAATGGCAAAAATCAATGAATATTGTAAATGCACAAACAGTAATTTCTCCGCATTGCAAGGTGCAATTCTGAAATTTTTTGCTTTTTCCTGCTCCTCTTAGCATGATAAACAAGATTCAAAGAGAGTGAGATGCCAGCTCCTTTCATTCAGTCAGTAGCTTCAATCATTTCTGGACGTTTTTCAATGGCAAAAATCAATGAATATTGTAAATGCACAAACAGTAATTTCTCCGCATTGCAAGGTACAATTCTGAAATTTTTTGCTTTTTCCTGCTCCTCTTAGCATGATAAACAAGATTCAAAGAGAGTGAGATGCCAGCTCCTTTCATTCAGTCAGTAGCTTCAATCATTTCTGGACGTTTTTCAATGGCAAAAATCAATGAATATTGTAAATGCACAAACAGTAATTTCTCCGCATTGCAAGGTGCAATTCTGAAATTTTTTGCTTTTTCCTGCTCCTCTTAGCATGATAAAGAAGATTCAGAGAGTGAGATGCCAGCTCCTTTCATTCAGTCAGTAGCTTCAAACATTTCTTTTATATGAATAACATGATGTTTTTCAATGGCAAAAATCAATGAATATTGTAAATGCACAAACAGTAATTTCTCCGCATTGCAAGGTGCAATTCTGAAATTTTTTGCTTTTTCCTGCTCCTCTTAGCATGATAAAGAAGATTCAAAGAGAGTGAGATGCCAGCTCCTTTCATTCAGTCAGTAGCTTCAATCATTTCTGGACGTTTTTCAATGGCAAAAATCAATGAATATTGTAAATGCACAAACAGTAATTTCTCCGCATTGCAAGGTGTAATTCTGAAATTTTTTGCTTTTTCCTGCTCCTCTTAGCATGATAAACAAGATTCAAAGAGAGTGAGATGCCAGCTCCTTTCATTCAGTCAGTAGCTTCAATCATTTCTGGACGTTTTTCAATGGCAAAAATCAATGAATATTGTAAATGCACAAACAGTAATTTCTCCGCATTGCAAGGTGCAATTCTGAAATTTTTTGCTTTTTCCTGCTCCTCTTAGCATGATAAAGAAGATTCAAAGAGAGTGAGATGCCAGCTCCTTTCATTCAGTCAGTAGCTTCAAACATTTCTGGTATATGAATAACATGATGTTTTTCAATGGCAAAAATCAATGAATATTGTAAATGCACAAACAGTAATTTCTCCGCATTGCAAGGTGCAATTCTGAAATTTTTTGCTTTTTCCTGCTCCTCTTAGCATGATAAAGAAGATTCAAAGAGAGTGAGATGCCAGCTCCTTTCATTCAGTCAGTAGCTTCAATCATTTCTGGACGTTTTTCAATGGCAAAAATCAATGAATATTGTAAATGCACAAACAGTAATTTCTCCGCATTGCAAGGTGCAATTCTGAAATTTTTTGCTTTTTCCTGCTCCTCTTAGCATGATAAAGAAGATTCAAAGAGAGTGAGATGCCAGCTCCTTTCATTCAGTCAGTAGCTTCAATCATTTCTGGACGTTTTTCAATGGCAAAAATCAATGAATATTGTAAATGCACAAAGAGTAATTTCTCCGCATTGCAAGGTGCAATTCTGAAATTTTTTGCTTTTTCCTGCTCCTCTTAGCATGATAAAGAAGATTCAAAGAGAGTGAGATGCCAGCTCCTTTCATTCAGTCAGTAGCTTCAAACATTTCTGGTATATGAATAACATGATGTTTTTCAATGGCAAAAATCAATGAATATTGTAAATGCACAAACAGTAATTTCTCCGCATTGCAAGGTGCAATTCTGAAATTTTTTGCTTTTTCCTGCTCCTCTTAGCATGATAAAGAAGATTCAAAGAGAGTGAGATGCCAGCTCCTTTCATTCAGTCAGTAGCTTCAATCATTTCTGGACGTTTTTCAATGGCAAAAATCATTGAATATTGTAAATGCACAAACAGTAATTTCTCCGCATTGCAAGGTGCAATTCTGAAATTTTTTGCTTTTTCCTGCTCCTCTTAGCATGATAAAGAAGATTCAAAGAGAGTGAGATGCCAGCTCCTTTCATTCAGTCAGTAGCTTCAATCATTTCTGGTATATGAATAACATGATGTTTTTCAATGGCAAAAATCAATGAATATTGTAAATGCACAAACAGTAATTTCTCCGCATTGCAAGGTGCAATTCTGAAATTTTTTGCTTTTTCCTGCTCCTCTTAGCATGATAAAGAAGATTCAAAGAGCGTGAGATGCCAGCTCCTTTCATTCAGTCAGTAGCTTCAATCATTTCTGGACGTTTTTCAATGGCAAAAATCAATGAATATTGTAAATGCACAAACAGTAATTTCTCCGCATTGCAAGGTGAAATTCTGAAATTTTTTGCTTTTTCCTGCTCCTCTTAGCATGATAAACAAGATTCAAAGAGAGTGAGATGCCAGCTCCTTTCATTCAGTCAGTAGCTTCAATCATTTCTGGACGTTTTTCAATGGCAAAAATCAATGAATATTGTAAATGCACAAACAGTAATTTCTCCGCATTGCAAGGTGCAATTCTGAAATTTTTTGCTTTTTCCTGCTCCTCTTAGCATGATAAACAAGATTCAAAGAGAGTGAGTTGCCAGCTCCTTTCATTCAGTCAGTAGCTTCAATCATTTCTGGACGTTTTTCAATGGCAAAAATCAATGAATATTGTAAATGCACAAACAGTAATTTCTCCGCATTGCAAGGTGCAATTCTGAAATTTTTTGCTTTTTCCTGCTCCTCTTAGCATGATAAAGAAGATTCAAAGAGAGTGAGATGCCAGCTCCTTTCATTCAGTCAGTAGCTTCAAACATTTCTGGTATATGAATAACATGATGTTTTTCAATGGCAAAAATCAATGAATATTGTAAATGCACAAACAGTAATTTCTCCGCATTGCAAGGTGCAATTCTGAAATTTTTTGCTTTTTCCTGCTCCTCTTAGCATGATAAAGAAGATTCAAAGAGAGTGAGATGCCAGCTCCTTTCATTCAGTCAGTAGCTTCAATCATTTCTGGACGTTTTTCAATGGCAAAAATCAATGAATATTGTAAATGCACAAAGAGTAATTTCTCCGCATTGCAAGGTGCAATTCTGAAATTTTTTGCTTTTTCCTGCTCCTCTTAGCATGATAAAGAAGATTCAAAGAGAGTGAGATGCCAGCTCCTTTCATTCAGTCAGTAGCTTCAAACATTTCTGGTATATGAATAACATGATGTTTTTCAATGGCAAAAATCAATGAATATTGTAAATGCACAAACAGTAATTTCTCCGCATTGCAAGGTGCAATTCTGAAATTTTTTGCTTTTTCCTGCTCCTCTTAGCATGATAAAGAAGATTCAAAGAGAGTGAGATGCCAGCTCCTTTCATTCAGTCAGTAGCTTCAATCATTTCTGGACGTTTTTCAATGGCAAAAATCATTGAATATTGTAAATGCACAAACAGTAATTTCTCCGCATTGCAAGGTGCAATTCTGAAATTTTTTGCTTTTTCCTGCTCCTCTTAGCATGATAAAGAAGATTCAAAGAGAGTGAGATGCCAGCTCCTTTCATTCAGTCAGTAGCTTCAATCATTTCTGGTATATGAATAACATGATGTTTTTCAATGGCAAAAATCAATGAATATTGTAAATGCACAAACAGTAATTTCTCCGCATTGCAAGGTGCAATTCTGAAATTTTTTGCTTTTTCCTGCTCCTCTTAGCATGATAAAGAAGATTCAAAGAGCGTGAGATGCCAGCTCCTTTCATTCAGTCAGTAGCTTCAATCATTTCTGGACGTTTTTCAATGGCAAAAATCAATGAATATTGTAAATGCACAAACAGTAATTTCTCCGCATTGCAAGGTGCAATTCTGAAATTTTTTGCTTTTTCCTGCTCCTCTTAGCATGATAAAGAAGATTCAAAGAGAGTGAGATGCCAGCTCCTTTCATTCAGTCAGTAGCTTCAATCATTTCTGGACGTTTTTCAATGGCAAAAATCAATGAATATTGTAAATGCACAAAGAGTAATTTCTCCGCATTGCAAGGTGCAATTCTGAAATTTTTTGCTTTTTCCTGTTCCTCTTAGCATGATAAAGAAGATTCAAAGAGAGTGAGATGCCAGCTCCTTTCATTCAGTCAGTAGCTTCAAACATTTCTGGTATATGAATAACATGATGTTTTTCAATGGCAAAAATCAATGAATATTGTAAATGCACAAACAGTAATTTCTCCGCATTGCAAGGTGCAATTCTGAAATTTTTTGCTTTTTCCTGCTCCTCTTAGCATGATAAAGAAGATTCAAAGAGAGTGAGATGCCAGCTCCTTTCATTCAGTCAGTAGCTTCAATCATTTCTGGACGTTTTTCAATGGCAAAAATCATTGAATATTGTAAATGCACAAACAGTAATTTCTCCGCATTGCAAGGTGCAATTCTGAAATTTTTTGCTTTTTCCTGCTCCTCTTAGCATGATAAAGAAGATTCAAAGAGAGTGAGATGCCAGCTCCTTTCATTCAGTCAGTAGCTTCAATCATTTCTGGTATATGAATAACATGATGTTTTTCAATGGCAAAAATCAATGAATATTGTAAATGCACAAACAGTAATTTCTCCGCATTGCATGGTGCAATTCTGAAATTTTTTGCTTTTTCCTGCTCCTCTTAGCATGATAAAGAAGATTCAAAGAGCGTGAGATGCCAGCTCCTTTCATTCAGTCAGTAGCTTCAATCATTTCTGGACGTTTTTCAATGGCAAAAATCAATGAATATTGTAAATGCACAAACAGTAATTTCTCCGCATTGCAAGGTGAAATTCTGAAATTTTTTGCTTTTTCCTGCTCCTCTTAGCATGATAAACAAGATTCAAAGAGAGTGAGATGCCAGCTCCTTTCATTCAGTCAGTAGCTTCAATCATTTCTGGACGTTTTTCAATGGCAAAAATCAATGAATATTGTAAATGCACAAACAGTAATTTCTCCGCATTGCAAGGTGCAATTCTGAAATTTTTTGCTTTTTCCTGCTCCTCTTAGCATGATAAACAAGATTCAAAGAGAGTGAGATGCCAGCTCCTTTCATTCAGTCAGTAGCTTCAATCATTTCTGGACGTTTTTCAATGGCAAAAATCAATGAATATTGTAAATGCACAAACAGTAATTTCTCCGCATTGCAAGGTGCAATTCTGAAATTTTTTGCTTTTTCCTGCTCCTCTTAGCATGATAAAGAAGATTCAAAGAGAGTGAGATGCCAGCTCCTTTCATTCAGTCAGTAGCTTCAAACATTTCTGGTATATGAATAACATGATGTTTTTCAATGGCAAAAATCAATGAATATTGTAAATGCACAAACAGTAATTTCTCCGCATTGCAAGGTGCAATTCTGAAATTTTTTGCTTTTTCCTGCTCCTCTTAGCATGATAAAGAAGATTCAAAGAGAGTGAGATGCCAGCTCCTTTCATTCAGTCAGTAGCTTCAATCATTTCTGGACGTTTTTCAATGGCAAAAATCAATGAATATTGTAAATGCACAAACAGTAATTTCTCCGCATTGCAAGGTGCAATTCTGAAATTTTTTGCTTTTTCCTGCTCCTCTTAGCATGATAAAGAAGATTCAAAGAGAGTGAGATGCCAGCTCCTTTCATTCAGTCAGTAGCTTCAATCATTTCTGGACGTTTTTCAATGGCAAAAATCAATGAATATTGTAAATGCACAAACAGTAATTTCTCCGCATTGCAAGGTGCAATTCTGAAATTTTTTGCTTTTTCCTGCTCCTCTTAGCATGATAAACAAGATTCAAAGAGAGTGAGATGCCAGCTCCTTTCATTCAGTCAGTAGCTTCAATCATTTCTGGACGTTTTTCAATGGCAAAAATCAATGAATATTGTAAATGCACAAACAGTAATTTCTCCGCATTGCAAGGTGCAATTCTGAAATTTTTTGCTTTTTCCTGCTCCTCTTAGCATGATAAACAAGATTCAAAGAGAGTGAGATGCCAGCTCCTTTCATTCAGTCAGTAGCTTCAATCATTTCTGGACGTTTTTCAATGGCAAAAATCAATGAATATTGTAAATGCACAAACAGTAATTTCTCCGCATTGCAAGGTGCAATTCTGAAATTTTTTGCTTTTTCCTGCTCCTCTTAGCATGATAAAGAAGATTCAGAGAGTGAGATGCCAGCTCCTTTCATTCAGTCAGTAGCTTCAAACATTTCTGGTATATGAATAACATGATGTTTTTCAATGGCAAAAATCAATGAATATTGTAAATGCACAAACAGTAATTTCTCCGCATTGCAAGGTGCAATTCTGAAATTTTTTGCTTTTTCCTGCTCCTCTTAGCATGATAAAGAAGATTCAAAGAGAGTGAGATGCCAGCTCCTTTCATTCAGTCAGTAGCTTCAATCATTTCTGGACGTTTTTCAATGGCAAAAATCAATGAATATTGTAAATGCACAAACAGTAATTTCTCCGCATTGCAAGGTGTAATTCTGAAATTTTTTGCTTTTTCCTGCTCCTCTTAGCATGATAAACAAGATTCAAAGAGAGTGAGATGCCAGCTCCTTTCATTCAGTCAGTAGCTTCAATCATTTCTGGACGTTTTTCAATGGCAAAAATCAATGAATATTGTAAATGCACAAACAGTAATTTCTCCGCATTGCAAGGTGCAATTCTGAAATTTTTTGCTTTTTCCTGCTCCTCTTAGCATGATAAAGAAGATTCAAAGAGAGTGAGATGCCAGCTCCTTTCATTCAGTCAGTAGCTTCAAACATTTCTGGTATATGAATAACATGATGTTTTTCAATGGCAAAAATCAATGAATATTGTAAATGCACAAACAGTAATTTCTCCGCATTGCAAGGTGCAATTCTGAAATTTTTTGCTTTTTCCTGCTCCTCTTAGCATGATAAAGAAGATTCAAAGAGAGTGAGATGCCAGCTCCTTTCATTCAGTCAGTAGCTTCAATCATTTCTGGACGTTTTTCAATGGCAAAAATCAATGAATATTGTAAATGCACAAACAGTAATTTCTCCGCATTGCAAGGTGCAATTCTGAAATTTTTTGCTTTTTCCTGCTCCTCTTAGCATGATAAAGAAGATTCAAAGAGAGTGAGATGCCAGCTCCTTTCATTCAGTCAGTAGCTTCAATCATTTCTGGACGTTTTTCAATGGCAAAAATCAATGAATATTGTAAATGCACAAAGAGTAATTTCTCCGCATTGCAAGGTGCAATTCTGAAATTTTTTGCTTTTTCCTGCTCCTCTTAGCATGATAAAGAAGATTCAAAGAGAGTGAGATGCCAGCTCCTTTCATTCAGTCAGTAGCTTCAAACATTTCTGGTATATGAATAACATGATGTTTTTCAATGGCAAAAATCAATGAATATTGTAAATGCACAAACAGTAATTTCTCCGCATTGCAAGGTGCAATTCTGAAATTTTTTGCTTTTTCCTGCTCCTCTTAGCATGATAAAGAAGATTCAAAGAGAGTGAGATGCCAGCTCCTTTCATTCAGTCAGTAGCTTCAATCATTTCTGGACGTTTTTCAATGGCAAAAATCATTGAATATTGTAAATGCACAAACAGTAATTTCTCCGCATTGCAAGGTGCAATTCTGAAATTTTTTGCTTTTTCCTGCTCCTCTTAGCATGATAAAGAAGATTCAAAGAGAGTGAGATGCCAGCTCCTTTCATTCAGTCAGTAGCTTCAATCATTTCTGGTATATGAATAACATGATGTTTTTCAATGGCAAAAATCAATGAATATTGTAAATGCACAAACAGTAATTTCTCCGCATTGCAAGGTGCAATTCTGAAATTTTTTGCTTTTTCCTGCTCCTCTTAGCATGATAAAGAAGATTCAAAGAGCGTGAGATGCCAGCTCCTTTCATTCAGTCAGTAGCTTCAATCATTTCTGGACGTTTTTCAATGGCAAAAATCAATGAATATTGTAAATGCACAAACAGTAATTTCTCCGCATTGCAAGGTGAAATTCTGAAATTTTTTGCTTTTTCCTGCTCCTCTTAGCATGATAAACAAGATTCAAAGAGAGTGAGATGCCAGCTCCTTTCATTCAGTCAGTAGCTTCAATCATTTCTGGATGTTTTTCAATGGCAAAAATCAATGAATATTGTAAATGCACAAACAGTAATTTCTCCGCATTGCAAGGTGCAATTCTGAAATTTTTTGCTTTTTCCTGCTCCTCTTAGCATGATAAACAAGATTCAAAGAGAGTGAGTTGCCAGCTCCTTTCATTCAGTCAGTAGCTTCAATCATTTCTGGACGTTTTTCAATGGCAAAAATCAATGAATATTGTAAATGCACAAACAGTAATTTCTCCGCATTGCAAGGTGCAATTCTGAAATTTTTTGCTTTTTCCTGCTCCTCTTAGCATGATAAAGAAGATTCAAAGAGAGTGAGATGCCAGCTCCTTTCATTCAGTCAGTAGCTTCAAACATTTCTGGTATATGAATAACATGATGTTTTTCAATGGCAAAAATCAATGAATATTGTAAATGCACAAACAGTAATTTCTCCGCATTGCAAGGTGCAATTCTGAAATTTTTTGCTTTTTCCTGCTCCTCTTAGCATGATAAAGAAGATTCAAAGAGAGTGAGATGCCAGCTCCTTTCATTCAGTCAGTAGCTTCAATCATTTCTGGACGTTTTTCAATGGCAAAAATCAATGAATATTGTAAATGCACAAAGAGTAATTTCTCCGCATTGCAAGGTGCAATTCTGAAATTTTTTGCTTTTTCCTGCTCCTCTTAGCATGATAAAGAAGATTCAAAGAGAGTGAGATGCCAGCTCCTTTCATTCAGTCAGTAGCTTCAAACATTTCTGGTATATGAATAACATGATGTTTTTCAATGGCAAAAATCAATGAATATTGTAAATGCACAAACAGTAATTTCTCCGCATTGCAAGGTGCAATTCTGAAATTTTTTGCTTTTTCCTGCTCCTCTTAGCATGATAAAGAAGATTCAAAGAGAGTGAGATGCCAGCTCCTTTCATTCAGTCAGTAGCTTCAATCATTTCTGGACGTTTTTCAATGGCAAAAATCATTGAATATTGTAAATGCACAAACAGTAATTTCTCCGCATTGCAAGGTGCAATTCTGAAATTTTTTGCTTTTTCCTGCTCCTCTTAGCATGATAAAGAAGATTCAAAGAGAGTGAGATGCCAGCTCCTTTCATTCAGTCAGTAGCTTCAATCATTTCTGGTATATGAATAACATGATGTTTTTCAATGGCAAAAATCAATGAATATTGTAAATGCACAAACAGTAATTTCTCCGCATTGCAAGGTGCAATTCTGAAATTTTTTGCTTTTTCCTGCTCCTCTTAGCATGATAAAGAAGATTCAAAGAGCGTGAGATGCCAGCTCCTTTCATTCAGTCAGTAGCTTCAATCATTTCTGGACGTTTTTCAATGGCAAAAATCAATGAATATTGTAAATGCACAAACAGTAATTTCTCCGCATTGCAAGGTGAAATTCTGAAATTTTTTGCTTTTTCCTGCTCCTCTTAGCATGATAAACAAGATTCAAAGAGAGTGAGATGCCAGCTCCTTTCATTCAGTCAGTAGCTTCAATCATTTCTGGACGTTTTTCAATGGCAAAAATCAATGAATATTGTAAATGCACAAACAGTAATTTCTCCGCATTGCAAGGTGCAATTCTGAAATTTTTTGCTTTTTCCTGCTCCTCTTAGCATGATAAACAAGATTCAAAGAGAGTGAGATGCCAGCTCCTTTCATTCAGTCAGTAGCTTCAATCATTTCTGGACGTTTTTCAATGGCAAAAATCAATGAATATTGTAAATGCACAAACAGTAATTTCTCCGCATTGCAAGGTGCAATTCTGAAATTTTTTGCTTTTTCCTGCTCCTCTTAGCATGATAAAGAAGATTCAAAGAGAGTGAGATGCCAGCTCCTTTCATTCAGTCAGTAGCTTCAAACATTTCTGGTATATGAATAACATGATGTTTTTCAATGGCAAAAATCAATGAATATTGTAAATGCACAAACAGTAATTTCTCCGCATTGCAAGGTGCAATTCTGAAATTTTTTGCTTTTTCCTGCTCCTCTTAGCATGATAAAGAAGATTCAAAGAGAGTGAGATGCCAGCTCCTTTCATTCAGTCAGTAGCTTCAATCATTTCTGGACGTTTTTCAATGGCAAAAATCAATGAATATTGTAAATGCACAAACAGTAATTTCTCCGCATTGCAAGGTGCAATTCTGAAATTTTTTGCTTTTTCCTGCTCCTCTTAGCATGATAAAGAAGATTCAAAGTGAGTGAGATGCCAGCTCCTTTCATTCAGTCAGTAGCTTCAATCATTTCTGGACGTTTTTCAATGGCAAAAATCATTGAATATTGTAAATGCACAAACAGTAATTTCTCCGCATTGCAAGGTGCAATTCTGAAATTTTTTGCTTTTTCCTGCTCCTCTTAGCATGATAAAGAAGATTCAAAGAGAGTGAGATGCCAGCTCCTTTCATTCAGTCAGTAGCTTCAATCATTTCTGGTATATGAATAACATGATGTTTTTCAATGGCAAAAATCAATGAATATTGTAAATGCACAAACAGTAATTTCTCCGCATTGCAAGGTGCAATTCTGAAATTTTTTGCTTTTTCCTGCTCCTCTTAGCATGATAAACAAGATTCAAAGAGAGTGAGATGCCAGCTCCTTTCATTCAGTCAGTAGCTTCAATCATTTCTGGACGTTTTTCAATGGCAAAAATCAATGAATATTGTAAATGCACAAACAGTAATTTCTCCGCATTGCAAGGTGCAATTCTGAAATTTTTTGCTTTTTCCTGCTCCTCTTAGCATGATAAACAATATTCAAAGAGAGTGAGATGCCAGCTCCTTTCATTCAGTCAGTAGCTTCAATCATTTCTGGACGTTTTTCAATGGCAAAAATCAATGAATATTGTAAATGCACAAAGAGTAATTTCTCCGCATTGCAAGGTGCAATTCTGAAATTTTTTGCTTTTTCCTGCTCCTCTTAGCATGACAAAGAAGATTCAAAGAGAGTGAGATGCCAGCTCCTTTCATTCAGTCAGTAGCTTCAAACATTTCTGGTATATGAATAACATGATGTTTTTCAATGGCAAAAATCAATGAATATTGTAAATGCACAAACAGTAATTTCTCCGCATTGCAAGGTGCAATTCTGAAATTTTTTGCTTTTTCCTGCTCCTCTTAGCATGATAAAGAAGATTCAAAGAGAGTGAGATGCCAGCTCCTTTCATTCAGTCAGTAGCTTCAATCATTTCTGGACAGTTTTCAATGGCAAAAATCAATGAATATTGTAAATGCACAAACAGTAATTTCTCCGCATTGCAAGGTGCAATTCTGAAATTTTTTGCTTTTTCCTGCTCCTCTTAGCATGATAAAGAAGATTCAAAGAGAGTGAGATGCCAGCTCCTTTCATTCAGTCAGTAGCTTCAATCATTTCTGGACGTTTTTCAATGGCAAAAATCAATGAATATTGTAAATGCACAAAGAGTAATTTCTCCGCATTGCAAGGTGCAATTCTGAAATTTTTTGCTTTTTCCTGCTCCTCTTAGCATGATAAAGAAGATTCAAAGAGAGTGAGATGCCAGCTCCTTTCATTCAGTCAGTAGCTTCAAACATTTCTGGTATATGAATAACATGATGTTTTTCAATGGCAAAAATCAATGAATATTGTAAATGCACAAACAGTAATTTCTCCGCATTGCAAGGTGCAATTCTGAAATTTTTTGCTTTTTCCTGCTCCTCTTAGCATGATAAAGAAGATTCAAAGAGAGTGAGATGCCAGCTCCTTTCATTCAGTCAGTAGCTTCAATCATTTCTGGACATTTTTCAATGGCAAAAATCAATGAATATTGTAAATGCACAAACAGTAATTTCTCCGCATTGCAAGGTGCAATTCTGAAATTTTTTGCTTTTTCCTGCTCCTCTTAGCATAAAGAAGATTCAAAGAGAGTGAGATGCCAGCTCCTTTCATTCAGTCAGTAGCTTCAATCATTTCTGGACGTTTTTCAAGGGCAAAAATCAATGAATATTGTAAATGCACAAAGAGTAATTTCTCCGCATTGCAAGGTGCAATTCTGAAATTTTTTGCTTTTTCCTGCTCCTCTTAGCATGATAAAGAAGATTCAAAGAGAGTGAGATGCCAGCTCCTTTCATTCAGTCAGTAGCTTCAATCATTTCTGGACGTTTTTCAATGGCAAAAATCAATGAATATTGTAAATGCACAAACAGTAATTTCTCCGCATTGCAAGGTGCAATTCTGAAATTTTTTGCTTTTTCCTGCTCCTCTTAGCATGATAAAGAAGATTCAAAGTGAGTGAGATGCCAGCTCCTTTCATTCAGTCAGTAGCTTCAATCATTTCTGGACGTTTTTCAATGGCAAAAATCATTGAATATTGTAAATGCACAAACAGTAATTTCTCCGCATTGCAAGGTGCAATTCTGAAATTTTTTGCTTTTTCCTGCTCCTCTTAGCATGATAAAGAAGATTCAAAGAGAGTGAGATGCCAGCTCCTTTCATTCAGTCAGTAGCTTCAATCATTTCTGGTATATGAATAACATGATGTTTTTCAATGGCAAAAATCAATGAATATTGTAAATGCACAAACAGTAATTTCTCCGCATTGCAAGGTGCAATTCTGAAATTTTTTGCTTTTTCCTGCTCCTCTTAGCATGATAAACAAGATTCAAAGAGAGTGAGATGCCAGCTCCTTTCATTCAGTCAGTAGCTTCAATCATTTCTGGACGTTTTTCAATGGCAAAAATCAATGAATATTGTAAATGCACAAACAGTAATTTCTCCGCATTGCAAGGTGCAATTCTGAAATTTTTTGCTTTTTCCTGCTCCTCTTAGCATGATAAACAATATTCAAAGAGAGTGAGATGCCAGCTCCTTTCATTCAGTCAGTAGCTTCAATCATTTCTGGACGTTTTTCAATGGCAAAAATCAATGAATATTGTAAATGCACAAAGAGTAATTTCTCCGCATTGCAAGGTGCAATTCTGAAATTTTTTGCTTTTTCCTGCTCCTCTTAGCATGACAAAGAAGATTCAAAGAGAGTGAGATGCCAGCTCCTTTCATTCAGTCAGTAGCTTCAAACATTTCTGGTATATGAATAACATGATGTTTTTCAATGGCAAAAATCAATGAATATTGTAAATGCACAAACAGTAATTTCTCCGCATTGCAAGGTGCAATTCTGAAATTTTTTGCTTTTTCCTGCTCCTCTTAGCATGATAAAGAAGATTCAAAGAGAGTGAGATGCCAGCTCCTTTCATTCAGTCAGTAGCTTCAATCATTTCTGGACAGTTTTCAATGGCAAAAATCAATGAATATTGTAAATGCACAAACAGTAATTTCTCCGCATTGCAAGGTGCAATTCTGAAATTTTTTGCTTTTTCCTGCTCCTCTTAGCATGATAAAGAAGATTCAAAGAGAGTGAGATGCCAGCTCCTTTCATTCAGTCAGTAGCTTCAATCATTTCTGGACGTTTTTCAATGGCAAAAATCAATGAATATTGTAAATGCACAAAGAGTAATTTCTCCGCATTGCAAGGTGCAATTCTGAAATTTTTTGCTTTTTCCTGCTCCTCTTAGCATGATAAAGAAGATTCAAAGAGAGTGAGATGCCAGCTCCTTTCATTCAGTCAGTAGCTTCAAACATTTCTGGTATATGAATAACATGATGTTTTTCAATGGCAAAAATCAATGAATATTGTAAATGCACAAACAGTAATTTCTCCGCATTGCAAGGTGCAATTCTGAAATTTTTTGCTTTTTCCTGCTCCTCTTAGCATGATAAAGAAGATTCAAAGAGAGTGAGATGCCAGCTCCTTTCATTCAGTCAGTAGCTTCAATCATTTCTGGACATTTTTCAATGGCAAAAATCAATGAATATTGTAAATGCACAAACAGTAATTTCTCCGCATTGCAAGGTGCAATTCTGAAATTTTTTGCTTTTTCCTGCTCCTCTTAGCATAAAGAAGATTCAAAGAGAGTGAGATGCCAGCTCCTTTCATTCAGTCAGTAGCTTCAATCATTTCTGGACGTTTTTCAAGGGCAAAAATCAATGAATATTGTAAATGCACAAAGAGTAATTTCTCCGCATTGCAAGGTGCAATTCTGAAATTTTTTGCTTTTTCCTGCTCCTCTTAGCATGATAAAGAAGATTCAAAGAGAGTGAGATGCCAGCTCCTTTCATTCAGTCAGTAGCTTCAAACATTTCTAGGTATATGAATAACATGATGTTTTTCAATGGCAAAAATCAATGAATATTGTAAATGCACAAACAGTAATTTCTCCGCATTGCCAGGTGCAATTCTGAAATTTTTTGCTTTTTCCTGCTCCTCTTAGCATGATAAAGAAGATTCAAAGAGAGTGAGATGCCAGCTCCTTTCATTCAGTCAGTAGCTTCAATCATTTCTGGACGTTTTTCAATGGCAAAAATCATTGAATATTGTAAATGCACAAACAGTAATTTCTCCGCATTGCAAGGTGCAATTCTGAAATTTTTTGCTTTTTCCTGCTCCTCTTAGCATGATAAAGAAGATTCAAAGAGAGTGAGATGCCAGCTCCTTTCATTCAGTCAGTAGCTTCAATCATTTCTGGTATATGAATAACATGATGTTTTTCAATGGCAAAAATCAATGAATATTGTAAATGCACAAACAGTAATTTCTCCGCATTGCAAGGTGCAATTCTGAAATTTGTTGCTTTTTCCTGCTCCTCTTAGCATGATAAAGAAGATTCAAAGAGAGTGAGATGCCAGCTCCTTTCATTCAGTCAGTAGCTTCAATCATTTCTGGACGTTTTTCAATGGCAAAAATCAATGAATATTGTAAATGCACAAACAGTAATTTCTCCGCATTGCAAGGTGCAATTCTGAAATTTTTTGCTTTTTCCTGCTCCTCTTAGCATGATAAACAAGATTCAAAGAGAGTGAGATGCCAGCTCCTTTCATTCAGTCAGTAGCTTTAATCATTTCTGGACGTTTTTCAATGGCAAAAATCAATGAATATTGTAAATGCACAAAGAGTAATTTCTCCGCATTGCAAGGTGCAATTCTGAAATTTTTTGCTTTTTCCTGCTCCTCTTAGCATGATAAAGAAGATTCAAAGAGAGTGAGATGCCAGCTCCTTTCATTCAGTCAGTAGCTTCAAACATTTCTGGTATATGAATAACATGATGTTTTTCAATGGCAAAAATCAATGAATATTGTAAATGCACAAACAGTAATTTCTCCGCATTGCAAGGTGCAATTCTGAAATTTTTTGCTTTTTCCTGCTCCTCTTAGCATGATAAAGAAGATTCAAAGAGAGTGAGATGCCAGCTCCTTTCATTCAGTCAGTAGCTTCAATCATTTCTGGACGTTTTTCAATGGCAAAAATCATTGAATATTGTAAATGCACAAACAGTAATTTCTCCGCATTGCAAGGTGCAATTCTGAAATTTTTTGCTTTTTCCTGCTCCTCTAAGCATGATAAAGAAGATTCAAAGAGAGTGAGATGCCAGCTCCTTTCATTCAGTCAGTAGCTTCAATCATTTCTGGACGTTTTTCAATGGCAAAAATCAATGAATATTGGAAATGCACAAACAGTAATTTCTCCGCATTGCAAGGTGCAATTCTGAAATTTTTTGATTTTTCCTGCTCCTCTTAGCATGATAAAGAAGATTCAAAGAGAGTGAGATGCCAGCTCCTTTCATTCAGTCAGTAGCTTTAATCATTTCTGGACGTTTTTCAATGGCAAAAATCAATGAATATTGTAAATGCACAAAGAGTAATTTCTCCGCATTGCAAGGTGCAATTCTGAAATTTTTTGCTTTTTCCTGCTCCTCTTAGCATGATAAAGAAGATTCAAAGAGAGTGAGATGCCAGCTCCTTTCATTTAGTCAGTAGCTTCAAACATTTCTGGTATATGAATAACATGATGTTTTTCAATGGCAAAAATCAATGAATATTGTAAATGCACAAACAGTAATTTCTCCGCATTGCAAGGTGCAATTCTGAAATTTTTTGCTTTTTCCTGCTCCTCTTAGCATGATAAAGAAGATTCAAAGAGAGTGAGATGCCAGCTCCTTTCATTCAGTCAGTAGCTTCAATCATTTCTGGACGTTTTTCAATGGCAAAAATCATTGAATATTGTAAATGCACAAACAGTAATTTCTCCGCATTGCAAGGTGCAATTCTGAAATTTTTTGCTTTTTCCTGCTCCTCTTAGCATGATAAAGAAGATTCAAAGAGAGTGAGATGCCAGCTCCTTTCATTCAGTCAGTAGCTTCAATCATTTCTGGTATATGAATAACATGATGTTTTTCAATGGCAAAAATCAATGAATATTGTAAATGCACAAACAGTAATTTCTCCGCATTGCAAGGTGCAATTCTGAAATTTTTTGCTTTTTCCTGCTCCTCTTAGCATGATAAAGAAGATTCAAAGAGAGTGAGATGCCAGCTCCTTTCATTCAGTCAGTAGCTTCAATCATTTCTGGACGTTTTTCAATGGCAAAAATCAATGAATATTGTAAATGCACAAACAGTAATTTCTCCGCATTGCAAGGTGCAATTCTGAAATTTTTTGCTTTTTCCTGCTCCTCTTAGCATGATAAACAATATTCAAAGAGAGTGAGATGCCAGCTCCTTTCATTCAGTCAGTAGCTTCAATCATTTCTGGACGTTTTTCAATGGCAAAAATCAATGAATATTGTAAATGCACAAAGAGTAATTTCTCCGCATTGCAAGGTGCAATTCTGAAATTTTTTGCTTTTTCCTGCTCCTCTTAGCATGACAAAGAAGATTCAAAGAGAGTGAGATGCCAGCTCCTTTCATTCAGTCAGTAGCTTCAAACATTTCTGGTATATGAATAACATGATGTTTTTCAATGGCAAAAATCAATGAATATTGTAAATGCACAAACAGTAATTTCTCCGCATTGCAAGGTGCAATTCTGAAATTTTTTGCTTTTTCCTGCTCCTCTTAGCATGATAAAGAAGATTCAAAGAGAGTGAGATGCCAGCTCCTTTCATTCAGTCAGTAGCTTCAATCATTTCTGGACAGTTTTCAATGGCAAAAATCAATGAATATTGTAAATGCACAAACAGTAATTTCTCCGCATTGCAAGGTGCAATTCTGAAATTTTTTGCTTTTTCCTGCTCCTCTTAGCATGATAAAGAAGATTCAAAGAGAGTGAGATGCCAGCTCCTTTCATTCAGTCAGTAGCTTCAATCATTTCTGGACGTTTTTCAATGGCAAAAATCAATGAATATTGTAAATGCACAAAGAGTAATTTCTCCGCATTGCAAGGTGCAATTCTGAAATTTTTTGCTTTTTCCTGCTCCTCTTAGCATGATAAAGAAGATTCAAAGAGAGTGAGATGCCAGCTCCTTTCATTCAGTCAGTAGCTTCAAACATTTCTGGTATATGAATAACATGATGTTTTTCAATGGCAAAAATCAATGAATATTGTAAATGCACAAACAGTAATTTCTCCGCATTGCAAGGTGCAATTCTGAAATTTTTTGCTTTTTCCTGCTCCTCTTAGCATGATAAAGAAGATTCAAAGAGAGTGAGATGCCAGCTCCTTTCATTCAGTCAGTAGCTTCAATCATTTCTGGACATTTTTCAATGGCAAAAATCAATGAATATTGTAAATGCACAAACAGTAATTTCTCCGCATTGCAAGGTGCAATTCTGAAATTTTTTGCTTTTTCCTGCTCCTCTTAGCATGATAAAGAAGATTCAAAGAGAGTGAGATGCCAGCTCCTTTCATTCAGTCAGTAGCTTCAATCATTTCTGGACGTTTTTCAAGGGCAAAAATCAATGAATATTGTAAATGCACAAAGAGTAATTTCTCCGCATTGCAAGGTGCAATTCTGAAATTTTTTGCTTTTTCCTGCTCCTCTTAGCATGATAAAGAAGATTCAAAGAGAGTGAGATGCCAGCTCCTTTCATTCAGTCAGTAGCTTCAAACATTTCTGGTATATGAATAACATGATGTTTTTCAATGGCAAAAATCAATGAATATTGTAAATGCACAAACAGTAATTTCTCCGCATTGCAAGGTGCAATTCTGAAATTTTTTGCTTTTTCCTGCTCCTCTTAGCATGATAAACAAGATTCAAAGAGAGTGAGATGCCAGCTCCTTTCATTCAGTCAGTAGCTTCAATCATTTCTGGACGTTTTTCAAGGGCAAAAATCAATGAATATTGTAAATGCACAAAGAGTAATTTCTCCGCATTGCAAGGTGCAATTCTGAAATTTTTTGCTTTTTCCTGCTCCTCTTAGCATGATAAAGAAGATTCAAAGAGAGTGAGATGCCAGCTCCTTTCATTCAGTCAGTAGCTTCAAACATTTCTGGTATATGAATAACATGATGTTTTTCAATGGCAAAAATCAATGAATATTGTAAATGCACAAACAGTAATTTCTCCGCATTGCAAGGTGCAATTCTGAAATTTTTTGCTTTTTCCTGCTCCTCTTAGCATGATAAAGAAGATTCAAAGAGAGTGAGATGCCAGCTCCTTTCATTCAGTCAGTAGCTTCAATCATTTCTGGACGTTTTTCAATGGCAAAAATCATTGAATATTGTAAATGCACAAACAGTAATTTCTCCGCATTGCAAGGTGCAATTCTGAAATTTTTTGCTTTTTCCTGCTCCTCTTAGCATGATAAAGAAGATTCAAAGAGAGTGAGATGCCAGCTCCTTTCATTCAGTCAGTAGCTTCAATCATTTCTGGTATATGAATAACATGATGTTTTTCAATGGCAAAAATCAATGAATATTGTAAATGCACAAACAGTAATTTCTCCGCATTGCAACGTGCAATTCTGAAATTTTTTGCTTTTTCCTGCTCCTCTTAGCATGATAAAGAAGATTCAAAGAGAGTGAGATGCCAGCTCCTTTCATTCAGTCAGTAGCTTCAATCATTTCTGGACGTTTTTCAATGGCAAAAATCAATGAATATTGTAAATGCACAAACAGTAATTTCTGCGCATTGCAAGGTGCAATTCTGAAATTTTTTGCTTTTTCCTGCTCCTCTTAGCATGATAAAGAAGATTCAAAGAGAGTGAGATGCCAGCTCCTTTCATTCAGTCAGTAGCTTCAATCATTTCTGGACGTTTTTCAATGGCAAAAATCATTGAATATTGTAAATGCACAAACAGTAATTTCTCCGCATTGCAAGGTGCAATTCTGAAATTTTTTGCTTTTTCCTGCTCCTCTTAGCATGACAAAGAAGATTCAAAGAGAGTGAGATGCCAGCTCCTTTCATTCAGTCAGTAGCTTCAAACATTTCTGGTATATGAATAACATGATGTTTTTCAATGGCAAAAATCAATGAATATTGTAAATGCACAAACAGTAATTTCTCCGCATTGCAAGGTGCAATTCTGAAATTTTTTGCTTTTTCCTGCTCCTCTTAGCATGATAAAGAAGATTCAAAGAGAGTGAGATGCCAGCTCCTTTCATTCAGTCAGTAGCTTCAATCATTTCTGGACAGTTTTCAATGGCAAAAATCAATGAATATTGTAAATGCACAAACAGTAATTTCTCCGCATTGCAAGGTGCAATTCTGAAATTTTTTGCTTTTTCCTGCTCCTCTTAGCATGATAAAGAAGATTCAAAGAGAGTGAGATGCCAGCTCCTTTCATTCAGTCAGTAGCTTCAATCATTTCTGGACGTTTTTCAATGGCAAAAATCAATGAATATTGTAAATGCACAAAGAGTAATTTCTCCGCATTGCAAGGTGCAATTCTGAATTTTTTTGCTTTTTCCTGCTCCTCTTAGCATGATAAAGAAGATTCAAAGAGAGTGAGATGCCAGCTCCTTTCATTCAGTCAGTAGCTTCAATCATTTCTGGACATTTTTCAATGGCAAAAATCAATGAATATTGTAAATGCACAAACAGTAATTTCTCCGCATTGCAAGGTGCAATTCTGAAATTTTTTGCTTTTTCCTGCTCCTCTTAGCATGATAAAGAAGATTCAAAGAGAGTGAGATGCCAGCTCCTTTCATTCAGTCAGTAGCTTCAATCATTTCTGGACGTTTTTCAAGGGCAAAAATCAATGAATATTGTAAATGCACAAAGAGTAATTTCTCCGCATTGCAAGGTGCAATTCTGAAATTTTTTGCTTTTTCCTGCTCCTCTTAGCATGATAAAGAAGATTCAAAGAGAGTGAGATGCCAGCTCCTTTCATTCAGTCAGTAGCTTCAAACATTTCTGGTATATGAATAACATGATGTTTTTCAATGGCAAAAATCAATGAATATTGTAAATGCACAAACAGTAATTTCTCCGCATTGCCAGGTGCAATTCTGAAATTTTTTGCTTTTTCCTGCTCCTCTTAGCATGATAAAGAAGATTCAAAGAGAGTGAGATGCCAGCTCCTTTCATTCAGTCAGTAGCTTCAATCATTTCTGGACGTTTTTCAATGGCAAAAATCATTGAATATTGTAAATGCACAAACAGTAATTTCTCCGCATTGCAAGGTGCAATTCTGAAATTTTTTGCTTTTTCCTGCTCCTCTTAGCATGATAAAGAAGATTCAAAGAGAGTGAGATGCCAGCTCCTTTCATTCAGTCAGTAGCTTCAATCATTTCTGGTATATGAATAACATGATGTTTTTCAATGGCAAAAATCAATGAATATTGTAAATGCACAAACAGTAATTTCTCCGCATTGCAACGTGCAATTCTGAAATTTTTTGCTTTTTCCTGCTCCTCTTAGCATGATAAAGAAGATTCAAGAGAGTGAGATGCCAGCTCCTTTCATTCAGTCAGTAGCTTCAATCATTTCTGGACGTTTTTCAATGGCAAAAATCAATGAATATTGTAAATGCACAAACAGTAATTTCTGCGCATTGCAAGGTGCAATTCTGAAATTTTTTGCTTTTTCCTGCTCCTCTTAGCATGATAAAGAAGATTCAAAGAGAGTGAGATGCCAGCTCCTTTCATTCAGTCAGTAGCTTCAATCATTTCTGGACGTTTTTCAATGGCAAAAATCATTGAATATTGTAAATGCACAAACAGTAATTTCTCCGCATTGCAAGGTGCAATTCTGAAATTTTTTGCTTTTTCCTGCTCCTCTTAGCATGATAAAGAAGATTCAAAGAGAGTGAGATGCCAGCTCCTTTCATTCAGTCAGTAGCTTCAATCATTTCTGGTATATGAATAACATGATGTTTTTCAATGGCAAAAATCAATGAATATTGTAAATGCACAAACAGTAATTTCTGCGCATTGCAAGGTGCAATTCTGAAATTTGTTGCTTTTTCCTGCTCCTCTTAGCATGATAAAGAAGATTCAAAGAGAGTGAGATGCCAGCTCCTTTCATTCAGTCAGTAGCTTCAATCATTTCTGGACGTTTTTCAATGGCAAAAATCAATGAATATTGTAAATGCACAAACAGTAATTTCTCCGCATTGCAAGGTGCAATTCTGAAATTTTTTGCTTTTTCCTGCTCCTCTTAGCATGATAAACAAGATTCAAAGAGAGTGAGATGCCAGCTCCTTTCATTCAGTCAGTAGCTTTAATCATTTCTGGACGTTTTTCAATGGCAAAAATCAATGAATATTGTAAATGCACAAAGAGTAATTTCTCCGCATTGCAAGGTGCAATTCTGAAATTTTTTGCTTTTTCCTGCTCCTCTTAGCATGATAAAGAAGATTCAAAGAGAGTGAGATGCCAGCTCCTTTCATTCAGTCAGTAGCTTCAAACATTTCTGGTATATGAATAACATGATGTTTTTCAATGGCAAAAATCAATGAATATTGTAAATGCACAAACAGTAATTTCTCCGCATTGCAAGGTGCAATTCTGAAATTTTTTGCTTTTTCCTGCTCCTCTAAGCATGATAAAGAAGATTCAAAGAGAGTGAGATGCCAGCTCCTTTCATTCAGTCAGTAGCTTCAATCATTTCTGGACGTTTTTCAATGGCAAAAATCAATGAATATTGTAAATGCACAAACAGTAATTTCTCCGCATTGCAAGGTGCAATTCTGAAATTTTTTGATTTTTCCTGCTCCTCTTAGCATGATAAAGAAGATTCAAAGAGAGTGAGATGCCAGCTCCTTTCATTCAGTCAGTAGCTTTAATCATTTCTGGACGTTTTTCAATGGCAAAAATCAATGAATATTGTAAATGCACAAAGAGTAATTTCTCCGCATTGCAAGGTGCAATTCTGAAATTTTTTGCTTTTTCCTGCTCCTCTTAGCATGATAAAGAAGATTCAAAGAGAGTGAGATGCCAGCTCCTTTCATTCAGTCAGTAGCTTCAATCATTTCTGGACGTTTTTCAATGGCAAAAATCAATGAATATTGTAAATGCACAAACAGTAATTTCTGCGCATTGCAAGGTGCAATTCTGAAATTTTTTGCTTTTTCCTGCTCCTCTTAGCATGATAAAGAAGATTCAAAGAGAGTGAGATGCCAGCTCCTTTCATTCAGTCAGTAGCTTCAATCATTTCTGGACGTTTTTCAATGGCAAAAATCATTGAATATTGTAAATGCACAAACAGTAATTTCTCCGCATTGCAAGGTGCAATTCTGAAATTTTTTGCTTTTTCCTGCTCCTCTTAGCATGATAAAGAAGATTCAAAGAGAGTGAGATGCCAGCTCCTTTCATTCAGTCAGTAGCTTCAATCATTTCTGGTATATGAATAACATGATGTTTTTCAATGGCAAAAATCAATGAATATTGTAAATGCACAAACAGTAATTTCTCCGCATTGCAAGGTGCAATTCTGAAATTTGTTGCTTTTTCCTGCTCCTCTTAGCATGATAAAGAAGATTCAAAGAGAGTGAGATGCCAGCTCCTTTCATTCAGTCAGTAGCTTCAATCATTTCTGGACGTTTTTCAATGGCAAAAATCAATGAATATTGTAAATGCACAAACAGTAATTTCTCCGCATTGCAAGGTGCAATTCTGAAATTTTTTGCTTTTTCCTGCTCCTCTTAGCATGATAAACAAGATTCAAAGAGAGTGAGATGCCAGCTCCTTTCATTCAGTCAGTAGCTTCAATCATTTCTGGACATTTTTCAATGGCAAAAATCAATGAATATTGTAAATGCACAAACAGTAATTTCTCCGCATTGCAAGGTGCAATTCTGAAATTTTTTGCTTTTTCCTGCTCCTCTTAGCATGATAAAGAAGATTCAAAGAGAGTGAGATGCCAGCTCCTTTCATTCAGTCAGTAGCTTCAATCATTTCTGGACGTTTTTCAAGGGCAAAAATCAATGAATATTGTAAATGCACAAAGAGTAATTTCTCCGCATTGCAAGGTGCAATTCTGAAATTTTTTGCTTTTTCCTGCTCCTCTTAGCATGATAAAGAAGATTCAAAGAGAGTGAGATGCCAGCTCCTTTCATTCAGTCAGTAGCTTCAAACATTTCTGGTATATGAATAACATGATGTTTTTCAATGGCAAAAATCAATGAATATTGTAAATGCACAAAAAGTAATTTCTCCGCATTGCCAGGTGCAATTCTGAAATTTTTTGCTTTTTCCTGCTCCTCTTAGCATGATAAAGAAGATTCAAAGAGAGTGAGATGCCAGCTCCTTTCATTCAGTCAGTAGCTTCAATCATTTCTGGACGTTTTTCAATGGCAAAAATCATTGAATATTGTAAATGCACAAACAGTAATTTCTCCGCATTGCAAGGTGCAATTCTGAAATTTTTTGCTTTTTCCTGCTCCTCTTAGCATGATAAAGAAGATTCAAAGAGAGTGAGATGCCAGCTCCTTTCATTCAGTCAGTAGCTTCAATCATTTCTGGTATATGAATAACATGATGTTTTTCAATGGCAAAAATCAATGAATATTGTAAATGCACAAACAGTAATTTCTCCGCATTGCAACGTGCAATTCTGAAATTTTTTGCTTTTTCCTGCTCCTCTTAGCATGATAAAGAAGATTCAAAGAGAGTGAGATGCCAGCTCCTTTCATTCAGTCAGTAGCTTCAATCATTTCTGGACGTTTTTCAATGGCAAAAATCATTGAATATTGTAAATGCACAAACAGTAATTTCTCCGCATTGCAAGGTGCAATTCTGAAATTTTTTGCTTTTTCCTGCTCCTCTTAGCATGATAAAGAAGATTCAAAGAGAGTGAGATGCTAGCTCCTTTCATTCAGTCAGTAGCTTCAATCATTTCTGGTATATGAATAACATGATGTTTTTCAATGGCAAAAATCAATGAATATTGTAAATGCACAAACAGTAATTTCTCCGCATTGCAAGGTGCAATTCTGAAATTTGTTGCTTTTTCCTGCTCCTCTTAGCATGATAAAGAAGATTCAAAGAGAGTGAGATGCCAGCTCCTTTCATTCAGTCAGTAGCTTCAATCATTTCTGGACGTTTTTCAATGGCAAAAATCAATGAATATTGTAAATGCACAAACAGTAATTTCTCCGCATTGCAAGGTGCAATTCTGAAATTTTTTGCTTTTTCCTGCTCCTCTTAGCATGATAAACAAGATTCAAAGAGAGTGAGATGCCAGCTCCTTTCATTCAGTCAGTAGCTTTAATCATTTCTGGACGTTTTTCAATGGCAAAAATCAATGAATATTGTAAATGCACAAAGAGTAATTTCTCCGCATTGCAAGGTGCAATTCTGAAATTTTTTGCTTTTTCCTGCTCCTCTTAGCATGATAAAGAAGATTCAAAGAGAGTGAGATGCCAGCTCCTTTCATTCAGTCAGTAGCTTCAAACATTTCTGGACGTTTTTCAATGGCAAAAATCATTGAATATTGTAAATGCACAAACAGTAATTTCTCCGCATTGCAAGGTGCAATTCTGAAATTTTTTGCTTTTTCCTGCTCCTCTTAGCATGATAAAGAAGATTCAAAGAGAGTGAGATGCTAGCTCCTTTCATTCAGTCAGTAGCTTCAATCATTTCTGGTATATGAATAACATGATGTTTTTCAATGGCAAAAATCAATGAATATTGTAAATGCACAAACAGTAATTTCTCCGCATTGCAAGGTGCAATTCTGAAATTTGTTGCTTTTTCCTGCTCCTCTTAGCATGATAAAGAAGATTCAAAGAGAGTGAGATGCCAGCTCCTTTCATTCAGTCAGTAGCTTCAATCATTTCTGGACGTTTTTCAATGGCAAAAATCAATGAATATTGTAAATGCACAAACAGTAATTTCTCCGCATTGCAAGGTGCAATTCTGAAATTTTTTGCTTTTTCCTGCTCCTCTTAGCATGATAAACAAGATTCAAAGAGAGTGAGATGCCAGCTCCTTTCATTCAGTCAGTAGCTTTAATCATTTCTGGACGTTTTTCAATGGCAAAAATCAATGAATATTGTAAATGCACAAAGAGTAATTTCTCCGCATTGCAAGGTGCAATTCTGAAATTTTTTGCTTTTTCCTGCTCCTCTTAGCATGATAAAGAAGATTCAAAGAGAGTGAGATGCCAGCTCCTTTCATTCAGTCAGTAGCTTCAAACATTTCTGGTATATGAATAACATGATGTTTTTCAATGGCAAAAATCAATGAATATTGTAAATGCACAAACAGTAATTTCTCCGCATTGCAAGGTGCAATTCTGAAATTTTTTGCTTTTTCCTGCTCCTCTTAGCATTATAAAGAAGATTCAAAGAGAGTGAGATGCCAGCTCCTTTCATTCAGTCAGTAGCTTCAATCATTTCTGGACGTTTTTCAATGGCAAAAATCATTGAATATTGTAAATGCACAAACAGTAATTTCTCCGCATTGCAAGGTGCAATTCTGAAATTTTTTGCTTTTTCCTGCTCCTCTAAGCATGATAAAGAAGATTCAAAGAGAGTGAGATGCCAGCTCCTTTCATTCAGTCAGTAGCTTCAATCATTTCTGGACGTTTTTCAATGGCAAAAATCAATGAATATTGTAAATGCACAAACAGTAATTTCTCCGCATTGCAAGGTGCAATTCTGAAATTTTTTGATTTTTCCTGCTCCTCTTAGCATGATAAAGAAGATTCAAAGAGAGTGAGATGCCAGCTCCTTTCATTCAGTCAGTAGCTTTAATCATTTCTGGACGTTTTTCAATGGCAAAAATCAATGAATATTGTAAATGCACAAAGAGTAATTTCTCCGCATTGCAAGGTGCAATTCTGAAATTTTTTGCTTTTTCCTGCTCCTCTTAGCATGATAAAGAAGATTCAAAGAGAGTGAGATGCCAGCTCCTTTCATTCAGTCAGTAGCTTCAATCATTTCTGGACGTTTTTCAATGGCAAAAATCAATGAATATTGTAAATGCACAAACAGTAATTTCTGCGCGTTGCAAGGTGCAATTCTGAAATTTTTTGCTTTTTCCTGCTCCTCTTAGCATGATAAAGAAGATTCAAAGAGAGTGAGATGCCAGCTCCTTTCATTCAGTCAGTAGCTTCAATCATTTCTGGACGTTTTTCAATGGCAAAAATCATTGAATATTGTAAATGCACAAACAGTAATTTCTCCGCATTGCAAGGTGCAATTCTGAAATTTTTTGCTTTTTCCTGCTCCTCTTAGCATGATAAAGAAGATTCAAAGAGAGTGAGATGCCAGCTCCTTTCATTCAGTCAGTAGCTTCAATCATTTCTGGTATATGAATAACATGATGTTTTTCAATGGCAAAAATCAATGAATATTGTAAATGCACAAACAGTAATTTCTCCGCATTGCAAGGTGCAATTCTGAAATTTGTTGCTTTTTCCTGCTCCTCTTAGCATGATAAAGAAGATTCAAAGAGAGTGAGATGCCAGCTCCTTTCATTCAGTCAGTAGCTTCAATCATTTCTGGACGTTTTTCAATGGCAAAAATCAATGAATATTGTAAATGCACAAACAGTAATTTCTCCGCATTGCAAGGTGCAATTCTGAAATTTTTTGCTTTTTCCTGCTCCTCTTAGCATGATAAACAAGATTCAAAGAGAGTGAGATGCCAGCTCCTTTCATTCAGTCAGTAGCTTCAATCATTTCTGGACATTTTTCAATGGCAAAAATCAATGAATATTGTAAATGCACAAACAGTAATTTCTCCGCATTGCAAGGTGCAATTCTGAAATTTTTTGCTTTTTCCTGCTCCTCTTAGCATGATAAAGAAGATTCAAAGAGAGTGAGATGCCAGCTCCTTTCATTCAGTCAGTAGCTTCAATCATTTCTGGACGTTTTTCAAGGGCAAAAATCAATGAATATTGTAAATGCACAAAGAGTAATTTCTCCGCATTGCAAGGTGCAATTCTGAAATTTTTTGCTTTTTCCTGCTCCTCTTAGCATGATAAAGAAGATTCAAAGAGAGTGAGATGCCAGCTCCTTTCATTCAGTCAGTAGCTTCAAACATTTCTGGTATATGAATAACATGATGTTTTTCAATGGCAAAAATCAATGAATATTGTAAATGCACAAACAGTAATTTCTCCGCATTGCCAGGTGCAATTCTGAAATTTTTTGCTTTTTCCTGCTCCTCTTAGCATGATAAAGAAGATTCAAAGAGAGTGAGATGCCAGCTCCTTTCATTCAGTCAGTAGCTTCAATCATTTCTGGACGTTTTTCAATGGCAAAAATCATTGAATATTGTAAATGCACAAACAGTAATTTCTCCGCATTGCAAGGTGCAATTCTGAAATTTTTTGCTTTTTCCTGCTCCTCTTAGCATGATAAAGAAGATTCAAAGAGAGTGAGATGACAGCTCCTTTCATTCAGTCAGTAGCTTCAATCATTTCTGGTATATGAATAACATGATGTTTTTCAATGGCAAAAATCAATGAATATTGTAAATGCACAAACAGTAATTTCTCCGCATTGCAACGTGCAATTCTGAAATTTTTTGCTTTTTCCTGCTCCTCTTAGCATGATAAAGAAGATTCAAAGAGAGTGAGATGCCAGCTCCTTTCATTCAGTCAGTAGCTTCAATCATTTCTGGACGTTTTTCAATGGCAAAAATCAATGAATATTGTAAATGCACAAACAGTAATTTCTGCGCATTGCAAGGTGCAATTCTGAAATTTTTTGCTTTTTCCTGCTCCTCTTAGCATGATAAAGAAGATTCAAAGAGAGTGAGATGCCAGCTCCTTTCATTCAGTCAGTAGCTTCAATCATTTCTGGACGTTTTTCAATGGCAAAAATCATTGAATATTGTAAATGCACAAACAGTAATTTCTCCGCATTGCAAGGTGCAATTCTGAAATTTTTTGCTTTTTCCTGCTCCTCTTAGCATGATAAAGAAGATTCAAAGAGAGTGAGATGCCAGCTCCTTTCATTCAGTCAGTAGCTTCAATCATTTCTGGTATATGAATAACATGATGTTTTTCAATGGCAAAAATCAATGAATATTGTAAATGCACAAACAGTAATTTCTCCGCATTGCAAGGTGCAATTCTGAAATTTGTTGCTTTTTCCTGCTCCTCTTAGCATGATAAAGAAGATTCAAAGAGAGTGAGATGCCAGCTCCTTTCATTCAGTCAGTAGCTTCAATCATTTCTGGACGTTTTTCAATGGCAAAAATCAATGAATATTGTAAATGCACAAACAGTAATTTCTCCGCATTGCAAGGTGCAATTCTGAAATTTTTTGCTTTTTCCTGCTCCTCTTAGCATGATAAACAAGATTCAAAGAGAGTGAGATGCCAGCTCCTTTCATTCAGTCAGTAGCTTTAATCATTTCTGGACGTTTTTCAATGGCAAAAATCAATGAATATTGTAAATGCACAAAGAGTAATTTCTCCGCATTGCAAGGTGCAATTCTGAAATTTTTTGCTTTTTCCTGCTCCTCTTAGCATGATAAAGAAGATTCAAAGAGAGTGAGATGCCAGCTCCTTTCATTCAGTCAGTAGCTTCAAACATTTCTGGTATATGAATAACATGATGTTTTTCAATGGCAAAAATCAATGAATATTGTAAATGCACAAACAGTAATTTCTCCGCATTGCAAGGTGCAATTCTGAAATTTTTTGCTTTTTCCTGCTCCTCTTAGCATGATAAAGAAGATTCAAAGAGAGTGAGATGCCAGCTCCTTTCATTCAGTCAGTAGCTTCAATCATTTCTGGACGTTTTTCAATGGCAAAAATCATTGAATATTGTAAATGCACAAACAGTAATTTCTCCGCATTGCAAGGTGCAATTCTGAAATTTTTTGCTTTTTCCTGCTCCTCTAAGCATGATAAAGAAGATTCAAAGAGAGTGAGATGCCAGCTCCTTTCATTCAGTCAGTAGCTTCAATCATTTCTGGACGTTTTTCAATGGCAAAAATCAATGAATATTGTAAATGCACAAACAGTAATTTCTCCGCATTGCAAGGTGCAATTCTGAAATTTTTTGATTTTTCCTGCTCCTCTTAGCATGATAAAGAAGATTCAAAGAGAGTGAGATGCCAGCTCCTTTCATTCAGTCAGTAGCTTTAATCATTTCTGGACGTTTTTCAATGGCAAAAATCAATGAATATTGTAAATGCACAAAGAGTAATTTCTCCGCATTGCAAGGTGCAATTCTGAAATTTTTTGCTTTTTCCTGCTCCTCTTAGCATGATAAAGAAGATTCAAAGAGAGTGAGATGCCAGCTCCTTTCATTCAGTCAGTAGCTTCAATCATTTCTGGACGTTTTTCAATGGCAAAAATCAATGAATATTGTAAATGCACAAACAGTAATTTCTGCGCATTGCAAGGTGCAATTCTGAAATTTTTTGCTTTTTCCTGCTCCTCTTAGCATGATAAAGAAGATTCAAAGAGAGTGAGATGCCAGCTCCTTTCATTCAGTCAGTAGCTTCAATCATTTCTGGACGTTTTTCAATGGCAAAAATCATTGAATATTGTAAATGCACAAACAGTAATTTCTCCGCATTGCAAGGTGCAATTCTGAAATTTTTTGCTTTTTCCTGCTCCTCTTAGCATGATAAAGAAGATTCAAAGAGAGTGAGATGCCAGCTCCTTTCATTCAGTCAGTAGCTTCAATCATTTCTGGTATATGAATAACATGATGTTTTTCAATGGCAAAAATCAATGAATATTGTAAATGCACAAACAGTAATTTCTCCGCATTGCAAGGTGCAATTCTGAAATTTGTTGCTTTTTCCTGCTCCTCTTAGCATGATAAAGAAGATTCAAAGAGAGTGAGATGCCAGCTCCTTTCATTCAGTCAGTAGCTTCAATCATTTCTGGACGTTTTTCAATGGCAAAAATCAATGAATATTGTAAATGCACAAACAGTAATTTCTCCGCATTGCAAGGTGCAATTCTGAAATTTTTTGCTTTTTCCTGCTCCTCTTAGCATGATAAACAAGATTCAAAGAGAGTGAGATGCCAGCTCCTTTCATTCAGTCAGTAGCTTCAATCATTTCTGGACGTTTTTCAATGGCAAAAATCATTGAATATTGTAAATGCACAAACAGTAATTTCTCCGCATTGCAAGGTGCAATTCTGAAATTTTTTGCTTTTTCCTGCTCCTCTAAGCATGATAAAGAAGATTCAAAGAGAGTGAGATGCCAGCTCCTTTCATTCAGTCAGTAGCTTCAATCATTTCTGGACGTTTTTCAATGGCAAAAATCAATGAATATTGTAAATGCACAAACAGTAATTTCTCCGCATTGCAAGGTGCAATTCTGAAATTTTTTGATTTTTCCTGCTCCTCTTAGCATGATAAAGAAGATTCAAAGAGAGTGAGATGCCAGCTCCTTTCATTCAGTCAGTAGCTTTAATCATTTCTGGACGTTTTTCAATGGCAAAAATCAATGAATATTGTAAATGCACAAAGAGTAATTTCTCCGCATTGCAAGGTGCAATTCTGAAATTTTTTGCTTTTTCCTGCTCCTCTTAGCATGATAAAGAAGATTCAAAGAGAGTGAGATGCCAGCTCCTTTCATTCAGTCAGTAGCTTCAAACATTTCTGGTATATGAATAACATGATGTTTTTCAATGGCAAAAATCAATGAATATTGTAAATGCACAAACAGTAATTTCTCCGCATTGCAAGGTGCAATTCTGAAATTTTTTGCTTTTTCCTGCTCCTCTTAGCATGATAAAGAAGATTCAAAGAGAGTGAGATGCCAGCTCCTTTCATTCAGTCAGTAGCTTCAATCATTTCTGGACGTTTTTCAATGGCAAAAATCATTGAATATTGTAAATGCACAAACAGTAATTTCTCCGCATTGCAAGGTGCAATTCTGAAATTTTTTGCTTTTTCCTGCTCCTCTAAGCATGATAAAGAAGATTCAAAGAGAGTGAGATGCCAGCTCCTTTCATTCAGTCAGTAGCTTCAATCATTTCTGGACGTTTTTCAATGGCAAAAATCAATGAATATTGTAAATGCACAAACAGTAATTTCTCCGCATTGCAAGGTGCAATTCTGAAATTTTTTGATTTTTCCTGCTCCTCTTAGCATGATAAAGAAGATTCAAAGAGAGTGAGATGCCAGCTCCTTTCATTCAGTCAGTAGCTTTAATCATTTCTGGACGTTTTTCAATGGCAAAAATCAATGTATATTGTAAATGCACAAAGAGTAATTTCTCCGCATTGCAAGGTGCAATTCTGAAATTTTTTGCTTTTTCCTGCTCCTCTTAGCATGATAAAGAAGATTCAAAGAGAGTGAGATGCCAGCTCCTTTCATTCAGTCAGTAGCTTCAATCATTTCTGGACGTTTTTCAATGGCAAAAATCAATGAATATTGTAAATGCACAAAGAGTAATTTCTCCGCATTGCAAGGTGCAATTCTGAAATTTTTTGCTTTTTCCTGCTCCTCTTAGCATGACAAAGAAGATTCAAAGAGAGTGAGATGCCAGCTCCTTTCATTCAGTCAGTAGCTTCAAACATTTCTGGTATATGAATAACATGATGTTTTTCAATGGCAAAAATCAATGAATATTGTAAATGCACAAACAGTAATTTCTCCGCATTGCAAGGTGCAATTCTGAAATTTTTTGCTTTTTCCTGCTCCTCTTAGCATGATAAAGAAGATTCAAAGAGAGTGAGATGCCAGCTCCTTTCATTCAGTCAGTAGCTTCAATCATTTCTGGACAGTTTTCAATGGCAAAAATCAATGAATATTGTAAATGCACAAACAGTAATTTCTCCGCATTGCAAGGTGCAATTCTGAAATTTTTTGCTTTTTCCTGCTCCTCTTAGCATGATAAAGAAGATTCAAAGAGAGTGAGATGCCAGCTCCTTTCATTCAGTCAGTAGCTTCAATCATTTCTGGACGTTTTTCAATGGCAAAAATCAATGAATATTGTAAATGCACAAACAGTAATTTCTCCGCATTGCAAGGTGCAATTCTGAAATTTTTTGATTTTTCCTGCTCCTCTTAGCATGATAAAGAAGATTCAAAGAGAGTGAGATGCCAGCTCCTTTCATTCAGTCAGTAGCTTTAATCATTTCTGGACGTTTTTCAATGGCAAAAATCAATGTATATTGTAAATGCACAAAGAGTAATTTCTCCGCATTGCAAGGTGCAATTCTGAAATTTTTTGCTTTTTCCTGCTCCTCTTAGCATGATAAAGAAGATTCAAAGAGAGTGAGATGCCAGCTCCTTTCATTCAGTCAGTAGCTTCAATCATTTCTGGACGTTTTTCAATGGCAAAAATCAATGAATATTGTAAATGCACAAAGAGTAATTTCTCCGCATTGCAAGGTGCAATTCTGAAATTTTTTGCTTTTTCCTGCTCCTCTTAGCATGACAAAGAAGATTCAAAGAGAGTGAGATGCCAGCTCCTTTCATTCAGTCAGTAGCTTCAAACATTTCTGGTATATGAATAACATGATGTTTTTCAATGGCAAAAATCAATGAATATTGTAAATGCACAAACAGTAATTTCTCCGCATTGCAAGGTGCAATTCTGAAATTTTTTGCTTTTTCCTGCTCCTCTTAGCATGATAAAGAAGATTCAAAGAGAGTGAGATGCCAGCTCCTTTCATTCAGTCAGTAGCTTCAATCATTTCTGGACAGTTTTCAATGGCAAAAATCAATGAATATTGTAAATGAACAAACAGTAATTTCTCCGCATTGCAAGGTGCAATTCTGAAATTTTTTGCTTTTTCCTGCTCCTCTTAGCATGATAAAGAAGATTCAAAGAGAGTGAGATGCCAGCTCCTTTCATTCAGTCAGTAGCTTCAATCATTTCTGGACGTTTTTCAATGGCAAAAATCATTGAATATTGTAAATGCACAAACAGTAATTTCTCCGCATTGCAAGGTGCAATTCTGAAATTTTTTGCTTTTTCCTGCTCCTCTTAGCATGATAAAGAAGATTCAAAGAGAGTGAGATGCCAGCTCCTTTCATTCAGTCAGTAGCTTCAATCATTTCTGGTATATGAATAACATGATGTTTTTCAATGGCAAAAATCAATGAATATTGTAAATGCACAAACAGTAATTTCTCCGCATTGCAAGGTGCAATTCTGAAATTTGTTGCTTTTTCCTGCTCCTCTTAGCATGATAAAGAAGATTCAAAGAGAGTGAGATGCCAGCTCCTTTCATTCAGTCAGTAGCTTCAATCATTTCTGGACGTTTTTCAATGGCAAAAATCAATGAATATTGTAAATGCACAAACAGTAATTTCTCCGCATTGCAAGGTGCAATTCTAAAATTTTTTGATTTTTCCTGCTCCTCTTAGCATGATAAAGAAGATTCAAAGAGAGTGAGATGCCAGCTCCTTTCATTCAGTCAGTAGCTTCAATCATTTCTGGTATATGAATAACATGATGTTTTTCAATGGCAAAAATCAATGAATATTGTAAATGCACAAACAGTAATTTCTCCGCATTGCAAGGTGCAATTCTGAAATTTGTTGCTTTTTCCTGCTCCTCTTAGCATGATAAAGAAGATTCAAAGAGAGTGAGATGCCAGCTCCTTTCATTCAGTCAGTAGCTTCAATCATTTCTGGACGTTTTTCAATGGCAAAAATCAATGAATATTGTAAATGCACAAACAGTAATTTCTCCGCATTGCAAGGTGCAATTCTGAAATTTTTTGCTTTTTCCTGCTCCTCTTAGCATGATAAACAAGATTCAAAGAGAGTGAGATGCCAGCTCCTTTCATTCAGTCAGTAGCTTCAATCATTTCTGGACGTTTTTCAATGGCAAAAATCATTGAATATTGTAAATGCACAAACAGTAATTTCTCCGCATTGCAAGGTGCAATTCTGAAATTTTTTGCTTTTTCCTGCTCCTCTAAGCATGATAAAGAAGATTCAAAGAGAGTGAGATGCCAGCTCCTTTCATTCAGTCAGTAGCTTCAATCATTTCTGGACGTTTTTCAATGGCAAAAATCAATGAATATTGTAAATGCACAAACAGTAATTTCTCCGCATTGCAAGGTGCAATTCTGAAATTTTTTGATTTTTCCTGCTCCTCTTAGCATGATAAAGAAGATTCAAAGAGAGTGAGATGCCAGCTCCTTTCATTCAGTCAGTAGCTTTAATCATTTCTGGACGTTTTTCAATGGCAAAAATCAATGAATATTGTAAATGCACAAAGAGTAATTTCTCCGCATTGCAAGGTGCAATTCTGAAATTTTTTGCTTTTTCCTGCTCCTCTTAGCATGATAAAGAAGATTCAAAGAGAGTGAGATGCCAGCTCCTTTCATTCAGTCAGTAGCTTCAAACATTTCTGGTATATGAATAACATGATGTTTTTCAATGGCAAAAATCAATGAATATTGTAAATGCACAAACAGTAATTTCTCCGCATTGCAAGGTGCAATTCTGAAATTTTTTGCTTTTTCCTGCTCCTCTTAGCATGATAAAGAAGATTCAAAGAGAGTGAGATGCCAGCTCCTTTCATTCAGTCAGTAGCTTCAATCATTTCTGGACGTTTTTCAATGGCAAAAATCATTGAATATTGTAAATGCACAAACAGTAATTTCTCCGCATTGCAAGGTGCAATTCTGAAATTTTTTGATTTTTCCTGCTCCTCTTAGCATGATAAAGAAGATTCAAAGAGAGTGAGATGCCAGCTCCTTTCATTCAGTCAGTAGCTTTAATCATTTCTGGACGTTTTTCAATGGCAAAAATCAATGAATATTGTAAATGCACAAAGAGTAATTTCTCCGCATTGCAAGGTGCAATTCTGAAATTTTTTGCTTTTTCCTGCTCCTCTTAGCATGATAAAGAAGATTCAAAGAGAGTGAGATGCCAGCTCCTTTCATTCAGTCAGTAGCTTCAATCATTTCTGGACGTTTTTCAATGGCAAAAATCAATGAATATTGTAAATGCACAAAGAGTAATTTCTCCGCATTGCAAGGTGCAATTCTGAAATTTTTTGCTTTTTCCTGCTCCTCTTAGCATGACAAAGAAGATTCAAAGAGAGTGAGATGCCAGCTCCTTTCATTCAGTCAGTAGCTTCAAACATTTCTGGTATATGAATAACATGATGTTTTTCAATGGCAAAAATCAATGAATATTGTAAATGCACAAACAGTAATTTCTCCGCATTGCAAGGTGCAATTCTGAAATTTTTTGCTTTTTCCTGCTCCTCTTAGCATGATAAAGAAGATTCAAAGAGAGTGAGATGCCAGCTCCTTTCATTCAGTCAGTAGCTTCAATCATTTCTGGACAGTTTTCAATGGCAAAAATCAATGAATATTGTAAATGCACAAACAGTAATTTCTCCGCATTGCAAGGTGCAATTCTGAAATTTTTTGCTTTTTCCTGCTCCTCTTAGCATGATAAAGAAGATTCAAAGAGAGTGAGATGCCAGCTCCTTTCATTCAGTCAGTAGCTTCAATCATTTCTGGACGTTTTTCAATGGCAAAAATCATTGAATATTGTAAATGCACAAACAGTAATTTCTCCGCATTGCAAGGTGCAATTCTGAAATTTTTTGCTTTTTCCTGCTCCTCTTAGCATGATAAAGAAGATTCAAAGAGAGTGAGATGCCAGCTCCTTTCATTCAGTCAGTAGCTTCAATCATTTCTGGTATATGAATAACATGATGTTTTTCAATGGCAAAAATCAATGAATATTGTAAATGCACAAACAGTAATTTCTCCGCATTGCAAGGTGCAATTCTGAAATTTGTTGCTTTTTCCTGCTCCTCTTAGCATGATAAAGAAGATTCAAAGAGAGTGAGATGCCAGCTCCTTTCATTCAGTCAGTAGCTTCAATCATTTCTGGACGTTTTTCAATGGCAAAAATCAATGAATATTGTAAATGCACAAACAGTAATTTCTCCGCATTGCAAGGTGCAATTCTGAAATTTTTTGCTTTTTCCTGCTCCTCTTAGCATGATAAACAAGATTCAAAGAGAGTGAGATGCCAGCTCCTTTCATTCAGTCAGTAGCTTTAATCATTTCTGGACGTTTTTCAATGGCAAAAATCAATGAATATTGTAAATGCACAAAGAGTAATTTCTCCGCATTGCAAGGTGCAATTCTGAAATTTTTTGCTTTTTCCTGCTCCTCTTAGCATGATAAAGAAGATTCAAAGAGAGTGAGATGCCAGCTCCTTTCATTCAGTCAGTAGCTTCAAACATTTCTGGTATATGAATAACATGATGTTTTTCAATGGCAAAAATCAATGAATATTGTAAATGCACAAACAGTAATTTCTCCGCATTGCAAGGTGCAATTCTGAAATTTTTTGCTTTTTCCTGCTCCTCTTAGCATGATAAAGAAGATTCAAAGAGAGTGAGATGCCAGCTCCTTTCATTCAGTCAGTAGCTTCAATCATTTCTGGACGTTTTTCAATGGCAAAAATCATTGAATATTGTAAATGCACAAACAGTAATTTCTCCGCATTGCAAGGTGCAATTCTGAAATTTTTTGCTTTTTCCTGCTCCTCTAAGCATGATAAAGAAGATTCAAAGAGAGTGAGATGCCAGCTCCTTTCATTCAGTCAGTAGCTTCAATCATTTCTGGACGTTTTTCAATGGCAAAAATCAATCAATATTGTAAATGCACAAACAGTAATTTCTCCGCATTGCAAGGTGCAATTCTGAAATTTTTTGATTTTTCCTGCTCCTCTTAGCATGATAAAGAAGATTCAAAGAGAGTGAGATGCCAGCTCCTTTCATTCAGTCAGTAGCTTTAATCATTTCTGGACGTTTTTCAATGGCAAAAATCAATGAATATTGTAAATGCACAAAGAGTAATTTCTCCGCATTGCAAGGTGCAATTCTGAAATTTTTTGCTTTTTCCTGCTCCTCTTAGCATGATAAAGAAGATTCAAAGAGAGTGAGATGCCAGCTCCTTTCATTCAGTCAGTAGCTTCAAACATTTCTGGTATATGAATAACATGATGTTTTTCAATGGCAAAAATCAATGAATATTGTAAATGCACAAACAGTAATTTCTCCGCATTGCAAGGTGCAATTCTGAAATTTTTTGCTTTTTCCTGCTCCTCTTAGCATGATAAAGAAGATTCAAAGAGAGTGAGATGCCAGCTCCTTTCATTCAGTCAGTAGCTTCAATCATTTCTGGACGTTTTTCAATGGCAAAAATCATTGAATATTGTAAATGCACAAACAGTAATTTCTCCGCATTGCAAGGTGCAATTCTGAAATTTTTTGCTTTTTCCTGCTCCTCTTAGCATGATAAAGAAGATTCAAAGAGAGTGAGATGCCAGCTCCTTTCATTCAGTCAGTAGCTTCAATCATTTCTGGTATATGAATAACATGATGTTTTTCAATGGCAAAAATCAATGAATATTGTAAATGCACAAACAGTAATTTCTCCGCATTGCAAGGTGCAATTCTGAAATTTTTTGCTTTTTCCTGCTCCTCTTAGCATGATAAAGAAGATTCAAAGAGAGTGAGATGCCAGCTCCTTTCATTCAGTCAGTAGCTTCAATCATTTCTGGACGTTTTTCAATGGCAAAAATCAATGAATATTGTAAATGCACAAAGAGTAATTTCTCCGCATTGCAAGGTGCAATTCTGAAATTTTTTGCTTTTTCCTGCTCCTCTTAGCATGATAAAGAAGATTCAAAGAGAGTGAGATGCCAGCTCCTTTCATTCAGTCAGTAGCTTCAAACATTTCTGGTATATGAATAACATGATGTTTTTCAATGGCAAAAATCAATGAATATTGTAAATGCACAAACAGTAATTTCTCCGCATTGCAAGGTGCAATTCTGAAATTTTTTGCTTTTTCCTGCTCCTCTTAGCATGATAAAGAAGATTCAAAGAGAGTGAGATGCCAGCTCCTTTCATTCAGTCAGTAGCTTCAATCATTTCTGGACGTTTTTCAATGGCAAAAATCAATGAATATTGTAAATGCACAAAGAGTAATTTCTCCGCATTGCAAGGTGCAATTCTGAAATTTTTTGCTTTTTCCTGCTCCTCTTAGCATGATAAAGAAGATTCAAAGAGAGTGAGATGCCAGCTCCTTTCATTCAGTCAGTAGCTTCAATCATTTCTGGACGTTTTTCAATGGCAAAAATCATTGAATATTGTAAATGCACAAACAGTAATTTCTCCGCATTGCAAGGTGCAATTCTGAAATTTTTTGCTTTTTCCTGCTCCTCTTAGCATGATAAAGAAGATTCAAAGAGAGTGAGATGCCAGCTCCTTTCATTCAGTCAGTAGCTTCAATCATTTCTGGTATATGAATAACATGATGTTTTTCAATGGCAAAAATCAATGAATATTGTAAATGCACAAACAGTAATTTCTCCGCATTGCAAGGTGCAATTCTGAAATTTTTTGCTTTTTCCTGCTCCTCTTAGCATGATAAAGAAGATTCAAAGAGAGTGAGATGCCAGCTCCTTTCATTCAGTCAGTAGCTTCAATCATTTCTGGACGTTTTTCAATGGCAAAAATCAATGAATATTGTAAATGCACAAAGAGTAATTTCTCCGGATTGCAAGGTGCAATTCTGAAATTTTTTGCTTTTTCCTGCTCCTCTTAGCATGATAAAGAAGATTCAAAGAGAGTGAGATGCCAGCTCCTTTCATTCAGTCAGTAGCTTCAAACATTTCTGGTATATGAATAACATGATGTTTTTCAATGGCAAAAATCAATGAATATTGTAAATGCACAAACAGTAATTTCTCCGCATTGCAAGGTGCAATTCTGAAATTTTTTGCTTTTTCCTGCTCCTCTTAGCATGATAAAGAAGATTCAAAGAGAGTGAGATGCCAGCTCCTTTCATTCAGTCAGTAGCTTCAATCATTTCTGGACGTTTTTCAATGGCAAAAATCATTGAATATTGTAAATGCACAAACAGTAATTTCTCCGCATTGCAAGGTGCAATTCTAAAATTTTTTGCTTTTTCCTGCTCCTCTTAGCATGATAAAGAAGATTCAAAGAGAGTGAGATGCCAGCTCCTTTCATTCAGTCAGTAGCTTCAATCATTTCTGGACATTTTTCAATGGCAAAAATCAATGAATATTGTAAATGCACAAACAGTAATTTCTCCGCATTGCAAGGTGCAATTCTGAAATTTTTTGCTTTTTCCTGCTCCTCTTAGCATGATAAAGAAGATTCAAAGAGAGTGAGATGCCAGCTCCTTTCATTCAGTCAGTAGCTTCAATCATTTCTGGACGTTTTTCAAGGGCAAAAATCAATGAATATTGTAAATGCACAAAGAGTAATTTCTCCGCATTGCAAGGTGCAATTCTGAAATTTTTTGCTTTTTCCTGCTCCTCTTAGCATGATAAAGAAGATTCAAAGAGAGTGAGATGCCAGCTCCTTTCATTCAGTCAGTAGCTTCAAACATTTCTGGTATATGAATAACATGATGTTTTTCAATGGCAAAAATCAATGAATATTGTAAATGCACAAACAGTAATTTCTCCGCATTGCAAGGTGCAATTCTGAAATTTTTTGCTTTTTCCTGCTCCTCTTAGCATGATAAAGAAGATTCAAAGAGAGTGAGATGCCAGCTCCTTTCATTCAGTCAGTAGCTTCAATCATTTCTGGACGTTTTTCAATGGCAAAAATCATTGAATATTGTAAATGCACAAACAGTAATTTCTCCGCATTGCAAGGTGCAATTCTGAAATTTTTTGCTTTTTCCTGCTCCTCTTAGCATGATAAAGAAGATTCAAAGAGAGTGAGATGCCAGCTCCTTTCATTCAGTCAGTAGCTTCAATCATTTCTGGTATATGAATAACATGATGTTTTTCAATGGCAAAAATCAATGAATATTGTAAATGCACAAACAGTAATTTCTCCGCATTGCAACGTGCAATTCTGAAATTTTTTGCTTTTTCCTGCTCCTCTTAGCATGATAAAGAAGATTCAAAGAGAGTGAGATGCCAGCTCCTTTCATTCAGTCAGTAGCTTCAATCATTTCTGGACGTTTTTCAATGGCAAAAATCAATGAATATTGTAAATGCACAAACAGTAATTTCTGCGCATTGCAAGGTGCAATTCTGAAATTTTTTGCTTTTTCCTGCTCCTCTTAGCATGATAAAGAAGATTCAAAGAGAGTGAGATGCCAGCTCCTTTCATTCAGTCAGTAGCTTCAATCATTTCTGGACGTTTTTCAATGGCAAAAATCATTGAATATTGTAAATGCACAAACAGTAATTTCTCCGCATTGCAAGGTGCAATTCTGAAATTTTTTGCTTTTTCCTGCTCCTCTTAGCATGATAAAGAAGATTCAAAGAGAGTGAGATGCCAGCTCCTTTCATTCAGTCAGTAGCTTCAATCATTTCTGGTATATGAATAACATGATGTTTTTCAATGGCAAAAATCAATGAATATTGTAAATGCACAAACAGTAATTTCTCCGCATTGCAAGGTGCAATTCTGAAATTTGTTGCTTTTTCCTGCTCCTCTTAGCATGATAAAGAAGATTCAAAGAGAGTGAGATGCCAGCTCCTTTCATTCAGTCAGTAGCTTCAATCATTTCTGGACGTTTTTCAATGGCAAAAATCAATGAATATTGTAAATGCACAAACAGTAATTTCTCCGCATTGCAAGGTGCAATTCTGAAATTTTTTGCTTTTTCCTGCTCCTCTTAGCATGATAAACAAGATTCAAAGAGAGTGAGATGCCAGCTCCTTTCATTCAGTCAGTAGCTTTAATCATTTCAGGACGTTTTTCAATGGCAAAAATCAATGAATATTGTAAATGCACAAAGAGTAATTTCTCCGCATTGCAAGGTGCAATTCTGAAATTTTTTGCTTTTTCCTGCTCCTCTTAGCATGATAAAGAAGATTCAAAGAGAGTGAGATGCCAGCTCCTTTCATTCAGTCAGTAGCTTCAAACATTTCTGGTATATGAATAACATGATGTTTTTCAATGGCAAAAATCAATGAATATTGTAAATGCACAAACAGTAATTTCTCCGCATTGCAAGGTGCAATTCTGAAATTTTTTGCTTTTTCCTGCTCCTCTTAGCATGATAAAGAAGATTCAAAGAGAGTGAGATGCCAGCTCCTTTCATTCAGTCAGTAGCTCCAATCATTTCTGGACGTTTTTCAATGGCAAAAATCATTGAATATTGTAAATGCACAAACAGTAATTTCTCCGCATTGCAAGGTGCAATTCTGAAATTTTTTGCTTTTTCCTGCTCCTCTAAGCATGATAAAGAAGATTCAAAGAGAGTGAGATGCCAGCTCCTTTCATTCAGTCAGTAGCTTCAATCATTTCTGGACGTTTTTCAATGGCAAAAATCAATGAATATTGTAAATGCACAAACAGTAATTTCTCCGCATTGCAAGGTGCAATTCTGAAATTTTTTGATTTTTCCTGCTCCTCTTAGCATGATAAAGAAGATTCAAAGAGAGTGAGATGCCAGCTCCTTTCATTCAGTCAGTAGCTTTAATCATTTCTGGACGTTTTTCAATGGCAAAAATCAATGAATATTGTAAATGCACAAAGAGTAATTTCTCCGCATTGCAAGGTGCAATTCTGAAATTTTTTGCTTTTTCCTGCTCCTCTTAGCATGATAAAGAAGATTCAAAGAGAGTGAGATGCCAGCTCCTTTCATTCAGTCAGTAGCTTCAAACATTTCTGGTATATGAATAACATGATGTTTTTCAATGGCAAAAATCAATGAATATTGTAAATGCACAAACAGTAATTTCTCCGCATTGCAAGGTGCAATTCTGAAATTTTTTGCTTTTTCCTGCTCCTCTTAGCATGATAAAGAAGATTCAAAGAGAGTGAGATGCCAGCTCCTTTCATTCAGTCAGTAGCATCAATCATTTCTGGACGTTTTTCAATGGCAAAAATCATTGAATATTGTAAATGCACAAACAGTAATTTCTCCGCATTGCAAGGTGCAATTCTGAAATTTTTTGCTTTTTCCTGCTCCTCTAAGCATGATAAAGAAGATTCAAAGAGAGTGAGATGCCAGCTCCTTTCATTCAGTCAGTAGCTTCAATCATTTCTGGACGTTTTTCAATGGCAAAAATCAATGAATATTGTAAATGCACAAACAGTAATTTCTCCGCATTGCAAGGTGCTATTCTGAAATTTTTTGCTTTTTCCTGCTCCTCTTAGCATGATAAACAAGATTCAAAGAGAGTGAGATGCCAGCTCCTTTCATTCAGTCAGTAGCTTCAATCATTTCTGGACGTTTTTCAATGGCAAAAATCAATGAATATTGTAAATGCACAAACAGTAATTTCTCCGCATTGCAAGGTGCAATTCTGAAATTTTTTGCTTTTTCCTGCTCCTCTTAGCATGATAAAGAAGATTCAAAGAGAGTGAGATGCCAGCTCCTTTCATTCAGTCAGTAGCTTCAAACATTTCTGGTATATGAATAACATGATGTTTTTCAATGGCAAAAATCAATGAATATTGTAAATGCACAAACAGTAATTTCTCCGCATTGCAAGGTGCAATTCTGAAATTTTTTGCTTTTTCCTGCTCCTCTTAGCATGATAAAGAAGATTCAAAGAGAGTGAGATGCCAGCTCCTTTCATTCAGTCAGTAGCTTCAATCATTTCTGGACGTTTTTCAATGGCAAAAATCAATGAATATTGTAAATGCACAAACAGTAATTTCTCCGCATTGCAAGGTGCAATTCTGAAATTTTTTGCTTTTTCCTGCTCCTCTTAGCATGATAAAGATTCAAAGAGCGTGAGATGCCAGCTCCTTTCATTCAGTCAGTAGCTTCACTCATTTCTGGACGTTTTTCAATGGCAAAAATCAATGAATATTGTAAATGCACAAACAGTAATTTCTCCGCATTGCAAGGTGCAATTCTGAAATTTTTTGCTTTTTCCTGCTCCTCTTAGCATGATAAAGAAGATTCAAAGAGAGTGAGATGCCAGCTCCTTTCATTCAGTCAGTAGCTTCAATCATTTCTGGACGTTTTTCAATGGCAAAAATCAATGAATATTGTAAATGCACAAACAGTAATTTCTCCGCATTGCAAGGTGCAATTCTGAAATTTTTTGCTTTTTCCTGCTCCTCTTAGCATGATAAACAAGATTCAAAGAGAGTGAGATGCCAGCTCCTTTCATTCAGTCAGTAGCTTCAATCATTTCTGGACGTTTTTCAATGGCAAAAATCAATGAATATTGTAAATGCACAAACAGTAATTTCTCCGCATTGCAAGGTGCAATTCTGAAATTTTTTGCTTTTTCCTGCTCCTCTTAGCATGATAAAGAAGATTCAAAGAGAGTGAGATGCCAGCTCCTTTCATTCAGTCAGTAGCTTCAATCATTTCTGGACGTTTTTCAATGGCAAAAATCATTGAATATTGTAAATGCACAAACAGTAATTTCTCCGCATTGCAAGGTGCAATTCTGAAATTTTTTGCTTTTTCCTGCTCCTCTAAGCATGATAAAGAAGATTCAAAGAGAGTGAGATGCCAGCTCCTTTCATTCAGTCAGTAGCTTCAATCATTTCTGGACGTTTTTCAATGGCAAAAATCAATGAATATTGTAAATGCACAAACAGTAATTTCTCCGCATTGCAAGGTGCAATTCTGAAATTTTTTGATTTTTCCTGCTCCTCTTAGCATGATAAAGAAGATTCAAAGAGAGTGAGATGCCAGCTCCTTTCATTCAGTCAGTAGCTTTAATCATTTCTGGACGTTTTTCAATGGCAAAAATCAATGAATATTGTAAATGCACAAAGAGTAATTTCTCCGCATTGCAAGGTGCAATTCTGAAATTTTTTGCTTTTTCCTGCTCCTCTTAGCATGATAAAGAAGATTCAAAGAGAGTGAGATGCCAGCTCCTTTCATTCAGTCAGTAGCTTCAAACATTTCTGGTATATGAATAACATGATGTTTTTCAATGGCAAAAATCAATGAATATTGTAAATGCACAAACAGTAATTTCTACGCATTGCAAGGTGCAATTCTGAAATTTTTTGCTTTTTCCTGCTCCTCTTAGCATGATAAAGAAGATTCAAAGAGAGTGAGATGCCAGCTCCTTTCATTCAGTCAGTAGCATCAATCATTTCTGGACGTTTTTCAATGGCAAAAATCATTGAATATTGTAAATGCACAAACAGTAATTTCTCCGCATTGCAAGGTGCAATTCTGAAATTTTTTGCTTTTTCCTGCTCCTCTAAGCATGATAAAGAAGATTCAAAGAGAGTGAGATGCCAGCTCCTTTCATTCAGTCAGTAGCTTCAATCATTTCTGGACGTTTTTCAATGGCAAAAATCAATGAATATTGTAAATGCACAAACAGTAATTTCTCCGCATTGCAAGGTGCTATTCTGAAATTTTTTGCTTTTTCCTGCTCCTCTTAGCATGATAAACAAGATTCAAAGAGAGTGAGATGCCAGCTCCTTTCATTCAGTCAGTAGCTTCAATCATTTCTGGACGTTTTTCAATGGCAAAAATCAATGAATATTGTAAATGCACAAACAGTAATTTCTCCGCATTGCAAGGTGCAATTCTGAAATTTTTTGCTTTTTCCTGCTCCTCTTAGCATGATAAAGAAGATTCAAAGAGAGTGAGATGCCAGCTCCTTTCATTCAGTCAGTAGCTTCAAACATTTCTGGTATATGAATAACATGATGTTTTTCAATGGCAAAAATCAATGAATATTGTAAATGCACAAACAGTAATTTCTCCGCATTGCAAGGTGCAATTCTGAAATTTTTTGCTTTTTCCTGCTCCTCTTAGCATGATAAAGAAGATTCAAAGAGAGTGAGATGCCAGCTCCTTTCATTCAGTCAGTAGCTTCAATCATTTCTGGACGTTTTTCAATGGCAAAAATCAATGAATATTGTAAATGCACAAACAGTAATTTCTCCGCATTGCAAGGTGCAATTCTGAAATTTTTTGCTTTTTCCTGCTCCTCTTAGCATGATAAAGAAGATTCAAAGAGCGTGAGATGCCAGCTCCTTTCATTCAGTCAGTAGCTTCACTCATTTCTGGACGTTTTTCAATGGCAAAAATCAATGAATATTGTAAATGCACAAACAGTAATTTCTCCGCATTGCAAGGTGCAATTCTGAAATTTTTTGCTTTTTCCTGCTCCTCTTAGCATGATAAACAAGATTCAAAGAGAGTGAGATGCCAGCTCCTTTCATTCAGTCAGTAGCTTCAATCATTTCTGGACGTTTTTCAATGGCAAAAATCAATGAATATTGTAAATGCACAAACAGTAATTTCTCCGCATTGCAAGGTGCAATTCTGAAATTTTTTGCTTTTTCCTGCTCCTCTTAGCATGATAAACAAGATTCAGAGAGTGAGATGCCAGCTCCTTTCATTCAGTCAGTAGCTTCAATCATTTCTGGTATATGAATAACATGATGTTTTTCAATGGCAAAAATCAATGAATATTGTAAATGCACAAACAGTAATTTCTCCGCATTGCAAGGTGCAATTCTGAAATTTTTTGCTTTTTCCTGCTCCTCTTAGCATGATAAAGAAGATTCAAAGAGAGTGAGATGGGGGGAGTGGCTTAGGCACAGACCAAGATGGTAGCATAGTTCTGAGCTCCCTGAGGGCTAGATCTACAAAGCGACGATAAAAGCACCTTGAGAGGATTTTTTTTCACTCAATTTCATATGGACGGACTTCCTAAAGCCTAAGGACCATCTGGATATTTTTAGGACTTTTCCTGATCTATATTCTGGGAGATATATCGCGTTGAAGCAGTGAGGTGCGCCCTTGATTTCTTTCCAGTCGTGGGTATTGTGACATAGACCTGCAGGCTTGCAGGTCTGTGTATCTCTGCAAGGAGACCCTCTCTACTAATTTCCCCTGGACCTAGGAACACCACTCATCGGATGTGATCCAACAATTTGCAGAAGATTTATTTTATTTTTTTTTCTTTTTTGAGGACGGTGGCACGGAGCCCTTAAAGCCTGCTCTGCTGTTGTGAGGTGCCGGTGGCCGCGGGACAAGCCGGTTCTATACCCCAGCTTATGCAGCTTGTGCTGGGGAGAAACACAGACTGAGTCCTAATTAGACCCACGGGTCATTATATCCCTGAAATCGGCCCCACTGAATCGGACCGCCAGCCTGCATACTGCCCCTGCTTGCTGGTCACCCCACTACCAGCTGCGACCGGGGACCGGACTCCTGAACTGAAACCACCGGCCGGTGATGTGCAGGAAAGACTGCGGACCTCAGAGCCTCTGAAGTAACGGCACTGTTCCTTTGAATTAAACCTCCTTCTTCTACGGGACCCCGAGGACAGGACCCCTGACACCGGATGAAGAACGGGACCTCATACCCCATACCTGAACGTCGCTGAGACCGGGAGACGGAGCGGGACCTCATACATCAAGCTAAGGTCAGATAAGCCCAGGCTGATGCCAGGGCTCTTACCAGGTCTCTGAGAGTTTTTGCCCGCGATCCGGGGGCTGCTCTGGTGGCAGTGGTGTCCCCTTTTGTTGCTGGGAAGCTGCTGTGCCTTGCTTCCCCCCTTAACTGTCTGCCACCGTTGGTATCTGCGACCCGGCTCCCTCCTCTCCTGTGTGGCTGTTCCCTGTGTGGCGGTGCCCCCTCCTTTGTCCCGGAGCTGTCTGCTCCGTTCCTTTTACTGTGGCCGGGCACCCCTGATGACTAGTACCAGCCTCCTCATGGCTCTGAGGCTGATATAGTGACGGTGACACTATTTACCTGCTGCTGGGAGGCCGCTGTGCTCCTGTCTACCTCCAACTGACTGGCACCGCCGGTGTCCACGGCCGGTCTCTCCTTCCTCCGAAGTGTGTCCTCTGCGATCCCGGGGCTGTTCCGGGGCTGGGGGTGCCTGTCCCTCCGCTGTGGGTCCGCTCTGCTCCTTGTCCCCGGCTGTCAGACAACGCCGGTATATATAGCCCGCTTCCTCCCCTGCCGCCAAACTGTGACAGATGATCACGGAGTTGTGACTTTGATAGAGGTGCCCCCCTCCTCTGACTGCGGGACTATTTGACCCCCCCGGCTCCCAGCTGTCAGACACCGCCGGCACCCACGGTCCACCTCCTTCTTCTGTCTGCTGCGCCGTTCTGCCACTTGTGTGCCTCCAGTGTCGGGTCCTCATTGACTCCCATGGTCTGCATGCCTCCACCTATTGCAGCGCTGCTGTGATACCACCTGACACCGGCATCTTTCTCCTGCTGCTACATTCAAATCTCCCGCCCCCTGCTGTTCTACTGAAGTGCCGCTCTGCCCCGCTGTCCAAGGTGCTGATTTTATATCAGTACTTTTAAAGTGGTCTAATACCCATTATATAGTGTGACAGCAACCTGGACACGGAGTTTGACCCTGAGGGGGAGGGGAGGGTTGAGTGGATCTGTTACTACCTTCAAATATATATTTTGTGATCACGCTACTTGATATACATATTACAGTTGGTGCTCATGGAATTCTACGGAACTGCTGATCTACTCCTGTTTGTTTTTAACTTTGAAAACTGTCACTCGGCTATTTTTGAGTACTGATTGACTATATATATTTTTATTTACTTTTTCTCTTTTTCTTTTTTTATAATCTGCTGATTGTGAATTATATATGGTTAAAGGTGTTTTATTTGTTGTCACATTGACCGGATAATCATATACTCCTTGACTCGTATTATAACTGTCTGTTATTTAAAATATTGAGAAGAAGGACATATTTCTGCAATTTTCCTTTTTTTTTAGGTTATATATTCCTTGTGTATATTCCAGCCGCTTGCTGGAATTACTTTAGGTACTGTAATCCTATTCTAGCCAATAGTTCCAATTGTTGTCTATTGATACTCCTTTGGTGTATTTTAGGGTTTATAATGGCAACAAATAAAAAAAATTCCCAAAAATCTCTAGAGATGCCCCTTAAAACTAATGCGGTAAGAGGGAAGACCTCCCAGCGTTTTTCCTTCTCTAACCCTTCAGAAGATTCTGTTAATATTATTAGCCCAGTCAAGTCTAGATCACCCCATAGAAACCCTGAAGATAATCCAACCTCTAAAATGTATACTCCCACCAAAGATTCCCCTAAAACTGTAACTTCCCCAAAACAGCAAAGGGTTTCTATTTCTAAACCTGCCTCTGTTACAACCGCCAGAGGTAAAAAAGAGGAGGATATGGATTTGTCCGTGTCCTCAAAAAGAAGAGATCCTGGTGACTGGGGCAATAAATTTTCCCCCCTCGCAACTAATTCAGAGGATGATTCCTCAGATACTTCTCCTAATCCAAGCCCAGAAAGGAGGCGTTTAAAAAAAGATCCATCTTCTTTATCTCCTGATTCTATGATCAGTGTTCCGTTAAAATTACCCACTTCTCAAAATCCAGAAAATTTTGACCTTTCCTCTTTCCTGGACAACCTGACCAAAAGGATTGATAACAACATGAAGTTGGGATTTGATAGACAGGTTGACTCCATGAAGTCTACTTTGAGTGCCTTCGGTGTTAAATTAGAGGAAAATACCAAGAGACTTAATACAGTAGAAGGTAAAATAGATAAAGTCTCCTCAGAAAACCTTGAGATTAAATCTGAGCTTCATAGACTTAGATTAAAAGTGGCTGATCTAGAAGACAGAAGCAGAAGAAATAACCTGAAAATTAGGGGTATCTCTGAAAGTGTCTCTCCCTCTGACCTTCTCTCTTATGTTCAAGACTTACTTCACAAATCCATCCCTTCTTTGTCTGAACAGGACCTTATTATAGACAGGGCACACCGCCTATTTCGCCCGTCGTTTATCTCCCCTGATTTACCTAGAGACACGATAATAAGATTGCACTTCTTCTCCACTAAGGAGAGAATTTTAAGTTTTATTAGAAAGGAAAAGAAATTTCCTGAACCCTTTTCGCACCTAAAAATCTTCTCAGATTTTTCTAAGGAAACGATGGATGCGAGAAGGGCCTACAAATTAACCACTGATAGATTGAGAAAAATGGGTACTCCGTATAGGTGGGGTTTCCCAGTGAAACTGCTGATTTTTTTTAAGGGAAAAACTTATACTCTCTCAGATCCAGACGAAGGCCCCAAATTCTTTGAATTTATAAAAGACATTCCCCTGAAGGATCCGAAAGCTCCAAACCGCTGAGATGTGGGGGAGTTATTATTGGATCCTTTCTAAAACTTTATTCCTTATATGACATAACATCTGGGTTACTATATTACTGAACCTAATTCTGAAAATTTATAGTGTGGCAATCATTGTCTGATTTAGTTAAATCTTATAACGTTAATTTTGTCCTTTTGAGTCCTGGTTGGATTTGGAGTTCCAAAACTCATACTAATCTTCTTTATACCATGCCCTCAGGTAGTGTCCACACACTTTTTTCCCCCAAAACCGAGGGAGAACCTTTCAGGTAAAGGTTCCCTCAGGAAGTTTTTGATTCACTTTTTATTTCTTTTACTGGTATCTTGAATACCTAGTGACTGTTATTGTTGTTGTTTGTTTGACAAATTTTCTCCTTTGAATTGTAGTCTGTAACACATTTTCAATCTAGAATACCATCTCCTAGTTTTGATTGCCGGTGGTTTCACCGCTTGGGGTGGTCTGCAGGATCAATTGATTTTTGCTTTTCTCCTTTTGGATACATTTTGACTGTCTCCCTGGTCTATGCCTATTAAGGTTGTCTCATATAATGTAAGAGGTCTGAATAGCCCTAACAAAAGATTCTCCTTATGGAAGGAATTAGTTCATTTTGGAGCGGATGTGGCGTGTCTACAAGAGACCAGGTTCGCTGAGGGGAAACATCCTAAATTTTCCCATAAAGAATATCCTCATATTTTTGAATCCATTAGCGAACGGAAAAAAGCTGGTGTAGCAACATTGATTAGAAATTCAGTTCCATTTGAACTATTAGATCAGCATGGTGATGTCAATGGCAGATATCACATACTGATCTGCAAATTGAACAATCATGAGTGTACAATTGCAAACGTATATGCCCCAAATAAGAAGCAAATTTCCTTTTTAAATAAAGTTTTGAGGAAAGTGGAGGAGGTTAGGAGAGGTGAATTGATCCTTTTGGGGGATTTTAATATGGTACCAGATGGGTTAATTGACTCTTCTTCTTCTAGTCGTCACCTTTATGCTACTCTAAATAATTGGCTCCATAGAAATGAACTTTTCGACATTTTCAGATGTTTCAATACTACTTCCAAAGAGTTTTCTCACTTTTCAGATGCACATCAAACGGCCTCCAGAATTGATCTAATGTTAACCGACGTCTTCTCTCTATCCAAATTCTCAAATATCTCCATAGGTCCCAGGTCTATATCGGATCATGCCCCTATAACGTGTGAACTTCACATTGGCCCTCTTCTAAGAAACGGATTTCTCTGGAAGTGCAAATCTTCCCTTATTCATAATCCAAAGAATAAAAAAACTATTGAAAATGCAATTTCAAATTATTTTAAGGAAAATGAAACCCCGGATCTGTCTAACCCCTTCTCTAGTTGGTGTGCCCACAAGGCTGTACTTTGGGGTGTACTAATACAGATATCCTCATCGGAAAAAAAAGAAAAAAGAGCCAAAATAAATTCCCTTCAAAAACTTATCAAAGAAAAAGAACTAGCCCAGATTAACCTTCCTTCCCCTTCCCCAACAATTCAAAAGGAGCTATTAAATCTAAGGATTGACCTAAAATCCGAAATTTTTTCTTCCTACGACTCGATCATCCAAAAATCAAAGTTTAATCATTATGCCGCCCTTAACAAACCTACTCGTTTTATGGCCCGACTAGTTAAACAACAAAGAGCGAACAATAGAATTGATAAAATAAAAAATGTTAACGGATCATTGCTCTATCATCCGAAAGATATAGCTGATCGGTTCGCAGAATTTTATGAGAAACTCTATAATATCAAATCTGATCCTTTAATTTCCCAACCTAAATCAGAAGAAATTAACAATTTTCTCTCTTCAATTAAATTACCCAAATTGAGCCCTCTGGACCTTGAGGCATTGAATGAACCTTTTACTTCCCTCGAAGTTATGAACACAATTAAGCAACTTAAATCTTTCAAGGCCCCGGGTCCAGACGGGTTCATTAATGAATACTATAAGACCTTTTGTGAACTCCTTTCCCCTCCTCTTACTAAAATCTTTAATTTGGCATCTTCAAACTGCTCCTTCCCCCAAGAAATGTTGGAGGCCACCATCACTTTGATTCCTAAGTCAAAAGATGAGAGAGATAATGTCAAGAATTATAGACCTATCTCACTAATCAATACCGATATAAAAATTTATTCGAAAATTCTGGCCAATCGTCTTTCAACTATTCTCCCAAATCTCATCAACGATGACCAAATTGGCTTCGTTGGTGGGAGACAAGCTACTGACGGCACTAGAAGAATTTTGAATATTTTGAGATTGATTAATACAGTTAGGGTTCCAACCTCCTTGCTCGCATTAGATGCTGAAAAAGCATTCGATAGATTAAATTGGCTATATTTAGAACTTACTCTTAATAAATTTGGTTTTAATAATAATTTTCTTTCCTCAATTTTGGCCCTTTATTCTAACCCCCAAGCTAAAATTTATGTCAACAATTATCTTTCCCACCCAATCCCCATTACAAATGGGACTAGACAGGGTTGCCCTCTCTCCCCCCTACTTTTCGTCTTAGCTATGGAGCCTTTGGCACAGAAGATTAGAGAAAGCACTGACATTAAGGGGATCTCTACTCCTTCCCGGGAATTCAAAATTAGTCTCTTCACGGATGACGTCATGCTTTCCTTGCTGGATCCAATAAAGTCGGTTAATAAGGTCTTGGAAGTTCTGGATTCTTTCTCCCAGATCTCTTACTTTAAGATTAATAAAAAAAAATCAAAAATTTTAAACATTAATTTGGACCATCAAACGAGAGAAGCTTTACATTCAAAATTTTCCTTTGATTCAGCCAAGGACAATCTGTCCTATTTGGGGATTGTAGTTGGTAAATCTATTGATTCAACTCTCTCTGCCAACTTAGACTTAATTAATGACGTCGTCCGAGGAGATCTGACGAATCTCCTGAAAAAGGATTTGTCATGGTGGGGTAGGGTTTTATCCATTAAAATGTTTGTCCTCCCCAAAATCTTGTATTTCTTTCGTAACTTACCATTAAATATACCCCTTTGTTTCATCCAAAAAATACAGAACCAGATTAACTCTTATATCTGGGACAAAAAACGTGCGAGGATATCTGCTGAAATCTTATATAAAAACAAAAGCAATGGAGGCCTGAGTCTCCCTAACATATCCGCCTATTATTATGCTAACCTTATCAAGCAGAGTAGAAATTGGCTTAACTCTACAAATCCCCCGGCATGGCTAATTTTGGAGACCTTTCTGAACGGCGACTCCCCTCCCCGAGATTTGCTATTTAAACATCTCTTTAAAAAATGCACTCATGATCCTTCCCACCCTATCTTTCAAGCGACTATCGAAGCTTGGAAGAAAATTGCTAGGAGAGGGAGGGGGAATCTTTCTAGAGACTCCAGTGTAGACAAACTCTCTCTGGTTAAAAACTTTCCAATCAATTTTGTTGCTGCCTTACATAACTCCTGCATTCCGGATCACTGGAATAATAGAGGGTTAAGGAAAATTGGGGACCTCTTCGAGATTTCTACTTTTTCTCCTTTCCAAACTCTCAAAAAAAAATTTAATCTCCCTTCTTCTGATTTTTTCTTATACTCCCATTTTAAAAGTATTATTCTAGAATTTTTGGCTGGTAAATTCGTTGTTTCCAAAACCTCGGCGAACCTGCTGTGTAACCCATCCCACAAAATTTTTTGGAGCTTGAGACACATTTACAACAACTTCAACAATGATCTATCCTTCAAAAAAAATATTTACATGTTACGATGGGAAAAAGACCTGAAACTCAACTTCCCTCTCGACCAGTGGGAGAATGCTGTACTTTTTACTCAAGCCTCCAATATTTCCATGCCTCTGCAAGAGGCCTATTTCAAGGTTTTATCAAGGTGGTATTATACCCCAATCAGGCTCCATCACATAAGGTCCAGTAATTCTCCCCTTTGTTGGAGGGATTGTGGCATTAAAGGAGATCTTTTGCATATTTTTTGGAGCTGCCCTAAGATTCGTAATCTGTGGGCTCAGATTTCTTCTCTGATTAATGACCTTTTGGGCAGACCTTTAATTTTGACTCCTCAAACAGCTCTATTATCATTAGAATTGGAAACATATAAATCTTATGAGAGAGCTATCATGATCCACATATTTTCGGTTTGCAAAAATGCTTTATCCTTTCATTGGAGAAAATCGTCTGTTCCTACTTTGGAGGAATTAGTAGATAGGATGAACCAACATAGAATATACGAATTTAGATTTGCCTATATCAATGATAACCTTTCCAAATTTTCTAAGAAATGGGATATCTGGTCAAACAAATTCCCCCGTCCTGCCTATAATACTGGTAGTTCTTAATATGTCTTACAGACTGTTTATTCACTTTGTTTGTATTATTGCTAACATGATAATGTGTGTTGAAATTGTTTTGTGTTTTGTTAGATTGTTTTTTATTATTCCTTATTGATTACAGTATTATTTGATGAATCAATCTCTTCTACCCCTTGTTATTTTATCCTTGTTGTTTCCCTTCCCTCCCCTCCCTTTGGTCTTCCCCCTTTTCCCGCGTCCCAGTTATCCCTGATTTTTTCCCTTGTATATAGAATTATGCTACTGTCAATTACTTGTCAATGTCGTTAATGAAAAATAAAAAATACGGTAAAACAAAGAGAGTGAGATGCCAGCTCCTTTCATTCAGTCAGTAGCTTCAATCATTTCTGGACGTTTTTCAATGGCAAAAATCAATGAATATTGTAAATGCACAAAGAGTAATTTCTCCGCATTGCAAGGTGCAATTCTGAAATTTTTTGCTTTTTCCTGCTCCTCTTAGCATGATAAAGAAGATTCAAAGAGAGTGAGATGCCAGCTCCTTTCATTCAGTCAGTAGCTTCAAACATTTCTGGTATATGAATAACATGATGTTTTTCAATGGCAAAAATCAATGAATATTGTAAATGCACAAACAGTAATTTCTCCGCATTGCAAGGTGCAATTCTGAAATTTTTTGCTTTTTCCTGCTCCTCTTAGCATGATAAAGAAGATTCAAAGAGAGTGAGATGCCAGCTCCTTTCATTCAGTCAGTAGCTTCAATCATTTCTGGACGTTTTTCAATGGCAAAAATCATTGAATATTGTAAATGCACAAACAGTAATTTCTCCGCATTGCAAGGTGCAATTCTGAAATTTTTTGCTTTTTCCTGCTCCTCTAAGCATGATAAAGAAGATTCAAAGAGAGTGAGATGCCAGCTCCTTTCATTCAGTCAGTAGCTTCAATCATTTCTGGACGTTTTTCAATGGCAAAAATCAATGAATATTGTAAATGCACAAACAGTAATTTCTCCGCATTGCAAGGTGCAATTCTGAAATTTTTTGCTTTTTCCTGCTCCTCTTAGCATGATAAAGAAGATTCAAAGAGAGTGAGATGCCAGCTCCTTTCATTCAGTCAGTAGCTTTAATCATTTCTGGACGTTTTTCAATGGCAAAAATCAATGAATATTGTAAATGCACAAAGAGTAATTTCTCCGCATTGCAAGGTGCAATTCTGAAATTTTTTGCTTTTTCCTGCTCCTCTTAGCATGATAAAGAAGATTCAAAGAGAGTGAGATGCCAGCTCCTTTCATTCAGTCAGTAGCTTCAAACATTTCTGGTATATGAATAACATGATGTTTTTCAATGGCAAAAATCAATGAATATTGTAAATGCACAAACAGTAATTTCTCCGCATTGCAAGGTGCAATTCTGAAATTTTTTGCTTTTTCCTGCTCCTCTTAGCATGATAAAGAAGATTCAAAGAGAGTGAGATGCCAGCTCCTTTCATTCAGTCAGTAGCATCAATCATTTCTGGACGTTTTTCAATGGCAAAAATCATTGAATATTGTAAATGCACAAACAGTAATTTCTCCGCATTGCAAGGTGCAATTCTGAAATTTTTTGCTTTTTCCTGCTCCTCTAAGCATGATAAAGAAGATTCAAAGAGAGTGAGATGCCAGCTCCTTTCATTCAGTCAGTAGCTTCAATCATTTCTGGACGTTTTTCAATGGCAAAAATCAATGAATATTGTAAATGCACAAACAGTAATTTCTCCGCATTGCAAGGTGCTATTCTGAAATTTTTTGCTTTTTCCTGCTCCTCTTAGCATGATAAACAAGATTCAAAGAGAGTGAGATGCCAGCTCCTTTCATTCAGTCAGTAGCTTCAATCATTTCTGGACGTTTTTCAATGGCAAAAATCAATGAATATTGTAAATGCACAAACAGTAATTTCTCCGCATTGCAAGGTGCAATTCTGAAATTTTTTGCTTTTTCCTGCTCCTCTTAGCATGATAAAGAAGATTCAAAGAGAGTGAGATGCCAGCTCCTTTCATTCAGTCAGTAGCTTCAAACATTTCTGGTATATGAATAACATGATGTTTTTCAATGGCAAAAATCAATGAATATTGTAAATGCACAAACAGTAATTTCTCCGCATTGCAAGGTGCAATTCTGAAATTTTTTGCTTTTTCCTGCTCCTCTTAGCATGATAAAGAAGATTCAAAGAGAGTGAGATGCCAGCTCCTTTCATTCAGTCAGTAGCATCAATCATTTCTGGACGTTTTTCAATGGCAAAAATTATTGAATATTGTAAATGCACAAACAGTAATTTCTCCGCATTGCAAGGTGCAATTCTGAAATTTTTTGCTTTTTCCTGCTCCTCTAAGCATGATAAAGAAGATTCAAAGAGAGTGAGATACCAGCTCCTTTCATTCAGTCAGTAGCTTCAATCATTTCTGGACGTTTTTCAATGGCAAAAATCAATGAATATTGTAAATGCACAAACAGTAATTTCTCCGCATTGCAAGGTGCTATTCTGAAATTTTTTGCTTTTTCCTGCTCCTCTTAGCATGATAAACAAGATTCAAAGAGAGTGAGATGCCAGCTCCTTTCATTCAGTCAGTAGCTTCAATCATTTCTGGACGTTTTTCAATGGCAAAAATCAATGAATATTGTAAATGCACAAACAGTAATTTCTCCGCATTGCAAGGTGCAATTCTGAAATTTTTTGCTTTTTCCTGCTCCTCTTAGCATGATAAAGAAGATTCAAAGAGAGTGAGATGCCAGCTCCTTTCATTCAGTCAGTAGCTTCAATCATTTCTGGACGTTTTTCAAGGGCAAAAATCAATGAATATTGTAAATGCACAAAGAGTAATTTCTCCGCATTGCAAGGTGCAATTCTGAAATTTTTTGCTTTTTCCTGCTCCTCTTAGCATGATAAAGAAGATTCAAAGAGAGTGAGATGCCAGCTCCTTTCATTCAGTCAGTAGCTTCAAACATTTCTGGTATATGAATAACATGATGTTTTTCAATGGCAAAAATCAATGAATATTGTAAATGCACAAACAGTAATTTCTCCGCATTGCAAGGTGCAATTCTGAAATTTTTTGCTTTTTCCTGCTCCTCTTAGCATGATAAAGAAGATTCAAAGAGAGTGAGATGCCAGCTCCTTTCATTCAGTCAGTAGCTTCAATCATTTCTGGACGTTTTTCAATGGCAAAAATCATTGAATATTGTAAATGCACAAACAGTAATTTCTCCGCATTGCAAGGTGCAATTCTGAAATTTTTTGCTTTTTCCTGCTCCTCTAAGCATGATAAAGAAGATTCAAAGAGAGTGAGATGCCAGCTCCTTTCATTCAGTCAGTAGCTTCAATCATTTCTGGACGTTTTTCAATGGCAAAAATCAATGAATATTGTAAATGCACAAACAGTAATTTCTCCGCATTGCAAGGTGCTATTCTGAAATTTTTTGCTTTTTCCTGCTCCTCTTAGCATGATAAACAAGATTCAAAGAGAGTGAGATGCCAGCTCCTTTCATTCAGTCAGTAGCTTCAATCATTTCTGGACGTTTTTCAATGGCAAAAATCAATGAATATTGTAAATGCACAAACAGTAATTTCTCCGCATTGCAAGGTGCAATTCTGAAATTTTTTGCTTTTTCCTGCTCCTCTTAGCATGATAAAGAAGATTCAAAGAGAGTGAGATGCCAGCTCCTTTCATTCAGTCAGTAGCTTCAAACATTTCTGGTATATGAATAACATGATGTTTTTCAATGGCAAAAATCAATGAATATTGTAAATGCACAAACAGTAATTTCTCCGCATTGCAAGGTGCAATTCTGAAATTTTTTGCTTTTTCCTGCTCCTCTTAGCATGATAAAGAAGATTCAAAGAGAGTGAGATGCCAGCTCCTTTCATTCAGTCAGTAGCATCAATCATTTCTGGACGTTTTTCAATGGCAAAAATTATTGAATATTGTAAATGCACAAACAGTAATTTCTCCGCATTGCAAGGTGCAATTCTGAAATTTTTTGCTTTTTCCTGCTCCTCTAAGCATGATAAAGAAGATTCAAAGAGAGTGAGATGCCAGCTCCTTTCATTCAGTCAGTAGCTTCAATCATTTCTGGACGTTTTTCAATGGCAAAAATCAATGAATATTGTAAATGCACAAACAGTAATTTCTCCGCATTGCAAGGTGCTATTCTGAAATTTTTTGCTTTTTCCTGCTCCTCTTAGCATGATAAACAAGATTCAAAGAGAGTGAGATGCCAGCTCCTTTCATTCAGTCAGTAGCTTCAATCATTTCTGGACGTTTTTCAATGGCAAAAATCAATGAATATTGTAAATGCACAAACAGTAATTTCTCCGCATTGCAAGGTGCAATTCTGAAATTTTTTGCTTTTTCCTGCTCCTCTTAGCATGATAAAGAAGATTCAAAGAGAGTGAGATGCCAGCTCCTTTCATTCAGTCAGTAGCTTCAATCATTTCTGGACGTTTTTCAAGGGCAAAAATCAATGAATATTGTAAATGCACAAAGAGTAATTTCTCCGCATTGCAAGGTGCAATTCTGAAATTTTTTGCTTTTTCCTGCTCCTCTTAGCATGATAAAGAAGATTCAAAGAGAGTGAGATGCCAGCTCCTTTCATTCAGTCAGTAGCTTCAAACATTTCTGGTATATGAATAACATGATGTTTTTCAATGGCAAAAATCAATGAATATTGTAAATGCACAAACAGTAATTTCTCCGCATTGCAAGGTGCAATTCTGAAATTTTTTGCTTTTTCCTGCTCCTCTTAGCATGATAAAGAAGATTCAAAGAGAGTGAGATGCCAGCTCCTTTCATTCAGTCAGTAGCTTCAATCATTTCTGGATGTTTTTCAATGGCAAAAATCATTGAATATTGTAAATGCACAAACAGTAATTTCTCCGCATTGCAAGGTGCAATTCTGAAATTTTTTGCTTTTTCCTGCTCCTCTTAGCATGATAAAGAAGATTCAAAGAGAGTGAGATGCCAGCTCCTTTCATTCAGTCAGTAGCTTCAATCATTTCTGGTATATGAATAATATGATGTTTTTCAATGGCAAAAATCAATGAATATTGTAAATGCACAAACAGTAATTTCTCCGCATTGCAAGGTGCAATTCTGAAATTTTTTGCTTTTTCCTGCTCCTCTTAGCATGATAAAGAAGATTCAAAGAGAGTGAGATGCCAGCTCCTTTCATTCAGTCAGTAGCTTCAATCATTTCTGGACGTTTTTCAATGGCAAAAATCAATGAATATTGTAAATGCACAAAGAGTAATTTCTCCGCATTGCAAGGTGCAATTCTGAAATTTTTTGCTTTTTCCTGCTCCTCTTAGCATGATAAAGAAGATTCAAAGAGATTGAGATGCCAGCTCCTTTCATTCAGTCAGTAGCTTCAAACATTTCTGGTATATGAATAACATGATGTTTTTCAATGGCAAAAATCAATGAATATTGTAAATGCACAAACAGTAATTTCTCCGCATTGCAAGGTGCAATTCTGAAATTTTTTGCTTTTTCCTGCTCCTCTTAGCATGATAAAGAAGATTCAAAGAGAGTGAGATGCCAGCTCCTTTCATTCAGTCAGTAGCTTCAATCATTTCTGGACGTTTTTCAACGGCAAAAATCAATGAATATTGTAAATGCACAAACAGTAATTTCTCCGCATTGCAAGGTGCAATTCTGAAATTTTTTGATTTTTCCTGCTCCTCTTAGCATGATAAAGAAGATTCAAAGAGAGTGAGATGCCAGCTCCTTTCATTCAGTCAGTAGCTTTAATCATTTCTGGACGTTTTTCAATGGCAAAAATCAATGAATATTGTAAATGCACAAAGAGTAATTTCTCCGCATTGCAAGGTGCAATTCTGAAATTTTTTGCTTTTTCCTGCTCCTCTTAGCATGATAAAGAAGATTCAAAGAGAGTGAGATGCCAGCTCCTTTCATTCAGTCAGTAGCTTCAAACATTTCTGGTATATGAATAACATGATGTTTTTCAATGGCAAAAATCAATGAATATTGTAAATGCACAAACAGTAATTTCTCCGCATTGCAAGGTGCAATTCTGAAATTTTTTGCTTTTTCCTGCTCCTCTTAGCATGATAAAGAAGATTCAAAGAGAGTGAGATGCCAGCTCCTTTCATTCAGTCAGTAGCATCAATCATTTCTGGACGTTTTTCAATGGCAAAAATCATTGAATATTGTAAATGCACAAACAGTAATTTCTCCGCATTGCAAGGTGCAATTCTGAAATTTTTTGCTTTTTCCTGCTCCTCTAAGCATGATAAAGAAGATTCAAAGAGAGTGAGATGCCAGCTCCTTTCATTCAGTCAGTAGCTTCAATCATTTCTGGACGTTTTTCAATGGCAAAAATCAATGAATATTGTAAATGCACAAACAGTAATTTCTCCGCATTGCAAGGTGCTATTCTGAAATTTTTTGCTTTTTCCTGCTCCTCTTAGCATGATAAACAAGATTCAAAGAGAGTGAGATGCCAGCTCCTTTCATTCAGTCAGTAGCTTCAATCATTTCTGGACGTTTTTCAATGGCAAAAATCAATGAATATTGTAAATGCACAAACAGTAATTTCTCCGCATTGCAAGGTGCAATTCTGAAATTTTTTGCTTTTTCCTGCTCCTCTTAGCATGATAAAGAAGATTCAAAGAGAGTGAGATGCCAGCTCCTTTCATTCAGTCAGTAGCTTCAAACATTTCTGGTATATGAATAACATGATGTTTTTCAATGGCAAAAATCAATGAATATTGTAAATGCACAAACAGTAATTTCTCCGCATTGCAAGGTGCAATTCTGAAATTTTTTGCTTTTTCCTGCTCCTCTTAGCATGATAAAGAAGATTCAAAGAGAGTGAGATGCCAGCTCCTTTCATTCAGTCAGTAGCATCAATCATTTCTGGACGTTTTTCAATGGCAAAAATTATTGAATATTGTAAATGCACAAACAGTAATTTCTCCGCATTGCAAGGTGCAATTCTGAAATTTTTTGCTTTTTCCTGCTCCTCTAAGCATGATAAAGAAGATTCAAAGAGAGTGAGATGCCAGCTCCTTTCATTCAGTCAGTAGCTTCAATCATTTCTGGACGTTTTTCAATGGCAAAAATCAATGAATATTGTAAATGCACAAACAGTAATTTCTCCGCATTGCAAGGTGCTATTCTGAAATTTTTTGCTTTTTCCTGCTCCTCTTAGCATGATAAACAAGATTCAAAGAGAGTGAGATGCCAGCTCCTTTCATTCAGTCAGTAGCTTCAATCATTTCTGGACGTTTTTCAATGGCAAAAATCAATGAATATTGTAAATGCACAAACAGTAATTTCTCCGCATTGCAAGGTGCAATTCTGAAATTTTTTGCTTTTTCCTGCTCCTCTTAGCATGATAAAGAAGATTCAAAGAGAGTGAGATGCCAGCTCCTTTCATTCAGTCAGTAGCTTCAAACATTTCTGGTATATGAATAACATGATGTTTTTCAATGGCAAAAATCAATGAATATTGTAAATGCACAAACAGTAATTTCTCCGCATTGCAAGGTGCAATTCTGAAATTTTTTGCTTTTTCCTGCTCCTCTTAGCATGATAAAGAAGATTCAAAGAGAGTGAGATGCCAGCTCCTTTCATTCAGTCAGTAGCTTCAATCATTTCTGGACGTTTTTCAATGGCAAAAATCAATGAATATTGTAAATGCACAAACAGTAATTTCTCCGCATTGCAAGGTGCAATTCTGAAATTTTTTGCTTTTTCCTGCTCCTCTTAGCATGATAAAGAAGATTCAAAGAGCGTGAGATGCCAGCTCCTTTCATTCAGTCAGTAGCTTCACTCATTTCTGGACGTTTTTCAATGGCAAAAATCAATGAATATTGTAAATGCACAAACAGTAATTTCTCCGCATTGCAAGGTGCAATTCTGAAATTTTTTGCTTTTTCCTGCTCCTCTTAGCATGATAAACAAGATTCAAAGAGAGTGAGATGCCAGCTCCTTTCATGCAGTCAGTAGCTTCAATAATTTCTGGACGTTTTTCAATGGCAAAAATCAATGAATATTGTAAATGCACAAACAGTAATTTCTCCGCATTGCAAGGTGCAATTCTGAAATTTTTTGCTTTTTCCTGCTCCTCTTAGCATGATAAACAAGATTCAAAGAGAGTGAGATGCCAGCTCCTTTCATTCAGTCAGTAGCTTCAATCATTTCTGGACGTTTTTCAATGGCAAAAATCAATGAATATTGTAAATGCACAAACAGTAATTTCTCCGCATTGCAAGGTGCAATTCTGAAATTTTTTGCTTTTTCCTGCTCCTCTTAGCATGATAAAGAAGATTCAAAGAGAGTGAGATGCCAGCTCCTTTCATTCAGTCGGTAGCTTCAAACATTTCTGGTATATGAATAACATGATGTTTTTCAATGGCAAAAATCAATGAATATTGTAAATGCACAAACAGTAATTTCTCCGCATTGCAAGGTGCAATTCTGAAATTTTTTGCTTTTTCCTGCTCCTCTTAGCATGATAAAGATTCAAAGAGAGTGAGATGCCAGCTCCTTTCATTCAGTCAGTAGCTTCAATCATTTCTGGACGTTTTTCAATGGCAAAAATCAATGAATATTGTAAATGCACAAAGTGTAATTTCTCCGCATTGCAAGGTGCAATTCTGAAATTTTTTGCTTTTTCCTGCTCCTCTTAGCATGATAAAGAAGATTCAAAGAGAGTGAGATGCCAGCTCCTTTCATTCAGTCAGTAGCTTCAAACATTTCTGGTATATGAATAACATGATGTTTTTCAATGGCAAAAATCAATGAATATTGTAAATGCACAAACAGTAATTTCTCCGCATTGCAAGGTGCAATTCTGAAATTTTTTGCTTTTTCCTGCTCCTCTTAGCATGATAAAGAAGATTCAAAGAGAGTGAGATGCCAGCTCCTTTCATTCAGTCAGTAGCTTCAATCATTTCTGGACGTTTTTCAATGGCAAAAATCATTGAATATTGTAAATGCACAAACAGTAATTTCTCCGCATTGCAAGGTGCAATTCTGAAATTTTTTGCTTTTTCCTGCTCCTCTCAGCATGATAAAGAAGATTCAAAGAGAGTGAGATGCCAGCTCCTTTCATTCAGTCAGTAGCTTCAATCATTTCTGGTATATGAATAACATGATGTTTTTCAATGGCAAAAATCAATGAATATTGTAAATGCACAAACAGTAATTTCTCCGCATTGCAAGGTGCAATTCTGAAATTTTTTGCTTTTTCCTGCTCCTCTTAGCATGATAAAGAAGATTCAAAGAGAGTGAGATGCCAGCTCCTTTCATTCAGTCAGTAGCTTCAATCATTTCTGGACGTTTTTCAATGGCAAAAATCAATGAATGTTGTAAATGCACAAACAGTAATTTCTCCGCATTGCAAGGTGCAATTCTGAAATTTTTTGCTTTTTCCTGCTCCTCTTAGCATGATAAACAAGATTCAAAGAGAGTGAGATGCCAGCTCCTTTCATTCAGTCAGTAGCTTCAATCATTTCTGGACGTTTTTCAATGGCAAAAATCAATGAATATTGTAAATGCACAAACAGTAATTTCTCCGCATTGCAAGGTGCAATTCTGAAATTTTTTGCTTTTTCCTGCTCCTCTTAGCATGATAAAGAAGATTCAAAGAGAGTGAGATGCCAGCTCCTTTCATTCAGTCAGTAGCTTCAATCATTTCTGGACGTTTTTCAAGGGCAAAAATCAATGAATATTGTAAATGCACAAAGAGTAATTTCTCCGCATTGCAAGGTGCAATTCTGAAATTTTTTGCTTTTTCCTGCTCCTCTTAGCATGATAAAGAAGATTCAAAGAGAGTGAGATGCCAGCTCCTTTCATTCAGTCAGTAGCTTCAAACATTTCTGGTATATGAATAACATGATGTTTTTCAATGGCAAAAATCAATGAATATTGTAAATGCACAAACAGTAATTTCTCCGCATTGCAAGGTGCAATTCTGAAATTTTTTGCTTTTTCCTGCTCCTCTTAGCATGATAAAGAAGATTCAAAGAGAGTGAGATGCCAGCTCCTTTCATTCAGTCAGTAGCTTCAATCATTTCTGGACGTTTTTCAATGGCAAAAATCATTGAATATTGTAAATGCACAAACAGTAATTTCTCCGCATTGCAAGGTGCAATTCTGAAATTTTTTGCTTTTTCCTGCTCCTCTTAGCATGATAAAGAAGATTCAAAGAGAGTGAGATGCCAGCTCCTTTCATTCAGTCAGTAGCTTCAATCATTTCTGGTATATGAATAACATGATGTTTTTCAATGGCAAAAATCAATGAATATTGTAAATGCACAAACAGTAATTTCTCCGCATTGCAAGGTGCAATTCTGAAATTTTTTGCTTTTTCCTGCTCCTCTTAGCATGATAAAGAAGATTCAAAGAGAGTGAGATGCCAGCTCCTTTCATTCAGTCAGTAGCTTCAATCATTTCTGGACGTTTTTCAATGGCAAAAATCAATGAATATTGTAAATGCACAAACAGTAATTTCTGCGCATTGCAAAGTGCAATTCTGAAATTTTTTGCTTTTTCCTGCTCCTCTTAGCATGATAAAGAAGATTCAAAGAGAGTGAGATGCCAGCTCCTTTCATTCAGTCAGTAGCTTCAATCATTTCTGGACGTTTTTCAATGGCAAAAATCATTGAATATTGTAAATGCACAAACAGTAATTTCTCCGCATTGCAAGGTGCAATTCTGAAATTTTTTGCTTTTTCCTGCTCCTCTTAGCATGATAAAGAAGATTCAAAGAGAGTGAGATGCCAGCTCCTTTCATTCAGTCAGTAGCTTCAATCATTTCTGGTATATGAATAACATGATGTTTTTCAATGGCAAAAATCAATGAATATTGTAAATGCACAAACAGTAATTTCTCCGCATTGCAAGGTGCAATTCTGAAATTTGTTGCTTTTTCCTGCTCCTCTTAGCATGATAAAGAAGATTCAAAGAGAGTGAGATGCCAGCTCCTTTCATTCAGTCAGTAGCTTCAATCATTTCTGGACGTTTTTTCAATGGCAAAAATCAATGAATATTGTAAATGCACAAACAGTAATTTCTCCGCATTGCAAGGTGCAATTCTGAAATTTTTTGCTTTTTCCTGCTCCTCTTAGCATGATAAACAAGATTCAAAGAGAGTGAGATGCCAGCTCCTTTCATTCAGTCAGTAGCTTTAATCATTTCTGGACGTTTTTCAATGGCAAAAATCAATGAATATTGGAAATGCACAAAGAGTAATTTCTCCGCATTGCAAGGTGCAATTCTGAAATTTTTTGCTTTTTCCTGCTCCTCTTAGCATGATAAAGAAGATTCAAAGAGAGTGAGATGCCAGCTCCTTTCATTCAGTCAGTAGCTTCAATAATTTCTGGACGTTTTTCAATGGCAAAAATCAATGAATATTGTAAATGCACAAACAGTAATTTCTCCGCATTGCAAGGTGCAATTCTGAAATTTTTTGCTTTTTCCTGCTCCTCTTAGCATGATAAACAAGATTCAAAGAGAGTGAGATGCCAGCTCCTTTCATTCAGTCAGTAGCTTCAATCATTTCTGGACGTTTTTCAATGGCAAAAATCAATGAATATTGTAAATGCACAAACAGTAATTTCTCCGCATTGCAAGGTGCAATTCTGAAATTTTTTGCTTTTTCCTGCTCCTCTTAGCATGATAAAGAAGATTCAAAGAGAGTGAGATGCCAGCTCCTTTCATTCAGTCAGTAGCTTCAAACATTTCTGGTATATGAATAACATGATGTTTTTCAATGGCAAAAATCAATGAATATTGTAAATGCACAAACAGTAATTTCTCCGCATTGCAAGGTGCAATTCTGAAATTTTTTGCTTTTTCCTGCTCCTCTTAGCATGATAAAGATTCAAAGAGAGTGAGATGCCAGCTCCTTTCATTCAGTCAGTAGCTTCAATCATTTCTGGACGTTTTTCAATGGCAAAAATCAATGAATATTGTAAATGCACAAAGTGTAATTTCTCCGCATTGCAAGGTGCAATTCTGAAATTTTTTGCTTTTTCCTGCTCCTCTTAGCATGATAAAGAAGATTCAAAGAGAGTGAGATGCCAGCTCCTTTCATTCAGTCAGTAGCTTCAAACATTTCTGGTATATGAATAACATGATGTTTTTCAATGGCAAAAATCAATGAATATTGTAAATGCACAAACAGTAATTTCTCCGCATTGCAAGGTGCAATTCTGAAATTTTTTGCTTTTTCCTGCTCCTCTTAGCATGATAAAGAAGATTCAAAGAGAGTGAGATGCCAGCTCCTTTCATTCAGTCAGTAGCTTCAATCATTTCTGGACGTTTTTCAATGGCAAAAATCATTGAATATTGTAAATGCACAAACAGTAATTTCTCCGCATTGCAAGGTGCAATTCTGAAATTTTTTGCTTTTTCCTGCTCCTCTTAGCATGATAAAGAAGATTCAAAGAGAGTGAGATGCCAGCTCCTTTCATTCAGTCAGTAGCTTCAATCATTTCTGGTATATGAATAACATGATGTTTTTCAATGGCAAAAATCAATGAATATTGTAAATGCACAAACAGTAATTTCTCCGCATTGCAAGGTGCAATTCTGAAATTTTTTGCTTTTTCCTGCTCCTCTTAGCATGATAAAGAAGATTCAAAGAGAGTGAGATGCCAGCTCCTTTCATTCAGTCAGTAGCTTCAATCATTTCTGGACGTTTTTCAATGGCAAAAATCAATGAATATTGTAAATGCACAAACAGTAATTTCTCCGCATTGCAAGGTGCAATTCTGAAATTTTTTGCTTTTTCCTGCTCCTCTTAGCATGATAAACAAGATTCAAAGAGAGTGAGATGCCAGCTCCTTTCATTCAGTCAGTAGCTTCAATCATTTCTGGACGTTTTTCAATGGCAAAAATCAATGAATATTGTAAATGCACAAACAGTAATTTCTCCGCATTGCAAGGTGCAATTCTGAAATTTGTTGCTTTTTCCTGCTCCTCTTAGCATGATAAAGAAGATTCAAAGAGAGTGAGATGCCAGCTCCTTTCATTCAGTCAGTAGCTTCAATCATTTCTGGACGTTTTTCAAGGGCAAAAATCAATGAATATTGTAAATGCACAAAGAGTAATTTCTCCGCATTGCAAGGTGCAATTCTGAAATTTTTTGCTTTTTCCTGCTCCTCTTAGCATGATAAACAAGATTCAAAGAGAGTGAGATGCCAGCTCCTTTCATTCAGTCAGTAGCTTCAAACATTTCTGGTATATGAATAACATGATGTTTTTCAATGGCAAAAATCAATGAATATTGTAAATGCACAAACAGTAATTTCTCCGCATTGCAAGGTGCAATTCTGAAATTTTTTGCTTTTTCCTGCTCCTCTTAGCATGATAAAGAAGATTCAAAGAGAGTGAGATGCCAGCTCCTTTCATTCAGTCAGTAGCTTCAATCATTTCTGGACGTTTTTCAATGGCAAAAATCATTGAATATTGTAAATGCACAAACAGTAATTTCTCCGCATTGCAAGGTGCAATTCTGAAATTTTTTGCTTTTTCCTGCTCCTCTTAGCATGATAAAGAAGATTCAAAGAGAGTGAGATGCCAGCTCCTTTCATTCAGTCAGTAGCTTCAATCATTTCTGGTATATGAATAACATGATGTTTTTCAATGGCAAAAATCAATGAATATTGTAAATGCACAAACAGTAATTTCTCCGCATTGCAAGGTGCAATTCTGAAATTTTTTGCTTTTTCCTGCTCCTCTTAGCATGATAAAGAAGATTCAAAGAGAGTGAGATGCCAGCTCCTTTCATTCAGTCAGTAGCTTCAATCATTTCTGGACGTTTTTCAATGGCAAAAATCAATGAATATTGTAAATGCACAAACAGTAATTTCTGCGCATTGCAAGGTGCAATTCTGAAATTTTTTGCTTTTTCCTGCTCCTCTTAGCATGATAAAGAAGATTCAAAGAGAGTGAGATGCCAGCTCCTTTCATTCAGTCAGTAGCTTCAATCATTTCTGGACGTTTTTCAATGGCAAAAATCATTGAATATTGTAAATGCACAAACAGTAATTTCTCTGCATTGCAAGGTGCAATTCTGAAATTTTTTGCTTTTTCCTGCTCCTCTTAGCATGATAAAGAAGATTCAAAGAGAGTGAGATGCCAGCTCCTTTCATTCAGTCAGTAGCTTCAATCATTTCTGGTATATGAATAACATGATGTTTTTCAATGGCAAAAATCAATGAATATTGTAAATGCACAAACAGTAATTTCTCCGCATTGCAAGGTGCAATTCTGAAATTTGTTGCTTTTTCCTGCTCCTCTTAGCATGATAAAGAAGATTCAAAGAGAGTGAGATGCCAGCTCCTTTCATTCAGTCAGTAGCTTCAATCATTTCTGGACGTTTTTCAATGGCAAAAATCAATGAATATTGTAAATGCACAAACAGTAATTTCTCCGCATTGCAAGGTGCAATTCTGAAATTTTTTGCTTTTTCCTGCTCCTCTTAGCATGATAAACAAGATTCAAAGAGAGTGAGATGCCAGCTCCTTTCATTCAGTCAGTAGCTTTAATCATTTCTGGACGTTTTTCAATGGCAAAAATCAATGAATATTGTAAATGCACAAAGAGTAATTTCTCCGCATTGCAAGGTGCAATTCTGAAATTTTTTGCTTTTTCCTGCTCCTCTTAGCATGATAAAGAAGATTCAAAGAGAGTGAGATGCCAGCTCCTTTCATTCAGTCAGTAGCTTCAAACATTTCTGGTATATGAATAACATGATGTTTTTCAATGGCAAAAATCAATGAATATTGTAAATGCACAAACAGTAATTTCTCCGCATTGCAAGGTGCAATTCTGAAATTTTTTGCTTTTTCCTGCTCCTCTTAGCATGATAAAGAAGATTCAAAGAGAGTGAGATGCCAGCTCCTTTCATTCAGTCAGTAGCTTCAATCATTTCTGGACGTTTTTCAATGGCAAAAATCAATGAATATTGTAAATGCACAAACAGTAATTTCTCCGCATTGCAAGGTGCAATTCTGAAATTTTTTGATTTTTCCTGCTCCTCTTAGCATGATAAAGAAGATTCAAAGAGAGTGAGATGCCAGCTCCTTTCATTCAGTCAGTAGCTTTAATCATTTCTGGACGTTTTTCAATGGCAAAAATCAATGAATATTGTAAATGCACAAAGAGTAATTTCTCCGTATTGCAAGGTGCAATTCTGAAATTTTTTGCTTTTTCCTGCTCCTCTTAGCATGATAAAGAAGATTCAAAGAGAGTGAGATGCCAGCTCCTTTCATTCAGTCAGTAGCTTCAAACATTTCTGGTATATGAATAACATGATGTTTTTCAATGGCAAAAATCAATGAATATTGTAAATGCACAAACAGTAATTTCTCCGCATTGCAAGGTGCAATTCTGAAATTTTTTGCTTTTTCCTGCTCCTCTTAGCATGATAAAGAAGATTCAAAGAGAGTGAGATGCCAGCTCCTTTCATTCAGTCAGTAGCATCAATCATTTCTGGACGTTTTTCAATGGCAAAAATCATTGAATATTGTAAATGCACAAACAGTAATTTCTCCGCATTGCAAGGTGCAATTCTGAAATTTTTTGCTTTTTCCTGCTCCTCTAAGCATGATAAAGAAGATTCAAAGAGAGTGAGATGCCAGCTCCTTTCATTCAGTCAGTAGCTTCAATCATTTCTGGACGTTTTTCAATGGCAAAAATCAATGAATATTGTAAATGCACAAACAGTAATTTCTCCGCATTGCAAGGTGCTATTCTGAAATTTTTTGCTTTTTCCTGCTCCTCTTAGCATGATAAACAAGATTCAAAGAGAGTGAGATGCCAGCTCCTTTCATTCAGTCAGTAGCTTCAATCATTTCTGGACATTTTTCAATGGCAAAAATCAATGAATATTGTAAATGCACAAACAGTAATTTCTCCGCATTGCAAGGTGCAATTCTGAAATTTTTTGCTTTTTCCTGCTCCTCTTAGCATGATAAAGAAGATTCAAAGAGAGTGAGATGCCAGCTCCTTTCATTCAGTCAGTAGCTTCAAACATTTCTGGTATATGAATAACATGATGTTTTTCAATGGCAAAAATCAATGAATATTGTAAATGCACAAACAGTAATTTCTCCGCATTGCAAGGTGCAATTCTGAAATTTTTTGCTTTTTCCTGCTCCTCTTAGCATGATAAAGAAGATTCAAAGAGAGTGAGATGCCAGCTCCTTTCATTCAGTCAGTAGCTTCAATCATTTCTGGACGTTTTTCAATGGCAAAAATCAATGAATATTGTAAATGCACAAACAGTAATTTCTCCGCATTGCAAGGTGCAATTCTGAAATTTTTTGCTTTTTCCTGCTCCTCTTAGCATGATAAAGAAGATTCAAAGAGAGTGAGATGCCAGCTCCTTTCATTCAGTCAGTAGCTTCAAACATTTCTGGTATATGAATAACATGATGTTTTTCAATGGCAAAAATCAATGAATATTGTAAATGCACAAACAGTAATTTCTCCGCATTGCAAGGTGCAATTCTGAAATTTTTTGCTTTTTCCTGCTCCTCTTAGCATGATAAACAAGATTCAAAGAGAGTGAGATGCCAGCTCTTTTCATTCAGTCAGTAGCTTCAATCATTTCTGGACGTTTTTCAATGACAAAAATCAATGAATATTGTAAATGCACAAACAGTAATTTCTGCGCATTGCAAGGTGCAATTCTGAAATTTTTTGCTTTTTCCTGCTCCTCTTAGCATGATAAAGAAGATTCAAAGAGAGTGAGATGCCAGCTCCTTTCATTCAGTCAGTAGCTTCAATCATTTCTGGACGTTTTTCAATGGCAAAAATCATTGAATATTGTAAATGCACAAACAGTAATTTCTCCGCATTGCAAGGTGCAATTCTGAATTTTTTTGCTTTTTCCTGCTCCTCTTAGCATGATAAAGAAGATTCAAAGAGAGTGAGATGCCAGCTCCTTTCATTCAGTCAGTAGCTTCAATCATTTCTGGTATATGAATAACATGATGTTTTTCAATGGCAAAAATCAATGAATATTGTAAATGCACAAACAGTAATTTCTCCGCATTGCAAGGTGCAATTCTGAAATTTTTTGCTTTTTCCTGCTCCTCTTAGCATGATAAAGAAGATTCAAAGAGAGTGAGATGCCAGCTCCTTTCATTCAGTCAGTAGCTTTAATCATTTCTGGACGTTTTTCAATGGCAAAAATCAATGAATATTGTAAATGCACAAACAGTAATTTCTCCGCATTGCAAGGTGCAATTCTGAAATTTTTTGCTTTTTCCTGCTCCTCTTAGCATGATAAACAAGATTCAAAGAGAGTGAGATGCCAGCTCCTTTCATTCAGTCAGTAGCTTTAATCATTTCTGGACGTTTTTCAATGGCAAAAATCAATGAATATTGTAAATGCACAAAGAGTAATTTCTCCGCATTGCAAGGTGCAATTCTGAAATTTTTTGCTTTTTCCTGCTCCTCTTAGCATGATAAAGAAGATTCAAAGAGAGTGAGATGCCAGCTCCTTTCATTCAGTCAGTAGCTTCAAACATTTCTGGTATATGAATAACATGATGTTTTTCAATGGCAAAAATCAATGAATATTGTAAATGCACAAACAGTAATTTCTCCGCATTGCAAGGTGCAATTCTGAAATTTTTTGCTTTTTCCTGCTCCTCTTAGCATGATAAAGAAGATTCAAAGAGAGTGAGATGCCAGCTCCTTTCATTCAGTCAGTAGCTTCAATCATTTCTGGACGTTTTTCAATGGCAAAATTCATTGAATATTGTAAATGCACAAACAGTAATTTCTCCGCATTGCAAGGTGCAATTCTGAAATTTTTTGCTTTTTCCTGCTCCTCTAAGCATGATAAAGAAGATTCAAAGAGAGTGAGATGCCAGCTCCTTTCATTCAGTCAGTAGCTTCAATCATTTCTGGACGTTTTTCAATGGCAAAAATCAATGAATATTGTAAATGCACAAACAGTAATTTCTCCGCATTGCAAGGTGCAATTCTGAAATTTTTTGCTTTTTCCTGCTCCTCTTAGCATGATAAACAAGATTCAAAGAGAGTGAGATGCCAGCTCCTTTCATTCAGTCAGTAGCTTCAATCATTTCTGGACGTTTTTCAATGGCAAAAATCAATGAATATTGTAAATGCACAAACAGTAATTTCTCCGCATTGCAAGGTGCAATTCTGAAATTTTTTGCTTTTTCCTGCTCCTCTTAGCATGATAAAGAAGATTCAAAGAGAGTGAGATGCCAGCTCCTTTCATTCAGTCAGTAGCTTCAAACATTTCTGGTATATGAATAACATGATGTTTTTCAATGGCAAAAATCAATGAATATTGTAAATGCACAAACAGTAATTTCTCCGCATTACAAGGTGCAATTCTGAAATTTTTTGCTTTTTCCTGCTCCTCTTAGCATGATAAAGAAGATTCAAAGAGAGTGAGATGCCAGCTCCTTTCATTCAGTCAGTAGCTTCAATCATTTCTGGACGTTTTTCAATGGCAAAAATCAATGAATATTGTAAATGCACAAACAGTAATTTCTCCGCATTGCAAGGTGCAATTCTGAAATTTTTTGCTTTTTCCTGCTCCTCTTAGCATGATAAAGAAGATTCAAAGAGAGTGAGATGCCAGCTCCTTTCATTCAGTCAGTAGCTTCAATCATTTCTGGACATTTTTCAATGGCAAAAATCATTGAATATTGTAAATGCACAAACAGTAATTTCTCCGCATTGCAAGGTGCAATTCTGAAATTTTTTGCTTTTTCCTGCTCCTCTTAGCATGATAAAGAAGATTCAAAGAGAGTGAGATGCCAGCTCCTTTCATTCAGTCAGTAGCTTCAATCATTTCTGGTATATGAATAACATGATGTTTTTCAATGGCAAAAATCAATGAATATTGTAAATGCACAAACAGTAATTTCTCCGCATTGCAAGGTGCAATTCTGAAATTTTTTGCGTTTTCCTGCTCCTCTTAGCATGATAAACAAGATTCAAAGAGAGTGAGATGCCAGCTCCTTTCATTCAGTCAGTAGCTTCAATCATTTCTGGACGTTTTTCAATGGCAAAAATCAATGAATATTGTAAATGCACAAACAGTAATTTCTCCGCATTGCAAGGTGCAATTCTGAAATTTTTTGCTTTTTCCTGCTCCTCTTAGCATGATAAAGAAGATTCAAAGAGAGTGAGATGCCAGCTCCTTTCATTCAGTCAGTAGCTTCAATCATTTCTGGACGTTTTCAATGGCAAAAATCAATGAATATTGTAAATGCACAAAGAGTAATTTCTCCGCATTGCAAGGTGCAATTCTGAAATTTTTTGCTTTTTCCTGCTCCTCTTAGCATGATAAAGAAGATTCAAAGAGAGTGAGATGCCAGCTCCTTTCATTCAGTCAGTAGTTTCAAACATTTCTGGTATATGAATAACATGATGTTTTTCAATGGCAAAAATCAATGAATATTGTAAATGCACAAACAGTAATTTCTCCGCATTGCAAGGTGCAATTCTGAAATTTTTTGCTTTTTCCTGCTCCTCTTAGCATGATAAAGAAGATTCAAAGAGAGTGAGATGCCAGCTCCTTTCATTCAGTCAGTAGCTTCAATCATTTCTGGACGTTTTTCAATGGCAAAAATCATTGAATATTGTAAATGCACAAACAGTAATTTCTCCGCATTGCAAGGTGCAATTCTGAAATTTTTTGCTTTTTCCTGCTCCTCTTAGCATGATAAAGTAGATTCAAAGAGAGTGAGATGCCAGCTCCTTTCATTCAGTCAGTAGCTTCAATCATTTCTGGACGTTTTTCAATGGCAAAAATCATTGAATATTGTAAATGCACAAACAGTAATTTCTCCGCATTGCAAGGTGCAATTCTGAATTTTTTTGCTTTTTCCTGCTCCTCTTAGCATGATAAAGAAGATTCAAAGAGAGTGAGATGCCAGCTCCTTTCATTCAGTCAGTAGCTTCAATCATTTCTGGTATATGAATAACATGATGTTTTTCAATGGCAAAAATCAATGAATATTGTAAATGCACAAACAGTAATTTCTCCGCATTGCAAGGTGCAATTCTGAAATTTTTTGCTTTTTCCTGCTCCTCTTAGCATGATAAAGAAGATTCAAAGAGAGTGAGATGCCAGCTCCTTTCATTCAGTCAGTAGCTTTAATCATTTCTGGACGTTTTTCAATGGCAAAAATCAATGAATATTGTAAATGCACAAACAGTAATTTCTCCGCATTGCAAGGTGCAATTCTGAAATTTTTTGCTTTTTCCTGCTCCTCTTAGCATGATAAACAAGATTCAAAGAGAGTGAGATGCCAGCTCCTTTCATTCAGTCAGTAGCTTTAATCATTTCTGGACGTTTTTCAATGGCAAAAATCAATGAATATTGTAAATGCACAAAGAGTAATTTCTCCGCATTGCAAGGTGCAATTCTGAAATTTTTTGCTTTTTCCTGCTCCTCTTAGCATGATAAAGAAGATTCAAAGAGAGTGAGATGCCAGCTCCTTTCATTCAGTCAGTAGCTTCAAACATTTCTGGTATATGAATAACATGATGTTTTTCAATGGCAAAAATCAATGAATATTGTAAATGCACAAACAGTAATTTCTCCGCATTGCAAGGTGCAATTCTGAAATTTTTTGCTTTTTCCTGCTCCTGTTAGCATGATAAAGAAGATTCAAAGAGAGTGAGATGCCAGCTCCTTTCATTCAGTCAGTAGCTTCAATCATTTCTGGACGTTTTTCAATGGCAAAAATCATTGAATATTGTAAATGCACAAACAGTAATTTCTCCGCATTGCAAGGTGCAATTCTGAAATTTTTTGCTTTTTCCTGCTCCTCTAAGCATGATAAAGAAGATTCAAAGAGAGTGAGATGCCAGCTCCTTTCATTCAGTCAGTAGCTTCAATCATTTCTGGACGTTTTTCAATGGCAAAAATCAATGAATATTGTAAATGCACAAACAGTAATTTCTCCGCATTGCAAGGTGCAATTCTGAAATTTTTTGCTTTTTCCTGCTCCTCTTAGCATGATAAACAAGATTCAAAGAGAGTGAGATGCCAGCTCCTTTCATTCAGTCAGTAGCTTCAATCATTTCTGGACGTTTTTCAATGGCAAAAATCAATGAATATTGTAAATGCACAAACAGTAATTTCTCCGCATTGCAAGGTGCAATTCTGAAATTTTTTGCTTTTTCCTGCTCCTCTTAGCATGATAAAGAAGATTCAAAGAGAGTGAGATGCCAGCTCCTTTCATTCAGTCAGTAGCTTCAAACATTTCTGGTATATGAATAACATGATGTTTTTCAATGGCAAAAATCAATGAATATTGTAAATGCACAAACAGTAATTTCTCCGCATTACAAGGTGCAATTCTGAAATTTTTTGCTTTTTCCTGCTCCTCTTAGCATGATAAAGAAGATTCAAAGAGAGTGAGATGCCAGCTCCTTTCATTCAGTCAGTAGCTTCAATCATTTCTGGACGTTTTTCAATGGCAAAAATCAATGAATATTGTAAATGCACAAACAGTAATTTCTCCGCATTGCAAGGTGCAATTCTGAAATTTTTTGCTTTTTCCTGCTCCTCTTAGCATGATAAAGAAGATTCAAAGAGAGTGAGATGCCAGCTCCTTTCATTCAGTCAGTAGCTTCAAACATTTCTGGTATATGAATAACATGATGTTTTTCAATGGCAAAAATCAATGAATATTGTAAATGCACAAACAGTAATTTCTCCGCATTGCAAGGTGCAATTCTGAAATTTTTTGCTTTTTCCTGCTCCTCTTAGCATGATAAAGAAGATTCAAAGAGAATGAAATGCCAGCTCCTTTCATTCAGTAAGTAGCTTCAATCATTTCTGGACGTTTTTCAATGGCAAAAATCAATGAATATTGTAAATGCACAAACAGTAATTTCTCCGCATTGCAAGGTGCAATTCTGAAATTTTTTGCTTTTTCCTGCTCCTCTTAGCATGATAAACAAGATTCAAAGAGAGTGAGATGCCAGCTCTTTTCATTCAGTCAGTAGCTTCAATCATTTCCTGGTATATGAATAACATGATGTTTTTCAATGACAAAAATCAATGAATATTGTAAATGCACAAACAGTAATTTCTCCGCATTGCAAGGTGCAATTCTGAAATTTTTTGCTTTTTCCTGCTCCTCTTAGCATGATAAAGAAGATTCAAAGAGAGTGAGATGCCAGCTCCTTTCATTCAGTCAGTAGCTTCAATCATTTCTGGACATTTTTCAATGGCAAAAATCATTGAATATTGTAAATGCACAAACAGTAATTTCTCCGCATTGCAAGGTGCAATTCTGAAATTTTTTGCTTTTTCCTGCTCCTCTTAGCATGATAAAGAAGATTCAAAGAGAGTGAGATGCCAGCTCCTTTCATTCAGTCAGTAGCTTCAATCATTTCTGGTATATGAATAACATGATGTTTTTCAATGGCAAAAATCAATGAATATTGTAAATGCACAAACAGTAATTTCTCCGCATTGCAAGGTGCAATTCTGAAATTTTTTGCGTTTTCCTGCTCCTCTTAGCATGATAAACAAGATTCAAAGAGAGTGAGATGCCAGCTCCTTTCATTCAGTCAGTAGCTTCAATCATTTCTGGACGTTTTTCAATGGCAAAAATCAATGAATATTGTAAATGCACAAACAGTAATTTCTCCGCATTGCAAGGTGCAATTCTGAAATTTTTTGCTTTTTCCTGCTCCTCTTAGCATGATAAAGAAGATTCAAAGAGAGTGAGATGCCAGCTCCTTTCATTCAGTCAGTAGCTTCAATCATTTCTGGACGTTTTCAATGGCAAAAATCAATGAATATTGTAAATGCACAAAGAGTAATTTCTCCGCATTGCAAGGTGCAATTCTGAAATTTTTTGCTTTTTCCTGCTCCTCTTAGCATGATAAAGAAGATTCAAAGAGAGTGAGATGCCAGCTCCTTTCATTCAGTCAGTAGTTTCAAACATTTCTGGTATATGAATAACATGATGTTTTTCAATGGCAAAAATCAATGAATATTGTAAATGCACAAACAGTAATTTCTCCGCATTGCAAGGTGCAATTCTGAAATTTTTTGCTTTTTCCTGCTCCTCTTAGCATGATAAAGAAGATTCAAAGAGAGTGAGATGCCAGCTCCTTTCATTCAGTCAGTAGCTTCAATCATTTCTGGACGTTTTTCAATGGCAAAAATCATTGAATATTGTAAATGCACAAACAGTAATTTCTCCGCATTGCAAGGTGCAATTCTGAAATTTTTTGCTTTTTCCTGCTCCTCTTAGCATGATAAAGTAGATTCAAAGAGAGTGAGATGCCAGCTCCTTTCATTCAGTCAGTAGCTTCAATCATTTCTGGTATATGAATAACATGATGTTTTTCAATGGCAAAAATCAATGAATATTGTAAATGCACAAACAGTAATTTCTCCGCATTGCAAGGTGCAATTCTGAAATTTTTTGCTTTTTCCTGCTCCTCTTAGCATGATAAAGAAGATTCAAAGAGAGTGAGATGCCAGCTCCTTTCATTCAGTCAGTAGCTTCAATCATTTCTGGACGTTTTTCAATGGCAAAAATCAATGAATATTGTAAATGCACAAACAGTAATTTCTCCGCATTGCAAGGTGCAATTCTGAAATTTTTTGCTTTTTCCTGCTCCTCTTAGCATGATAAAGAAGATTCAAAGAGAGTGAGATGCCAGCTCCTTTCATTCAGTCAGTAGCTTCAAACATTTCTGGTATATGAATAACATGATGTTTTTCAATGGCAAAAATCAATGAATATTGTAAATGCACAAACAGTAATTTCTCCGCATTGCAAGGTGCAATTCTGAAATTTTTTGCTTTTTCCTGCTCCTCTTAGCATGATAAAGAAGATTCAAAGAGAATGAAATGCCAGCTCCTTTCATTCAGTAAGTAGCTTCAATCATTTCTGGACGTTTTTCAATGGCAAAAATCAATGAATATTGTAAATGCACAAACAGTAATTTCTCCGCATTGCAAGGTGCAATTCTGAAATTTTTTGCTTTTTCCTGCTCCTCTTAGCATGATAAACAAGATTCAAAGAGAGTGAGATGCCAGCTCTTTTCATTCAGTCAGTAGCTTCAATCATTTCTGGATGTTTTTCAATGACAAAAATCAATGAATATTGTAAATGCACAAACAGTAATTTCTCCGCATTGCAAGGTGCAATTCTGAAATTTTTTGCTTTTTCCTGCCTCCTCTTAGCATGATAAAGAAGATTCAAAGAGAGTGAGATGCCAGCTCCTTTCATTCAGTCAGTAGCTTCAATCATTTCTGGACATTTTTCAATGGCAAAAATCATTGAATATTGTAAATGCACAAACAGTAATTTCTCCGCATTGCAAGGTGCAATTCTGAAATTTTTTGCTTTTTCCTGCTCCTCTTAGCATGATAAAGAAGATTCAAAGAGAGTGAGATGCCAGCTCCTTTCATTCAGTCAGTAGCTTCAATCATTTCTGGTATATGAATAACATGATGTTTTTCAATGGCAAAAATCAATGAATATTGTAAATGCACAAACAGTAATTTCTCCGCATTGCAAGGTGCAATTCTGAAATTTTTTGCGTTTTCTGCTCCTCTTAGCATGATAAACAAGATTCAAAGAGAGTGAGATGCCAGCTCCTTTCATTCAGTCAGTAGCTTCAATCATTTCTGGACGTTTTTCAATGGCAAAAATCAATGAATATTGTAAATGCACAAACAGTAATTTCTCCGCATTGCAAGGTGCAATTCTGAAATTTTTTGCTTTTTCCTGCTCCTCTTAGCATGATAAAGAAGATTCAAAGAGAGTGAGATGCCAGCTCCTTTCATTCAGTCAGTAGCTTCAATCATTTCTGGACGTTTTCAATGGCAAAAATCAATGAATATTGTAAATGCACAAAGAGTAATTTCTCCGCATTGCAAGGTGCAATTCTGAAATTTTTTGCTTTTTCCTGCTCCTCTTAGCATGATAAAGAAGATTCAAAGAGAGTGAGATGCCAGCTCCTTTCATTCAGTCAGTAGTTTCAAACATTTCTGGTATATGAATAACATGAATTTTTTCAATGGCAAAAATCAATGAATATTGTAAATGCACAAACAGTAATTTCTCCGCATTGCAAGGTGCAATTCTGAAATTTTTTGCTTTTTCCTGCTCCTCTTAGCATGATAAAGAAGATTCAAAGAGAGTGAGATGCCAGCTCCTTTCATTCAGTCAGTAGCTTCAATCATTTCTGGACGTTTTTCAATGGCAAAAATCATTGAATATTGTAAATGCACAAACAGTAATTTCTCCGCATTGCAAGGTGCAATTCTGAAATTTTTTGCTTTTTCCTGCTCCTCTTAGCATGATAAAGTAGATTCAAAGAGATTGAGATGCCAGCTCCTTTCATTCAGTCAGTAGCTTCAATCATTTCTGGTATATGAATACATGATGTTTTTCAATGGCAAAAATCAATGAATATTGTAAATGCACAAACAGTAATTTCTCCGCATTGCAAGGTGCAATTCTGAAATTTTTTGCTTTTTCCTGCTCCTCTTAGCATGATAAAGAAGATTCAAAGAGAGTGAGATGCCAGCTCCTTTCATTCAGTCAGTAGCTTCAATCATTTCTGGACGTTTTTCAATGGCAAAAATCAATGAATATTGTAAATGCACAAACAGTAATTTCTCCGCATTGCAAGGTGCAATTCTGAAATTTTTTGCTTTTTCCTGCTCCTCTTAGCATGATAAAGAAGATTCAAAGAGAGTGAGATGCCAGCTCCTTTCATTCAGTCAGTAGCTTCAAACATTTCTGGTATATGAATAACATGATGTTTTTCAATGGCAAAAATCAATGAATATTGTAAATGCACAAACAGTAATTTCTCCGCATTGCAAGGTGCAATTCTGAAATTTTTTTGCTTTTTCCTGCTCCTCTTAGCATGATAAAGAAGATTCAAAGAGAGTGAGATGCCAGCTCCTTTCATTCAGTCAGTAGCTTCAATCATTTCTGGTATATGAATAATGGCAAAAATCAATGAATATTGTAAATGCACAAACAGTAATTTCTCCGCATTGCAAGGTGCAATTCTGAAATTTTTTGCTTTTTCCTGCTCCTCTTAGCATGATAAAGAAGATTCAAAGAGAGTGAGATGCCAGCTCCTTTCATTCAGTCAGTAGCTTCAAACATTTCTGGTATATGAATAACATGATGTTTTTCAATGGCAAAAATCAATGAATATTGTAAATGCACAAACAGTAATTTCTCCGCATTGCAAGGTGCAATTCTGAAATTTTTTGCTTTTTCCTGCTCCTCTTAGCATGATAAAGAAGATTCAAAGAGAGTGAGATGCCAGCTCCTTTCATTCAGTCAGTAGCTTCAATCATTTCTGGACATTTTTCAATGGCAAAAATCAATGAATATTGTAAATGCACAAACAGTAATTTCTCCGCATTGCAAGGTGCAATTCTGAAATTTTTTGCTTTTTCCTGCTCCTCTTAGCATGATAAAGAAGATTCAAAGAGAGTGAGATGCCAGCTCCTTTCATTCAGTCAGTAGCTTCAATCATTTCTGGACGTTTTTCAATGGCAAAAATCAATGAATATTGTAAATGCACAAAGAGTAATTTCTCCGCATTGCAAGGTGCAATTCTGAAATTTTTTGCTTTTTCCTGCTCCTCTTAGCATGATAAAGAAGATTCAAAGAGAGTGAGATGCCAGCTCCTTTCATTCAGTCAGTAGCTTCAAACATTTCTGGTATATGAATAACATGATGTTTTTCAATGGCAAAAATCAATGAATATTGTAAATGCACAAACAGTAATTTCTCCGCATTGCAAGGTGCAATTCTGAAATTTTTTGCTTTTTCCTGCTCCTCTTAGCATGATAAAGAAGATTCAAAGAGAGTGAGATGCCAGCTCCTTTCATTCAGTCAGTAGCTTCAATCATTTCTGGACGTTTTTCAATGGCAAAAATCATTGAATATTGTAAATGCACAAACAGTAATTTCTCCGCATTGCAAGGTGCAATTCTGAAATTTTTTGCTTTTTCCTGCTCCTCTTAGCATGATAAAGAAGATTCAAAGAGAGTGAGATGCCAGCTCCTTTCATTCAGTCAGTAGCTTCAATCATTTCTGGTATATGAATAACATGATGTTTTTCAATGGCAAAAATCAATGAATATTGTAAATGCACAAACAGTAATTTCTCCGCATTGCAAGGTGCAATTCTGAAATTTTTTGCTTTTTCCTGCTCCTCTTAGCATGATAAAGAAGATTCAAAGAGAGTGAGATGCCAGCTCCTTTCATTCAGTCAGTAGCTTCAATCATTTCTGGACGTTTTTCAATGGCAAAAATCATTGAATATTGTAAATGCACAAACAGTAATTTCTCCGCATTGCAAGGTGCAATTCTGAAATTTTTTGCTTTTTCCTGCTCCTCTTAGCATGATAAAGAAGATTCAAAGAGAGTGAGATGCCAGCTCCTTTCATTCAGTCAGTAGCTTCAATCATTTCTGGACGTTTTTCAATGGCAAAAATCAATGAATATTGTAAATGCACAAACAGTAATTTCTCCGCATTGCAAGGTGCAATTCTGAAATTTTTTGCTTTTTCCTGCTCCTCTTAGCATGATAAAGAAGATTCAAAGAGAGTGAGATGCCAGCTCCTTTCATTCAGTCAGTAGCTTCAAACATTTCTGGTATATGAATAACATGATGTTTTTCAATGGCAAAAATCAATGAATATTGTAAATGCACAAACAGTAATTTCTCCGCATTGCAAGGTGCAATTCTGAAATTTTTTGCTTTTTCCTGCTCCTCTTAGCATGATAAAGAAGATTCAAAGAGAGTGAGATGCCAGCTCCTTTCATTCAGTCAGTAGCTTCAATCATTTCTGGACGTTTTTCAATGGCAAAAATCATTGAATATTGTAAATGCTCAAACAGTAATTTCTCCGCATTGCAAGGTGCAATTCTGAAATTTTTTGCTTTTTCCTGCTCCTCTTAGCATGATAAAGAAGATTCAAAGAGAGTGAGATGCCAGCTCCTTTCATTCAGTCAGTAGCTTCAATCATTTCTGGTATATGAATAACATGATGTTTTTCAATGGCAAAAATCAATGAATATTGTAAATGCACAAACAGTAATTTCTCCGCATTGCAAGGTGCAATTCTGAAATTTTTTGCTTTTTCCTGCTCCTCTTAGCATGATAAACAAGATTCAAAGAGAGTGAGATGCCAGCTCCTTTCATTCAGTCAGTAGCTTCTATCATTTCTGGACGTTTTTCAATGGCAAAAATCAATGAATATTGTAAATGCACAAACAGTAATTTCTCCGCATTGCAAGGTGCAATTCTGAAATTTTTTGCTTTTTCCTGCTCCTCTTAGCATGATAAAGAAGATTCAAAGAGAGTGAGATGCCAGCTCCTTTCATTCAGTCAGTAGCTTCAAACATTTCTGGTATATGAATAACATGATGTTTTTCAATGGCAAAAATCAATGAATATTGTAAATGCACAAACAGTAATTTCTCCGCATTGCAAGGTGCAATTCTGAAATTTTTTGCTTTTTCCTGCTCCTCTTAGCATGATAAACAAGATTCAAAGAGAGTGAGATGCCAGCTCCTTTCATTCAGTCAGTAGCTTCAATCATTTCTGGACGTTTTTCAATGGCAAAAATCAATGAATATTGTAAATGCACAAACAGTAATTTCTCCGCATTGCAAGGTGCAATTCTGAAATTTTTTGCTTTTTCCTGCTCCTCTTAGCATGATAAAGAAGATTCAAAGAGAGTGAGATGCCAGCTCCTTTCATTCAGTCAGTAGCTTCAAACATTTCTGGTGTATGAATAACATGATGTTTTTCAATGGCAAAAATCAATGAATATTGTAAATGCACAAACAGTAATTTCTCCGCATTGCAAGGTGCAATTCTGAAATTTTTTGCTTTTTCCTGCTCCTCTTAGCATGATAAAGAAGATTCAAAGAGAGTGAGATGCCAGCTCCTTTCATTCAGTCAGTAGCTTCAATCATTTCTGGTATATGAATAACATGATGTTTTTCAATGGCAAAAATCAATGAATATTGTAAATGCACAAACAGTAATTTCTCCGCATTGCAAGGTGCAATTCTGAAATTTTTTGCTTTTTCCTGCTCCTCTTAGCATGATAAAGAAGATTCAAAGAGAGTGAGATGCCAGCTCCTTTCATTCAGTCAGTAGCTTCAATCATTTCTGGACGTTTTTCAATGGCAAAAATCAATGAATATTGTAAATGCACAAACAGTAATTTCTCCGCATTGCAAGGTGCAATTCTGAAATTTTTTGCTTTTTCCTGCTCCTCTTAGCATGATAAACAAGATTCAAAGAGAGTGAGATGCCAGCTCCTTTCATTCAGTCAGTAGCTTCAATCATTTCTGGACGTTTTTCAATGGCAAAAATCAATGAATATTGTAAATGCACAAACAGTAATTTCTCCGCATTGCAAGGTGCAATTCTGAAATTTTTTGCTTTTTCCTGCTCCTCTTAGCATGATAAAGAAGATTCAAAGAGAGTGAGATGCCAGCTCCTTTCATTCAGTCAGTAGCTTCAAACATTTCTGGTATATGAATAACATGATGTTTTTCAATGGCAAAAATCAATGAATATTGTAAATGCACAAACAGTAATTTCTCCGCATTGCAAGGTGCAATTCTGAAATTTTTTGCTTTTTCCTGCTCCTCTTAGCATGATAAAGAAGATTCAAAGAGAGTGAGATGCCAGCTCTTTTCATTCAGTCAGTAGCTTCAATCATTTCTGGACGTTTTTCAATGGCAAAAATCATTGAATATTGTAAATGCACAAACAGTAATTTCTCCGCATTGCAAGGTGCAATTCTGAAATTTTTTGCTTTTTCCTGCTCCTCTTAGCATGATAAAGTAGATTCAAAGAGAGTGAGATGCCAGCTCCTTTCATTCAGTCAGTAGCTTCAATCATTTCTGGTATATGAATAACATGATGTTTTTCAATGGCAAAAATCAATGAATATTGTAAATGCACAAACAGTAATTTCTCCGCATTGCAAGGTGCAATTCTGAAATTTTTTGCTTTTTCCTGCTCCTCTTAGCATGATAAAGAAGATTCAAAGAGAGTGAGATGCCAGCTCCTTTCATTCAGTCAGTAGCTTCAATCATTTCTGGACGTTTTTCAATGGCAAAAATCAATGAATATTGTAAATGCACAAACAGTAATTTCTCCGCATTGCAAGGTGCAATTCTGAAATTTTTTGCTTTTTCCTGCTCCTCTTAGCATGATAAAGAAGATTCAAAGAGAGTGAGATGCCAGCTCCTTTCATTCAGTCAGTAGCTTCAAACATTTCTGGTATATGAATAACATGATGTTTTTCAATGGCAAAAATCAATGAATATTGTAAATGCACAAACAGTAATTTCTCCGCATTGCAAGGTGCAATTCTGAAATTTTTTGCTTTTTCCTGCTCCTCTTAGCATGATAAAGAAGATTCAAAGAGAGTGAGATGCCAGCTCCTTTCATTCAGTCAGTAGCTTCAATCATTTCTGGACGTTTTTCAATGGCAAAAATCAATGAATATTGTAAATGCACAAACAGTAATTTCTCCGCATTGCAAGGTGCAATTCTGAAATTTTTTGCTTTTTCCTGCTCCTCTTAGCATGATAAAGAAGATTCAAAGAGAGTGAGATGCCAGCTCCTTTCATTCAGTCAGTAGCTTCAAACATTTCTGGTATATGAATAACATGATGTTTTTCAATGGCAAAAATCAATGAATATTGTAAATGCACAAACAGTAATTTCTCCGCATTGCAAGGTGCAATTCTGAAATTTTTTGCTTTTTCCTGCTCCTCTTAGCATGATAAAGAAGATTCAAAGAGAGTGAGATGCCAGCTCCTTTCATTCAGTCAGTAGCTTCAATCATTTCTGGACATTTTTCAATGGCAAAAATCAATGAATATTGTAAATGCACAAACAGTAATTTCTCCGCATTGCAAGGTGCAATTCTGAAATTTTTTGCTTTTTCCTGCTCCTCTTAGCATGATAAAGAAGATTCAAAGAGAGTGAGATGCCAGCTCCTTTCATTCAGTCAGTAGCTTCAATCATTTCTGGACGTTTTTCAATGGCAAAAATCAATGAATATTGTAAATGCACAAAGAGTAATTTCTCCGCATTGCAAGGTGCAATTCTGAAATTTTTTGCTTTTTCCTGCTCCTCTTAGCATGATAAAGAAGATTCAAAGAGAGTGAGATGCCAGCTCCTTTCATTCAGTCAGTAGCTTCAAACATTTCTGGTATATGAATAACATGATGTTTTTCAATGGCAAAAATCAATGAATATTGTAAATGCACAAACAGTAATTTCTCCGCATTGCAAGGTGCAATTCTGAAATTTTTTGCTTTTTCCTGCTCCTCTTAGCATGATAAAGAAGATTCAAAGAGAGTGAGATGCCAGCTCCTTTCATTCAGTCAGTAGCTTCAATCATTTCTGGACGTTTTTCAATGGCAAAAATCATTGAATATTGTAAATGCACAAACAGTAATTTCTCCGCATTGCAAGGTGCAATTCTGAAATTTTTTGCTTTTTCCTGCTCCTCTTAGCATGATAAAGAAGATTCAAAGAGAGTGAGATGCCAGCTCCTTTCATTCAGTCAGTAGCTTCAATCATTTCTGGTATATGAATAACATGATGTTTTTCAATGGCAAAAATCAATGATTATTGTAAATGCACAAACAGTAATTTCTCCGCATTGCAAGGTGCAATTCTGAAATTTTTTGCTTTTTCCTGCTCCTCTTAGCATGATAAAGAAGATTCAAAGAGAGTGAGATGCCAGCTCCTTTCATTCAGTCAGTAGCTTCAATCATTTCTGGACGTTTTTCAATGGCAAAAATCATTGAATATTGTAAATGCACAAACAGTAATTTCTCCGCATTGCAAGGTGCAATTCTGAAATTTTTTGCTTTTTCCTGCTCCTCTTAGCATGATAAAGAAGATTCAAAGAGAGTGAGATGCCAGCTCCTTTCATTCAGTCAGTAGCTTCAATCATTTCTGGACGTTTTTCAATGGCAAAAATCAATGAATATTGGAAATGCACAAACAGTAATTTCTCCGCATTGCAAGGTGCAATTCTGAAATTTTTTGCTTTTTCCTGCTCCTCTTAGCATGATAAAGAAGATTCAAAGAGAGTGAGATGCCAGCTCCTTTCATTCAGTCAGTAGCTTCAAACATTTCTGGTATATGAATAACATGATGTTTTTCAATGGCAAAAATCAATGAATATTGTAAATGCACAAACAGTAATTTCTCCGCATTGCAAGGTGCAATTCTGAAATTTTTTGCTTTTTCCTGCTCCTCTTAGCATGATAAAGAAGATTCAAAGAGAGTGAGATGCCAGCTCCTTTCATTCAGTCAGTAGCTTCAATCATTTCTGGACGTTTTTCAATGGCAAAAATCATTGAATATTGTAAATGCTCAAACAGTAATTTCTCCGCATTGCAAGGTGCAATTCTGAAATTTTTTGCTTTTTCCTGCTCCTCTTAGCATGATAAAGAAGATTCAAAGAGAGTGAGATGCCAGCTCCTTTCATTCAGTCAGTAGCTTCAATCATTTCTGGTATATGAATAACATGATGTTTTTCAATGGCAAAAATCAATGAATATTGTAAATGCACAAACAGTAATTTCTCCGCATTGCAAGGTGCAATTCTGAAATTTTTTGCTTTTTCCTGCTCCTCTTAGCATGATAAACAAGATTCAAAGAGAGTGAGATGCCAGCTCCTTTCATTCAGTCAGTAGCTTCTATCATTTCTGGACGTTTTTCAATGGCAAAAATCAATGAATATTGTAAATGCACAAACAGTAATTTCTCCGCATTGCAAGGTGCAATTCTGAAATTTTTTGCTTTTTCCTGCTCCTCTTAGCATGATAAAGAAGATTCAAAGAGAGTGAGATGCCAGCTCCTTTCATTCAGTCAGTAGCTTCAAACATTTCTGGTATATGAATAACATGATGTTTTTCAATGGCAAAAATCAATGAATATTGTAAATGCACAAACAGTAATTTCTCCGCATTGCAAGGTGCAATTCTGAAATTTTTTGCTTTTTCTTGCTCCTCTTAGCATGATAAACAAGATTCAAAGAGAGTGAGATGCCAGCTCCTTTCATTCAGTCAGTAGCTTCAATCATTTCTGGACGTTTTTCAATGGCAAAAATCAATGAATATTGTAAATGCACAAACAGTAATTTCTCCGCATTGCAAGGTGCAATTCTGAAATTTTTTGCTTTTTCCTGCTCCTCTTAGCATGATAAAGAAGATTCAAAGAGAGTGAGATGCCAGCTCCTTTCATTCAGTCAGTAGCTTCAAACATTTCTGGTGTATGAATAACATGATGTTTTTCAATGGCAAAAATCAATGAATATTGTAAATGCACAAACAGTAATTTCTCCGCATTGCAAGGTGCAATTCTGAAATTTTTTGCTTTTTCCTGCTCCTCTTAGCATGATAAAGAAGATTCAAAGAGAGTGAGATGCCAGCTCCTTTCATTCAGTCAGTAGCTTCAATCATTTCTGGTATATGAATAACATGATGTTTTTCAATGGCAAAAATCAATGAATATTGTAAATGCACAAACAGTAATTTCTCCGCATTGCAAGGTGCAATTCTGAAATTTTTTGCTTTTTCCTGCTCCTCTTAGCATGATAAAGAAGATTCAAAGAGAGTGAGATGCCAGCTCCTTTCATTCAGTCAGTAGCTTCAATCATTTCTGGACGTTTTTCAATGGCAAAAATCAATGAATATTGTAAATGCACAAACAGTAATTTCTCCGCATTGCAAGGTGCAATTCTGAAATTTTTTGCTTTTTCCTGCTCCTCTTAGCATGATAAACAAGATTCAAAGAGAGTGAGATGCCAGCTCCTTTCATTCAGTCAGTAGCTTCAATCATTTCTGGACGTTTTTCAATGGCAAAAATCAATGAATATTGTAAATGCACAAACAGTAATTTCTCCGCATTGCAAGGTGCAATTCTGAAATTTTTTGCTTTTTCCTGCTCCTCTTAGCATGATAAAGAAGATTCAAAGAGAGTGAGATGCCAGCTCCTTTCATTCAGTCAGTAGCTTCAAACATTTCTGGTATATGAATAACATGATGTTTTTCAATGGCAAAAATCAATGAATATTGTAAATGCACAAACAGTAATTTCTCCGCATTGCAAGGTGCAATTCTGAAATTTTTTGCTTTTTCCTGCTCCTCTTAGCATGATAAAGAAGATTCAAAGAGAGTGAGATGCCAGCTCCTTTCATTCAGTCAGTAGCTTCAATCATTTCTGGACGTTTTTCAATGGCAAAAATCATTGAATATTGTAAATGCACAAACAGTAATTTCTCCGCATTGCAAGGTGCAATTCTGAAATTTTTTGCTTTTTCCTGCTCCTCTTAGCATGATAAAGTAGATTCAAAGAGAGTGAGATGCCAGCTCCTTTCATTCAGTCAGTAGCTTCAATCATTTCTGGTATGTGAATAACATGATGTTTTTCAATGGCAAAAATCAATGAATATTGTAAATGCACAAACAGTAATTTCTCCGCATTGCAAGGTGCAATTCTGAAATTTTTTGCTTTTTCCTGCTCCTCTTAGCATGATAAAGAAGATTCAAAGAGAGTGAGATGCCAGCTCCTTTCATTCAGTCAGTAGCTTCAATCATTTCTGGACGTTTTTCAATGGCAAAAATCAATGAATATTGTAAATGCACAAACAGTAATTTCTCCGCATTGCAAGGTGCAATTCTGAAATTTTTTGCTTTTTCCTGCTCCTCTTAGCATGATAAAGAAGATTCAAAGAGAGTGAGATGCCAGCTCCTTTCATTCAGTCAGTAGCTTCAAACATTTCTGGTATATGAATAACATGATGTTTTTCAATGGCAAAAATCAATGAATATTGTAAATGCACAAACAGTAATTTCTCCGCATTGCAAGGTGCAATTCTGAAATTTTTTGCTTTTTCCTGCTCCTCTTAGCATGATAAAGAAGATTCAAAGAGAGTGAGATGCCAGCTCCTTTCATTCAGTCAGTAGCTTCAATCATTTCTGGACGTTTTTCAATGGCAAAAATCAATGAATATTGTAAATGCACAAACAGTAATTTCTCCGCATTGCAAGGTGCAATTCTGAAATTTTTTGCTTTTTCCTGCTCCTCTTAGCATGATAAAGAAGATTCAAAGAGAGTGAGATGCCAGCTCCTTTCATTCAGTCAGTAGCTTCAAACATTTCTGGTATATGAATAACATGATGTTTTTCAATGGCAAAAATCAATGAATATTGTAAATGCACAAACAGTAATTTCTCCGCATTGCAAGGTGCAATTCTGAAATTTTTTGCTTTTTCCTGCTCCTCTTAGCATGATAAAGAAGATTCAAAGAGAGTGAGATGCCAGCTCCTTTCATTCAGTCAGTAGCTTCAATCATTTCTGGACATTTTTCAATGGCAAAAATCAATGAATATTGTAAATGCACAAACAGTAATTTCTCCGAATTGCAAGGTGCAATTCTGAAATTTTTTGCTTTTTCCTGCTCCTCTTAGCATGATAAAGAAGATTCAAAGAGAGTGAGATGCCAGCTCCTTTCATTCAGTCAGTAGCTTCAATCATTTCTGGACGTTTTTCAATGGCAAAAATCAATGAATATTGTAAATGCACAAAGAGTAATTTCTCCGCATTGCAAGGTGCAATTCTGAAATTTTTTGCTTTTTCCTGCTCCTCTTAGCATGATAAAGAAGATTCAAAGAGAGTGAGATGCCAGCTCCTTTCATTCAGTCAGTAGCTTCAAACATTTCTGGTATATGAATAACATGATGTTTTTCAATGGCAAAAATCAATGAATATTGTAAATGCACAAACAGTAATTTCTCCGCATTGCAAGGTGCAATTCTGAAATTTTTTGCTTTTTCCTGCTCCTCTTAGCATGATAAAGAAGATTCAAAGAGAGTGAGATGCCAGCTCCTTTCATTCAGTCAGTAGCTTCAATCATTTCTGGACGTTTTTCAATGGCAAAAATCATTGAATATTGTAAATGCACAAACAGTAATTTCTCCGCATTGCAAGGTGCAATTCTGAAATTTTTTGCTTTTTCCTGCTCCTCTTAGCATGATAAAGAAGATTCAAAGAGAGTGAGATGCCAGCTCCTTTCATTCAGTCAGTAGCTTCAATCATTTCTGGTATATGAATAACATGATGTTTTTCAATGGCAAAAATCAATGAATATTGTAAATGCACAAACAGTAATTTCTCCTCATTGCAAGGTGCAATTCTGAAATTTTTTGCGTTTTCCTGCTCCTCTTAGCATGATAAACAAGATTCAAAGAGAGTGAGATGCCAGCTCCTTTCATTCAGTCAGTAGCTTCAATCATTTCTGGACGTTTTTCAATGGCAAAAATCAATGAATATTGTAAATGCACAAACAGTAATTTCTCCGCATTGCAAGGTGCAATTCTGAAATTTTTTGCTTTTTCCTGCTCCTCTTAGCATGATAAAGAAGATTCAAAGAGAGTGAGATGCCAGCTCCTTTCATTCAGTCAGTAGCTTCAATCATTTCTGGACGTTTTTCAATGGCAAAAATCAATGAATATTGTAAATGCACAAACAGTAATTTCTCCGCATTGCAAGGTGCAATTCTGAAATTTTTTGCTTTTTCCTGCTCCTCTTAGCATGATAAACAAGATTCAAAGAGAGTGAGATGCCAGCTCCTTTCATTCAGTCAGTAGCTTCAATCATTTCTGGACGTTTTTCAATGGCAAAAATCAATGAATATTGTAAATGCACAAACAGTAATTTCTCCGCATTGCAAGGTGCAATTCTGAAATTTTTTGCTTTTTCCTGCTCCTCTTAGCATGATAAAGAAGATTCAAAGAGTGTGATGCCAGCTCCTTTCATTCAGTCAGTAGCTTCAAACATTTCTGGTGTATGAATAACATGATGTTTTTCAATGGCAAAAATCAATGAATATTGTAAATGCACACAGTAATTTCTCCGCATTGCAAGGTGCAATTCTGAAATTTTTTGCTTTTTCCTGCTCCTCTTAGCATGATAAAGAAGATTCAAAGAGAGTGAGATGCCAGCTCCTTTCATTCAGTCAGTAGCTTCAATCATTTCTGGACGTTTTTCAATGGCAAAAATCATTGAATATTGTAAATGCACAAACAGTAATTTCTCCGCATTGCAAGGTGCAATTCTGAAATTTTTTGCTTTTTCCTGCTCCTCTTAGCATGATAAAGAAGATTCAAAGAGAGTGAGATGCCAGCTCCTTTCATTCAGTCAGTAGCTTCAATCATTTCTGGACGTTTTTCAATGGCAAAAATCAATGAATATTGTAATTGCACAAACAGTAATTTCTCCGCATTGCAAGGTGCAATTCTGAAATTTTTTGCTTTTTCCTGCTCCTCTTAGCATGATAAAGTAGATTCAAAGAGAGTGAGATGCCAGCTCCTTTCATTCAGTCAGTAGCTTCAATCATTTCTGGTATATGAATAACATGATGTTTTTCAATGGCAAAAATCAATGAATATTGTAAATGCACAAACAGTAATTTCTCCGCATTGCAAGGTGCAATTCTGAAATTTTTTGCTTTTTCCTGCTCCTCTTAGCATGATAAAGAAGATTCAAAGAGAGTGAGATGCCAGCTCCTTTCATTCAGTCAGTAGCTTCAAACATTTCTGGTATATGAATAACATGATGTTTTTCAATGGCAAAAATCAATGAATATTGTAAATGCACAAACAGTAATTTCTCCGCATTGCAAGGTGCAATTCTGAAATTTTTTGCTTTTTCCTGCTCCTCTTAGCATGATAAAGAAGATTCAAAGAGAGTGAGATGCCAGCTCCTTTCATTCAGTCAGTAGCTTCAATCATTTCTGGACGTTTTTCAATGGCAAAAATCAATGAATATTGTAAATGCACAAACAGTAATTTCTCCGCATTGCAAGGTGCAATTCTGAAATTTTTTGCTTTTTCCTGCTCCTCTTAGCATGATAAAGAAGATTCAAAGAGAGTGAGATGCCAGCTCCTTTCATTCAGTCAGTAGCTTCAAACATTTCTGGTGTATGAATAACATGATGTTTTTCAATGGCAAAAATCAATGAATATTGTAAATGCACACAGTAATTTCTCCGCATTGCAAGGTGCAATTCTGAAATTTTTTGCTTTTTCCTGCTCCTCTTAGCATGATAAAGAAGATTCAAAGAGAGTGAGATGCCAGCTCCTTTCATTCAGTCAGTAGCTTCAATCATTTCTGGACGTTTTTCAATGGCAAAAATCATTGAATATTGTAAATGCACAAACAGTAATTTCTCCGCATTGCAAGGTGCAATTCTGAAATTTTTTGCTTTTTCCTGCTCCTCTTAGCATGATAAAGAAGATTCAAAGAGAGTGAGATGCCAGCTCCTTTCATTCAGTCAGTAGCTTCAATCATTTCTGGACGTTTTTCAATGGCAAAAATCAATGAATATTGTAATTGCACAAACAGTAATTTCTCCGCATTGCAAGGTGCAATTCTGAAATTTTTTGCTTTTTCCTGCTCCTCTTAGCATGATAAAGTAGATTCAAAGAGAGTGAGATGCCAGCTCCTTTCATTCAGTCAGTAGCTTCAATCATTTCTGGTATATGAATAACATGATGTTTTTCAATGGCAAAAATCAATGAATATTGTAAATGCACAAACAGTAATTTCTCCGCATTGCAAGGTGCAATTCTGAAATTTTTTGCTTTTTCCTGCTCCTCTTAGCATGATAAAGAAGATTCAAAGAGAGTGAGATGCCAGCTCCTTTCATTCAGTCAGTAGCTTCAATCATTTCTGGACGTTTTTCAATGGCAAAAATCAATGAATATTGTAAATGCACAAACAGTAATTTCTCCGCATTGCAAGGTGCAATTCTGAAATTTTTTGCTTTTTCCTGCTCCTCTTAGCATGATAAAGAAGATTCAAAGAGAGTGAGATGCCAGCTCCTTTCATTCAGTCAGTAGCTTCAAACATTTCTGGTATATGAATAACATGATGTTTTTCAATGGCAAAAATCAATGAATATTGTAAATGCACAAACAGTAATTTCTCCGCATTGCAAGGTGCAATTCTGAAATTTTTTGCTTTTTCCTGCTCCTCTTAGCATGATAAAGAAGATTCAAAGAGAGTGAGATGCCAGCTCCTTTCATTCAGTCAGTAGCTTCAATCATTTCTGGACGTTTTTCAATGGCAAAAATCAATGAATATTGTAAATGCACAAACAGTAATTTCTCCGCATTGCAAGGTGCAATTCTGAAATTTTTTGCTTTTTCCTGCTCCTCTTAGCATGATAAAGAAGATTCAAAGAGAGTGAGATGCCAGCTCCTTTCATTCAGTCAGTAGCTTCAAACATTTCTGGTATATGAATAACATGATGTTTTTCAATGGCAAAAATCAATGAATATTGTAAATGCACAAACAGTAATTTCTCCGCATTGCAAGGTGCAATTCTGAAATTTTTTGCTTTTTCCTGCTCCTCTTAGCATGATAAAGAAGATTCAAAGAGAGTGAGATGCCAGCTCCTTTCATTCAGTCAGTAGCTTCAATCATTTCTGGACATTTTTCAATGGCAAAAATCAATGAATATTGTAAATGCACAAACAGTAATTTCTCCGCATTGCAAGGTGCAATTCTGAAATTTTTTGCTTTTTCCTGCTCCTCTTAGCATGATAAAGAAGATTCAAAGAGAGTGAGATGCCAGCTCCTTTCATTCAGTCAGTAGCTTCAATCATTTCTGGACGTTTTTCAATGGCAAAAATCAATGAATATTGTAAATGCACAAAGAGTAATTTCTCCGCATTGCAAGGTGCAATTCTGAAATTTTTTGCTTTTTCCTGCTCCTCTTAGCATGATAAAGAAGATTCAAAGAGAGTGAGATGCCAGCTCCTTTCATTCAGTCAGTAGCTTCAAACATTTCTGGTATATGAATAACATGATGTTTTTCAATGGCAAAAATCAATGAATATTGTAAATGCACAAACAGTAATTTCTCCGCATTGCAAGGTGCAATTCTGAAATTTTTTGCTTTTTCCTGCTCCTCTTAGCATGATAAAGAAGATTCAAAGAGAGTGAGATGCCAGCTCCTTTCATTCAGTCAGTAGCTTCAATCATTTCTGGACGTTTTTCAATGGCAAAAATCATTGAATATTGTAAATGCACAAACAGTAATTTCTCCGCATTGCAAGGTGCAATTCTGAAATTTTTTGCTTTTTCCTGCTCCTCTTAGCATGATAAAGAAGATTCAAAGAGAGTGAGATGCCAGCTCCTTTCATTCAGTCAGTAGCTTCAATCATTTCTGGTATATGAATAACATGATGTTTTTCAATGGCAAAAATCAATGAATATTGTAAATGCACAAACAGTAATTTCTCCTCATTGCAAGGTGCAATTCTGAAATTTTTTGCGTTTTCCTGCTCCTCTTAGCATGATAAACAAGATTCAAAGAGAGTGAGATGCCAGCTCCTTTCATTCAGTCAGTAGCTTCAATCATTTCTGGACGTTTTTCAATGGCAAAAATCAATGAATATTGTAAATGCACAAACAGTAATTTCTCCGCATTGCAAGGTGCAATTCTGAAATTTTTTGCTTTTTCCTGCTCCTCTTAGCATGATAAAGAAGATTCAAAGAGAGTGAGATGCCAGCTCCTTTCATTCAGTCAGTAGCTTCAATCATTTCTGGACGTTTTTCAATGGCAAAAATCAATGAATATTGTAAATGCACAAACAGTAATTTCTCCGCATTGCAAGGTGCAATTCTGAAATTTTTTGCTTTTTCCTGCTCCTCTTAGCATGATAAACAAGATTCAAAGAGAGTGAGATGCCAGCTCCTTTCATTCAGTCAGTAGCTTCAATCATTTCTGGACGTTTTTCAATGGCAAAAATCAATGAATATTGTAAATGCACAAACAGTAATTTCTCCGCATTGCAAGGTGCAATTCTGAAATTTTTTGCTTTTTCCTGCTCCTCTTAGCATGATAAAGAAGATTCAAAGAGTGAGATGCCAGCTCCTTTCATTCAGTCAGTAGCTTCAAACATTTCTGGTGTATGAATAACATGATGTTTTTCAATGGCAAAAATCAATGAATATTGTAAATGCACACAGTAATTTCTCCGCATTGCAAGGTGCAATTCTGAAATTTTTTGCTTTTTCCTGCTCCTCTTAGCATGATAAAGAAGATTCAAAGAGAGTGAGATGCCAGCTCCTTTCATTCAGTCAGTAGCTTCAATCATTTCTGGACGTTTTTCAATGGCAAAAATCATTGAATATTGTAAATGCACAAACAGTAATTTCTCCGCATTGCAAGGTGCAATTCTGAAATTTTTTGCTTTTTCCTGCTCCTCTTAGCATGATAAAGAAGATTCAAAGAGAGTGAGATGCCAGCTCCTTTCATTCAGTCAGTAGCTTCAATCATTTCTGGACGTTTTTCAATGGCAAAAATCAATGAATATTGTAATTGCACAAACAGTAATTTCTCCGCATTGCAAGGTGCAATTCTGAAATTTTTTGCTTTTTCCTGCTCCTCTTAGCATGATAAAGAAGATTCAAAGAGAGTGAGATGCCAGCTCCTTTCATTCAGTCAGTAGCTTCAAACATTTCTGGTATATGAATAACATGATGTTTTTCAATGGCAAAAATCAATGAATATTGTAAATGCACAAACAGTAATTTCTCCGCATTGCAAGGTGCAATTCTGAAATTTTTTGCTTTTTCCTGCTCCTCTTAGCATGATAAAGAAGATTCAAAGAGAGTGAGATGCCAGCTCCTTTCATTCAGTCAGTAGCTTCAATCATTTCTGGACGTTTTTCAATGGCAAAAATCATTGAATATTGTAAATGCACAAACAGTAATTTCTCCGCATTGCAAGGTGCAATTCTGAAATTTTTTGCTTTTTCCTGCTCTCTTTGCATGATAAAGAAGATTCAAAGAGAGTGAGATGCCAGCTCCTTTCATTCAGTCAGTAGCTTCAATCATTTCTGGTATATGAATAACATGATGTTTTTCAATGGCAAAAATCAATGAATATTGTAAATGCACAAACAGTAATTTCTCCGCATTGCAAGGTGCAATTCTGAAATTTTTTGCTTTTTCCTGCTCCTCTTAGCATGATAAAGAAGATTCAAAGAGAGTGAGATGCCAGCTCCCCTTTCATTCAGTCAGTAGCTTCAATCATTTCTGGACGTTTTTCAATGGCAAAAATCATTGAATATTGTAAATGCACAGTAATTTCTCCGCATTGCAAGGTGCAATTCTGAAATTTTTTGCTTTTTCCTGCTCCTCTTAGCATGATAAAGAAGATTCAAAGAGAGTGAGATGCCAGCTCCTTTCATTCAGTCAGTAGCTTCAATCATTTCTGGACGTTTTTCAATGGCAAAAATCAATGAATATTGTAAATGCACAAACAGTAATTTCTCCGCATTGCAAGGTGCAATTCTGAAATTTTTTGCTTTTTCCTGCTCCTCTTAGCATGATAAAGAAGATTCAAAGAGAGTGAGATGCCAGCTCCTTTCATTCAGTCAGTAGCTTCAAACATTTCTGGTATATGAATAACATGATGTTTTTCAATGGCAAAAATCAATGAATATTGTAAATGCACAAACAGTAATTTCTCCGCATTGCAAGGTGCAATTCTGAAATTTTTTGCTTTTTCCTGCTCCTCTTAGCATGATAAAGAAGATTCAAAGAGAGTGAGATGCCAGCTCCTTTCATTCAGTCAGTAGCTTCAATCATTTCTGGACGTTTTTCAATGGCAAAAATCATTGAATATTGTAAATGCACAAACAGTAATTTCTCCGCATTGCAAGGTGCAATTCTGAAATTTTTTGCTTTTTCCTGCTCCTCTTAGCATGATAAAGAAGATTCAAAGAGAGTGAGATGCCAGCTCCTTTCATTCAGTCAGTAGCTTCAAACATTTCTGGTATATGAATAACATGATGTTTTTCAATGGCAAAAATCAATGAATATTGTAAATGCACAAACAGTAATTTCTCCGCATTGCAAGGTGCAATTCTGAAATTTTTTGCTTTTTCCTGCTCCTCTTAGCATGATAAAGAAGATTCAAAGAGAGTGAGATGCCAGCTCCTTTCATTCAGTCAGTAGCTTCAAACATTTCTGGTATATGAATAACATGATGTTTTTCAATGGCAAAAATCAATGAATATTGTAAATGCACAAACAGTAATTTCTCCGCATTGCAAGGTGCAATTCTGAAATTTTTTGCTTTTTCCTGCTCCTCTTAGCATTATAAACAAGATTCAAAGAGAGTGAGATGCCAGCTCCTTTCATTCAGTCAGTAGCTTCAATCATTTCTGGACGTTTTTCAATGGCAAAAATCAATGAATATTGTAAATGCACAAACAGTAATTTCTCCGCATTGCAAGGTGCAATTCTGAAATTTTTTGCTTTTTCCTGCTCCTCTTAGCATGATAAAGAAGATTCAAAGAGAGTGAGATGCCAGCTCCTTTCATTCAGTCAGTAGCTTCAAACATTTCTGGTGTATGAATAACATGATGTTTTTCAATGGCAAAAATCAATGAATATTGTAAATGCACAAACAGTAATTTCTCCGCATTGCAAGGTGCAATTCTGAAATTTTTTGCTTTTTCCTGCTCCTCTTAGCATGATAAAGAAGATTCAAAGAGAGTGAGATGCCAGCTCCTTTCATTCAGTCAGTAGCTTCAATCATTTCTGGTATATGAATAACATGATGTTTTTCAATGGCAAAAATCAATGAATATTGTAAATGCACAAACAGTAATTTCTCCGCATTGCAAGGTGCAATTCTGAAATTTTTTGCTTTTTCCTGATCCTCTTAGCATGATAAAGAAGATTCAAAGAGAGTGAGATGCCAGCTCCTTTCATTCAGTCAGTAGCTTCAATCATTTCTGGACGTTTTTCAATGGCAAAAATCAATGAATATTGTAAATGCACAAACAGTAATTTCTCCGCATTGCAAGGTGCAATTCTGAAATTTTTTGCTTTTTCCTGCTCCTCTTAGCATGATAAACAAGATTCAAAGAGAGTGAGATGCCAGCTCCTTTCATTCAGTCAGTAGCTTCAATCATTTCTGGACGTTTTTCAATGGCAAAAATCAATGAATATTGTAAATGCACAAACAGTAATTTCTCCGCATTGCAAGGTGCAATTCTGAAATTTTTTGCTTTTTCCTGCTCCTCTTAGCATGATAAAGAAGATTCAAAGAGAGTGAGATGCCAGCTCCTTTCATTCAGTCAGTAGCTTCAAACATTTCTGGTATATGAATAACATGATGTTTTTCAATGGCAAAAATCAATGAATATTGTAATTGCACAAACAGTAATTTCTCCGCATTGCAAGGTGCAATTCTGAAATTTTTTGCTTTTTCCTGCTCCTCTTAGCATGATAAAGAAGATTCAAAGAGAGTGAGATGCCAGCTCCTTTCATTCAGTCAGTAGCTTCAATCATTTCTGGACGTTTTTCAATGGCAAAAATCATTGAATATTGTAAATGCACAAACAGTAATTTCTCCGCATTGCAAGGTGCAATTCTGAAATTTTTTGCTTTTTCCTGCTCCTCTTAGCATGATAAAGTAGATTCAAAGAGAGTGAGATGCCAGCTCCTTTCATTCAGTCAGTAGCTTCAATCATTTCTGGTATATGAATAACATGATGTTTTTCAATGGCAAAAATCAATGAATATTGTAAATGCACAAACAGTAATTTCTCCGCATTGCAAGGTGCAATTCTGAAATTTTTTGCTTTTTCCTGCTCCTCTTAGCATGATAAAGAAGATTCAAAGAGAGTGAGATGCCAGCTCCTTTCATTCAGTCAGTAGCTTCAATCATTTCTGGACGTTTTTCAATGGCAAAAATCAATGAATATTGTAAATGCACAAACAGTAATTTCTCCGCATTGCAAGGTGCAATTCTGAAATTTTTTGCTTTTTCCTGCTCCTCTTAGCATGATAAAGAAGATTCAAAGAGAGTGAGATGCCAGCTCCTTTCATTCAGTCAGTAGCTTCAAACATTTCTGGTATATGAATAACATGATGTTTTTCAATGGCAAAAATCAATGAATATTGTAAATGCACAAACAGTAATTTCTCCGCATTGCAAGGTGCAATTCTGAAATTTTTTGCTTTTTCCTGCTCCTCTTAGCATGATAAAGAAGATTCAAAGAGAGTGAGATGCCAGCTCCTTTCATTCAGTCAGTAGCTTCAATCATTTCTGGACGTTTTTCAATGGCAAAAATCAATGAATATTGTAAATGCACAAACAGTAATTTCTCCGCATTGCAAGGTGCAATTCTGAAATTTTTTGCTTTTTCCTGCTCCTCTTAGCATGATAAACAAGATTCAAAGAGAGTGAGATGCCAGATCCTTTCATTCAGTCAGTAGCTTCAATCATTTCTGGACGTTTTTCAATGGCAAAAATCAATGAATATTGTAAATGCACAAACAGTAATTTCTCCGCATTGCAAGGTGCAATTCTGAAATTTTTTGCTTTTTCCTGCTCCTCTTAGCATGATAAAGAAGATTCAAAGAGAGTGAGATGCCAGCTCCTTTCATTCAGTCAGTAGCTTCAAACATTTCTGGTGTATGAATAACATGATGTTTTTCAATGGCAAAAATCAATGAATATTGTAAATGCACAAACAGTAATTTCTCCGCATTGCAAGGTGCAATTCTGAAATTTTTTGCTTTTTCCTGCTCCTCTTAGCATGATAAAGAAGATTCAAAGAGAGTGAGATGCCAGCTCCTTTCATTCAGTCAGTAGCTTCAATCATTTCTGGACGTTTTTCAATGGCAAAAATCATTGAATATTGTAAATGCACAAACAGTAATTTCTCCGCATTGCAAGGTGCAATTCTGAAATTTTTTGCTTTTTCCTGCTCCTCTTAGCATGATAAAGAAGATTCAAAGAGAGTGAGATGCCAGCTCCTTTCATTCAGTCAGTAGCTTCAATCATTTCTGGACGTTTTTCAATGGCAAAAATCAATGAATATTGTAAATGCACAAACAGTAATTTCTCCGCATTGCAAGGTGCAATTCTGAAATTTTTTGCTTTTTCCTGCTCCTCTTAGCATGATAAAGAAGATTCAAAGAGAGTGAGATGCCAGCTCCTTTCATTCAGTCAGTAGCTTCAAACATTTCTGGTATATGAATAACATGATGTTTTTCAATGGCAAAAATCAATGAATATTGTAAATGCACAAACAGTAATTTCTCCGCATTGCAAGGTGCAATTCTGAAATTTTTTGCTTTTTCCTGCTCCTCTTAGCATGATAAAGAAGATTCAAAGAGAGTGAGATGCCAGCTCCTTTCATTCAGTCAGTAGCTTCAATCATTTCTGGACATTTTTCAATGGCAAAAATCAATGAATATTGTAAATGCACAAACAGTAATTTCTCCGCATTGCAAGGTGCAATTCTGAAATTTTTTGCTTTTTCCTGCTCCTCTTAGCATGATAAAGAAGATTCAAAGAGAGTGAGATGCCAGCTCCTTTCATTCAGTCAGTAGCTTCAATCATTTCTGGACGTTTTTCAATGGCAAAAATCAATGAATATTGTAAATGCACAAAGAGTAATTTCTCCGCATTGCAAGGTGCAATTCTGAAATTTTTTGCTTTTTCCTGCTCCTCTTAGCATGATAAAGAAGATTCAAAGAGAGTGAGATGCCAGCTCCTTTCATTCAGTCAGTAGCTTCAAACATTTCTGGTATATGAATAACATGATGTTTTTCAATGGCAAAAATCAATGAATATTGTAAATGCACAAACAGTAATTTCTCCGCATTGCAAGGTGCAATTCTGAAATTTTTTGCTTTTTCCTGCTCCTCTTAGCATGATAAAGAAGATTCAAAGAGAGTGAGATGCCAGCTCCTTTCATTCAGTCAGTAGCTTCAATCATTTCTGGACATTTTTCAATGGCAAAAATCAATGAATATTGTAAATGCACAAACAGTAATTTCTCCGCATTGCAAGGTGCAATTCTGAAATTTTTTGCTTTTTCCTGCTCCTCTTAGCATGATAAAGAAGATTCAAAGAGAGTGAGATGCCAGCTCCTTTCATTCAGTCAGTAGCTTCAATCATTTCTGGACGTTTTTCAATGGCAAAAATCAATGAATATTGTAAATGCACAAAGAGTAATTTCTCCGCATTGCAAGGTGCAATTCTGAAATTTTTTGCTTTTTCCTGCTCCTCTTAGCATGATAAAGAAGATTCAAAGAGAGTGAGATGCCAGCTCCTTTCATTCAGTCAGTAGCTTCAAACATTTCTGGTATATGAATAACATGATGTTTTTCAATGGCAAAAATCAATGAATATTGTAAATGCACAAACAGTAATTTCTCCGCATTGCAAGGTGCAATTCTGAAATTTTTTGCTTTTTCCTGCTCCTCTTAGCATGATAAAGAAGATTCAAAGAGAGTGAGATGCCAGCTCCTTTCATTCAGTCAGTAGCTTCAATCATTTCTGGACGTTTTTCAATGGCAAAAATCATTGAATATTGTAAATGCACAAACAGTAATTTCTCCGCATTGCAAGGTGCAATTCTGAAATTTTTTGCTTTTTCCTGCTCCTCTTAGCATGATAAAGAAGATTCAAAGAGAGTGAGATGCCAGCTCCTTTCATTCAGTCAGTAGCTTCAATCATTTCTGGTATATGAATAACATGATGTTTTTCAATGGCAAAAATCAATGAATATTGTAAATGCACAAACAGTAATTTCTCCTCATTGCAAGGTGCAATTCTGAAATTTTTTGCGTTTTCCTGCTCCTCTTAGCATGATAAACAAGATTCAAAGAGAGTGAGATGCCAGCTCCTTTCATTCAGTCAGTAGCTTCAATCATTTCTGGACGTTTTTCAATGGCAAAAATCAATGAATATTGTAAATGCACAAACAGTAATTTCTCCGCATTGCAAGGTGCAATTCTGAAATTTTTTGCTTTTTCCTGCTCCTCTTAGCATGATAAAGAAGATTCAAAGAGAGTGAGATGCCAGCTCCTTTCATTCAGTCAGTAGCTTCAATCATTTCTGGACGTTTTTCAATGGCAAAAATCAATGAATATTGTAAATGCACAAACAGTAATTTCTCCGCATTGCAAGGTGCAATTCTGAAATTTTTTGCTTTTTCCTGCTCCTCTTAGCATGATAAACAAGATTCAAAGAGAGTGAGATGCCAGCTCCTTTCATTCAGTCAGTAGCTTCAATCATTTCTGGACGTTTTTCAATGGCAAAAATCAATGAATATTGTAAATGCACAAACAGTAATTTCTCCGCATTGCAAGGTGCAATTCTGAAATTTTTTGCTTTTTCCTGCTCCTCTTAGCATGATAAAGAAGATTCAAAGAGTGAGATGCCAGCTCCTTTCATTCAGTCAGTAGCTTCAAACATTTCTGGTGTATGAATAACATGATGTTTTTCAATGGCAAAAATCAATGAATATTGTAAATGCACACAGTAATTTCTCCGCATTGCAAGGTGCAATTCTGAAATTTTTTGCTTTTTCCTGCTCCTCTTAGCATGATAAAGAAGATTCAAAGAGAGTGAGATGCCAGCTCCTTTCATTCAGTCAGTAGCTTCAATCATTTCTGGACGTTTTTCAATGGCAAAAATCATTGAATATTGTAAATGCACAAACAGTAATTTCTCCGCATTGCAAGGTGCAATTCTGAAATTTTTTGCTTTTTCCTGCTCCTCTTAGCATGATAAAGAAGATTCAAAGAGAGTGAGATGCCAGCTCCTTTCATTCAGTCAGTAGCTTCAATCATTTCTGGACGTTTTTCAATGGCAAAAATCAATGAATATTGTAATTGCACAAACAGTAATTTCTCCGCATTGCAAGGTGCAATTCTGAAATTTTTTGCTTTTTCCTGCTCCTCTTAGCATGATAAAGAAGATTCAAAGAGAGTGAGATGCCAGCTCCTTTCATTCAGTCAGTAGCTTCAAACATTTCTGGTATATGAATAACATGATGTTTTTCAATGGCAAAAATCAATGAATATTGTAAATGCACAAACAGTAATTTCTCCACATTGCAAGGTGCAATTCTGAAATTTTTTGCTTTTTCCTGCTCCTCTTAGCATGATAAAGAAGATTCAAAGAGAGTGAGATGCCAGCTCCTTTCATTCAGTCAGTAGCTTCAATCATTTCTGGACGTTTTTCAATGGCAAAAATCATTGAATATTGTAAATGCACAAACAGTAATTTCTCCGCATTGCAAGGTGCAATTCTGAAATTTTTTGCTTTTTCCTGCTCCTCTTAGCATGATAAAGAAGATTCAAAGAGAGTGAGATGCCAGCTCCTTTCATTCAGTCAGTAGCTTCAATCATTTCTGGTATATGAATAACATGATGTTTTTCAATGGCAAAAATCAATGAATATTGTAAATGCACAAACAGTAATTTCTCCGCATTGCAAGGTGCAATTCTGAAATTTTTTGCTTTTTCCTGCTCCTCTTAGCATGATAAAGAAGATTCAAAGAGAGTGAGATGCCAGCTCCCCTTTCATTCAGTCAGTAGCTTCAATCATTTCTGGACGTTTTTCAATGGCAAAAATCATTGAATATTGTAAATGCACAGTAATTTCTCCGCATTGCAAGGTGCAATTCTGAAATTTTTTGCTTTTTCCTGCTCCTCTTAGCATGATAAAGAAGATTCAAAGAGAGTGAGATGCCAGCTCCTTTCATTCAGTCAGTAGCTTCAATCATTTCTGGACGTTTTTCAATGGCAAAAATCAATGAATATTGTAAATGCACAAACAGTAATTTCTCCGCATTGCAAGGTGCAATTCTGAAATTTTTTGCTTTTTCCTGCTCCTCTTAGCATGATAAAGAAGATTCAAAGAGAGTGAGATGCCAGCTCCTTTCATTCAGTCAGTAGCTTCAAACATTTCTGGTATATGAATAACATGATGTTTTTCAATGGCAAAAATCAATGAATATTGTAAATGCACAAACAGTAATTTCTCCGCATTGCAAGGTGCAATTCTGAAATTTTTTGCTTTTTCCTGCTCCTCTTAGCATGATAAAGAAGATTCAAAGAGAGTGAGATGCCAGCTCCTTTCATTCAGTCAGTAGCTTCAATCATTTCTGGACGTTTTTCAATGGCAAAAATCATTGAATATTGTAAATGCACAAACAGTAATTTCTCCGCATTGCAAGGTGCAATTCTGAAATTTTTTGCTTTTTCCTGCTCCTCTTAGCATGATAAAGAAGATTCAAAGAGAGTGAGATGCCAGCTCCTTTCATTCAGTCAGTAGCTTCAATCATTTCTGGTATATGAATAACATGATGTTTTTCAATGGCAAAAATCAATGAATATTGTAAATGCACAAACAGTAATTTCTCCGCATTGCAAGGTGCAATTCTGAAATTTTTTGCTTTTTCCTGCTCCTCTTAGCATGATAAAGAAGATTCAAAGAGAGTGAGATGCCAGCTCCTTTCATTCAGTCAGTAGCTTCAAACATTTCTGGTATATGAATAACATGATGTTTTTCAATGGCAAAAATCAATGAATATTGTAAATGCACAAACAGTAATTTCTCCGCATTGCAAGGTGCAATTCTGAAATTTTTTGCTTTTTCCTGCTCCTCTTAGCATTATAAACAAGATTCAAAGAGAGTGAGATGCCAGCTCCTTTCATTCAGTCAGTAGCTTCAATCATTTCTGGACGTTTTTCAATGGCAAAAATCAATGAATATTGTAAATGCACAAACAGTAATTTCTCCGCATTGCAAGGTGCAATTCTGAAATTTTTTGCTTTTTCCTGCTCCTCTTAGCATGATAAAGAAGATTCAAAGAGAGTGAGATGCCAGCTCCTTTCATTCAGTCAGTAGCTTCAAACATTTCTGGTGTATGAATAACATGATGTTTTTCAATGGCAAAAATCAATGAATATTGTAAATGCACAAACAGTAATTTCTCCGCATTGCAAGGTGCAATTCTGAAATTTTTTGCTTTTTCCTGCTCCTCTTAGCATGATAAAGAAGATTCAAAGAGAGTGAGATGCCAGCTCCTTTCATTCAGTCAGTAGCTTCAATCATTTCTGGTATATGAATAACATGATGTTTTTCAATGGCAAAAATCAATGAATATTGTAAATGCACAAACAGTAATTTCTCCGCATTGCAAGGTGCAATTCTGAAATTTTTTGCTTTTTCCTGATCCTCTTAGCATGATAAAGAAGATTCAAAGAGAGTGAGATGCCAGCTCCTTTCATTCAGTCAGTAGCTTCAATCATTTCTGGACGTTTTTCAATGGCAAAAATCAATGAATATTGTAAATGCACAAACAGTAATTTCTCCGCATTGCAAGGTGCAATTCTGAAATTTTTTGCTTTTTCCTGCTCCTCTTAGCATGATAAACAAGATTCAAAGAGAGTGAGATGCCAGCTCCTTTCATTCAGTCAGTAGCTTCAATCATTTCTGGACGTTTTTCAATGGCAAAAATCAATGAATATTGTAAATGCACAAACAGTAATTTCTCCGCATTGCAAGGTGCAATTCTGAAATTTTTTGCTTTTTCCTGCTCCTCTTAGCATGATAAAGAAGATTCAAAGAGAGTGAGATGCCAGCTCCTTTCATTCAGTCAGTAGCTTCAAACATTTCTGGTATATGAATAACATGATGTTTTTCAATGGCAAAAATCAATGAATATTGTAATTGCACAAACAGTAATTTCTCCGCATTGCAAGGTGCAATTCTGAAATTTTTTGCTTTTTCCTGCTCCTCTTAGCATGATAAAGAAGATTCAAAGAGAGTGAGATGCCAGCTCCTTTCATTCAGTCAGTAGCTTCAATCATTTCTGGACGTTTTTCAATGGCAAAAATCATTGAATATTGTAAATGCACAAACAGTAATTTCTCCGCATTGCAAGGTGCAATTCTGAAATTTTTTGCTTTTTCCTGCTCCTCTTAGCATGATAAAGTAGATTCAAAGAGAGTGAGATGCCAGCTCCTTTCATTCAGTCAGTAGCTTCAATCATTTCTGGTATATGAATAACATGATGTTTTTCAATGGCAAAAATCAATGAATATTGTAAATGCACAAACAGTAATTTCTCCGCATTGCAAGGTGCAATTCTGAAATTTTTTGCTTTTTCCTGCTCCTCTTAGCATGATAAAGAAGATTCAAAGAGAGTGAGATGCCAGCTCCTTTCATTCAGTCAGTAGCTTCAATCATTTCTGGACGTTTTTCAATGGCAAAAATCAATGAATATTGTAAATGCACAAACAGTAATTTCTCCGCATTGCAAGGTGCAATTCTGAAATTTTTTGCTTTTTCCTGCTCCTCTTAGCATGATAAAGAAGATTCAAAGAGAGTGAGATGCCAGCTCCTTTCATTCAGTCAGTAGCTTCAAACATTTCTGGTATATGAATAACATGATGTTTTTCAATGGCAAAAATCAATGAATATTGTAAATGCACAAAAATTATTTTCTCCGCATTGCAAGGTGCAATTCTGAAATTTTTTGCTTTTTCCTGCTCCTCTTAGCATGATAAAGAAGATTCAAAGAGAGTGAGATGCCAGCTCCTTTCATTCAGTCAGTAGCTTCAATCATTTCTGGACGTTTTTCAATGGCAAAAATCAATGAATATTGTAAATGCACAAACAGTAATTTCTCCGCATTGCAAGGTGCAATTCTGAAATTTTTTGCTTTTTCCTGCTCCTCTTAGCATGATAAACAAGATTCAAAGAGAGTGAGATGCCAGCTCCTTTCATTCAGTCAGTAGCTTCAATCATTTCTGGACGTTTTTCAATGGCAAAAATCATTGAATATTGTAAATGCACAAACAGTAATTTCTCCGCATTGCAAGGTGCAATTCTGAAATTTTTTGCTTTTTCCTGCTCCTCTTAGCATGATAAAGTAGATTCAAAGAGAGTGAGATGCCAGCTCCTTTCATTCAGTCAGTAGCTTCAATCATTTCTGGTATATGAATAACATGATGTTTTTCAATGGCAAAAATCAATGAATATTGTAAATGCACAAACAGTAATTTCTCCGCATTGCAAGGTGCAATTCTGAAATTTTTTGCTTTTTCCTGCTCCTCTTAGCATGATAAAGAAGATTCAAAGAGAGTGAGATGCCAGCTCCTTTCATTCAGTCAGTAGCTTCAATCATTTCTGGACGTTTTTCAATGGCAAAAATCAATGAATATTGTAAATGCACAAACAGTAATTTCTCCGCATTGCAAGGTGCAATTCTGAAATTTTTTGCTTTTTCCTGCTCCTCTTAGCATGATAAAGAAGATTCAAAGAGAGTGAGATGCCAGCTCCTTTCATTCAGTCAGTAGCTTCAAACATTTCTGGTATATGAATAACATGATGTTTTTCAATGGCAAAAATCAATGAATATTGTAAATGCACAAACAGTAATTTCTCCGCATTGCAAGGTGCAATTCTGAAATTTTTTGCTTTTTCCTGCTCCTCTTAGCATGATAAAGAAGATTCAAAGAGAGTGAGATGCCAGCTCCTTTCATTCAGTCAGTAGCTTCAATCATTTCTGGACGTTTTTCAATGGCAAAAATCAATGAATATTGTAAATGCACAAACAGTAATTTCTCCGCATTGCAAGGTGCAATTCTGAAATTTTTTGCTTTTTCCTGCTCCTCTTAGCATGATAAACACGATTCAAAGAGAGTGAGATGCCAGCTCCTTTCATTCAGTCAGTAGCTTCAATCATTTCTGGACGTTTTTCAATGGCAAAAATCAATGAATATTGTAAATGCACAAACAGTAATTTCTCCGCATTGCAAGGTGCAATTCTGAAATTTTTTGCTTTTTCCTGCTCCTCTTAGCATGATAAAGAAGATTCAAAGAGAGTGAGATGCCAGCTCCTTTCATTCAGTCAGTAGCTTCAAACATTTCTGGTGTATGAATAACATGATGTTTTTCAATGGCAAAAATCAATGAATATTGTAAATGCACAAACAGTAATTTCTCCGCATTGCAAGGTGCAATTCTGAAATTTTTTGCTTTTTCCTGCTCCTCTTAGCATGATAAAGAAGATTCAAAGAGAGTGAGATGCCAGCTCCTTTCATTCAGTCAGTAGCTTCAATCATTTCTGGACGTTTTTCAATGGCAAAAATCATTGAATATTGTAAATGCACAAACAGTAATTTCTCCGCATTGCAAGGTGCAATTCTGAAATTTTTTGCTTTTTCCTGCTCCTCTTAGCATGATAAAGAAGATTCAAAGAGAGTGAGATGCCAGCTCCTTTCATTCAGTCAGTAGCTTCAAACATTTCTGGTATATGAATAACATGATGTTTTTCAATGGCAAAAATCAATGAATATTGTAAATGCACAAACAGTAATTTCTCCGCATTGCAAGGTGCAATTCTGAAATTTTTTGCTTTTTCCTGCTCCTCTTAGCATGATAAAGAAGATTCAAAGAGAGTGAGATGCCAGCTCCTTTCATTCAGTCAGTAGCTTCAATCATTTCTGGACGTTTTTCAATGGCAAAAATCATTGAATATTGTAAATGCACAAACAGTAATTTCTCCGCATTGCAAGGTGCAATTCTGAAATTTTTTGCTTTTTCCTGCTCCTCTTAGCATGATAAAGAAGATTCAAAGAGAGTGAGATGCCAGCTCCTTTCATTCAGTCAGTAGCTTCAATCATTTCTGGTATATGAATAACATGATGTTTTTCAATGGCAAAAATCAATGAATATTGTAAATGCACAAACAGTAATTTCTCCGCATTGCAAGGTGCAATTCTGAAATTTTTTGCTTTTTCCTGCTCCTCTTAGCATGCTAAAGAAGATTCAAAGAGAGTGAGATGCCAGCTCCTTTCATTCAGTCAGTAGCTTCAATCATTTCTGGACGTTTTTCAATGGCAAAAATCATTGAATATTGTAAATGCACAAACAGTAATTTCTCCGCATTGCAAGGTGCAATTCTGAAATTTTTTGCTTTTTCCTGCTCCTCTTAGCATGATAAAGAAGATTCAAAGAGAGTGAGATGCCAGCTCCTTTCATTCAGTCAGTAGCTTCAATCATTTCTGGACGTTTTTCAATGGCAAAAATCAATGAATATTGTAAATGCACAAACAGTAATTTCTCCGCATTGCAAGGTGCAATTCTGAAATTTTTTGCTTTTTCCTGCTCCTCTTAGCATGATAAAGAAGATTCAAAGAGAGTGAGATGCCAGCTCCTTTCATTCAGTCAGTAGCTTCAAACATTTCTGGTATATGAATAACATGATGTTTTTCAATGGCAAAAATCAATGAATATTGTAAATGCACAAACAGTAATTTCTCCGCATTGCAAGGTGCAATTCTGAAATTTTTTGCTTTTTCCTGCTCCTCAGCATGATAAAGAAGATTCAAAGAGAGTGAGATGCCAGCTCCTTTCATTCAGTCAGTAGCTTCAATCATTTCTGGACGTTTTTCAATGGCAAAAATCATTGAATATTGTAAATGCACAAACAGTAATTTCTCCGCATTGCAAGGTGCAATTCTGAAATTTTTTGCTTTTTCCTGCTCCTCTTAGCATGATAAAGAAGATTCAAAGAGAGTGAGATGCCAGCTCCTTTCATTCAGTCAGTAGCTTCAATCATTTCTGGTATATGAATAACATGATGTTTTTCAATGGCAAAAATCAATGAATATTGTAAATGCACAAACAGTAATTTCTCCGCATTGCAAGGTGCAATTCTGAAATTTTTTGCTTTTTCCTGCTCCTCTTAGCATGATAAACAAGATTCAAAGAGAGTGAGATGCCAGCTCCTTTCATTCAGTCAGTAGCTTCTATCATTTCTGGACGTTTTTCAATGGCAAAAATCAATGAATATTGTAAATGCACAAACAGTAATTTCTCCGCATTGCAAGGTGCAATTCTGAAATTTTTTGCTTTTTCCTGCTCCTCTTAGCATGATAAAGAAGATTCAAAGAGAGTGAGATGCCAGCTCCTTTCATTCAGTCAGTAGCTTCAAACATTTCTGGTATATGAATAACATGATGTTTTTCAATGGCAAAAATCAATGAATATTGTAAATGCACAAACAGTAATTTCTCCGCATTGCAAGGTGCAATTCTGAAATTTTTTGCTTTTTCCTGCTCCTCTTAGCATTATAAACAAGATTCAAAGAGAGTGAGATGCCAGCTCCTTTCATTCAGTCAGTAGCTTCAATCATTTCTGGACGTTTTTCAATGGCAAAAATCAATGAATATTGTAAATGCACAAACAGTAATTTCTCCGCATTGCAAGGTGCAATTCTGAAATTTTTTGCTTTTTCCTGCTCCTCTTAGCATGATAAAGAAGATTCAAAGAGAGTGAGATGCCAGCTCCTTTCATTCAGTCAGTAGCTTCAAACATTTCTGGTGTATGAATAACATGATGTTTTTCAATGGCAAAAATCAATGAATATTGTAAATGCACAAACAGTAATTTCTCCGCATTGCAAGGTGCAATTCTGAAATTTTTTGCTTTTTCCTGCTCCTCTTAGCATGATAAAGAAGATTCAAAGAGAGTGAGATGCCAGCTCCTTTCATTCAGTCAGTAGCTTCAATCATTTCTGGTATATGAATAACATGATGTTTTTCAATGGCAAAAATCAATGAATATTGTAAATGCACAAACAGTAATTTCTCCGCATTGCAAGGTGCAATTCTGAAATTTTTTGCTTTTTCCTGATCCTCTTAGCATGATAAAGAAGATTCAAAGAGAGTGAGATGCCAGCTCCTTTCATTCAGTCAGTAGCTTCAATCATTTCTGGACGTTTTTCAATGGCAAAAATCAATGAATATTGTAAATGCACAAACAGTAATTTCTCCGCATTGCAAGGTGCAATTCTGAAATTTTTTGCTTTTTCCTGCTCCTCTTAGCATGATAAACAAGATTCAAAGAGAGTGAGATGCCAGCTCCTTTCATTCAGTCAGTAGCTTCAATCATTTCTGGAAGTTTTTCAATGGCAAAAATCAATGAATATTGTAAATGCACAAACAGTAATTTCTCCGCATTGCAAGGTGCAATTCTGAAATTTTTTGCTTTTTCCTGCTCCTCTTAGCATGATAAAGAAGATTCAAAGAGAGTGAGATGCCAGCTCCTTTCATTCAGTCAGTAGCTTCAAACATTTCTGGTATATGAATAACATGATGTTTTTCAATGGCAAAAATCAATGAATATTGTAATTGCACAAACAGTAATTTCTCCGCATTGCAAGGTGCAATTCTGAAATTTTTTGCTTTTTCCTGCTCCTCTTAGCATGATAAAGAAGATTCAAAGAGAGTGAGATGCCAGCTCCTTTCATTCAGTCAGTAGCTTCAATCATTTCTGGACGTTTTTCAATGGCAAAAATCATTGAATATTGTAAATGCACAAACAGTAATTTCTCCGCATTGCAAGGTGCAATTCTGAAATTTTTTGCTTTTTCCTGCTCCTCTTAGCATGATAAAGTAGATTCAAAGAGAGTGAGATGCCAGCTCCTTTCATTCAGTCAGTAGCTTCAATCATTTCTGGTATATGAATAACATGATGTTTTTCAATGGCAAAAATCAATGAATATTGTAAATGCACAAACAGTAATTTCTCCGCATTGCAAGGTGCAATTCTGAAATTTTTTGCTTTTTCCTGCTCCTCTTAGCATGATAAAGAAGATTCAAAGAGAGTGAGATGCCAGCTCCTTTCATTCAGTCAGTAGCTTCAATCATTTCTGGACGTTTTTCAATGGCAAAAATCAATGAATATTGTAAATGCACAAACAGTAATTTCTCCGCATTGCAAGGTGCAATTCTGAAATTTTTTGCTTTTTCCTGCTCCTCTTAGCATGATAAAGAAGATTCAAAGAGAGTGAGATGCCAGCTCCTTTCATTCAGTCAGTAGCTTCAAACATTTCTGGTATATGAATAACATGATGTTTTTCAATGGCAAAAATCAATGAATATTGTAAATGCACAAACAATAATTTCTCCGCATTGCAAGGTGCAATTCTGAAATTTTTTGCTTTTTCCTGCTCCTCTTAGCATGATAAAGAAGATTCAAAGAGAGTGAGATGCCAGCTCCTTTCATTCAGTCAGTAGCTTCAATCATTTCTGGACGTTTTTCAATGGCAAAAATCATTGAATATTGTAAATGCACAAACAGTAATTTCTCCGCATTGCAAGGTGCAATTCTGAAATTTTTTGCTTTTTCCTGCTCCTCTTAGCATGATAAAGAAGATTCAAAGAGAGTGAGATGCCAGCTCCTTTCATTCAGTCAGTAGCTTCAATCATTTCTGGTATATGAATAACATGATGTTTTTCAATGGCAAAAATCAATGAATATTGTAAATGCACAAACAGTAATTTCTCCGCATTGCAAGGTGCAATTCTGAAATTTTTTGCTTTTTCCTGCTCCTCTTAGCATGATAAACAAGATTCAAAGAGAGTGAGATGCCAGCTCCTTTCATTCAGTCAGTAGCTTCTATCATTTCTGGACGTTTTTCAATGGCAAAAATCAATGAATATTGTAAATGCACAAACAGTAATTTCTCCGCATTGCAAGGTGCAATTCTGAAATTTTTTGCTTTTTCCTGCTCCTCTTAGCATGATAAAGAAGATTCAAAGAGAGTGAGATGCCAGCTCCTTTCATTCAGTCAGTAGCTTCAAACATTTCTGGTATATGAATAACATGATGTTTTTCAATGGCAAAAATCAATGAATATTGTAAATGCACAAACAGTAATTTCTCCGCATTGCAAGGTGCAATTCTGAAATTTTTTGCTTTTTCCTGCTCCTCTTAGCATGATAAAGAAGATTCAAAGAGAGTGAGATGCCAGCTCCTTTCATTCAGTCAGTAGCTTCAATCATTTCTGGACGTTTTTCAATGGCAAAAATCAATGAATATTGTAAATGCACAAACAGTAATTTCTCCGCATTGCAAGGTGCAATTCTGAAATTTTTTGCTTTTTCCTGCTCCTCTTAGCATGATAAACAAGATTCAAAGAGAGTGAGATGCCAGCTCCTTTCATTCAGTCAGTAGCTTCAATCATTTCTGGATGTTTTTCAATGGCAAAAATCAATGAATATTGTAAATGCACAAACAGTAATTTCTCCGCATTGCAAGGTGCAATTCTGAAATTTTTTGCTTTTTCCTGCTCCTCTTAGCATGATAAAGAAGATTCAAAGAGAGTGAGATGCCAGCTCCTTTCATTCAGTCAGTAGCTTCAAACATTTCTGGTATATGAATAACATGTTTTTCAATGGCAAAAATCAATGAATATTGTAAATGCACAAACAGTAATTTCTCCGCATTGCAAGGTGCAATTCTGAAATTTTTTGCTTTTTCCTGCTCCTCTTAGCATGATAAAGAAGATTCAAAGAGAGTGAGATGCCAGCTCCTTTCATTCAGTCAGTAGCTTCAATCATTTCTGGACATTTTTCAATGGCAAAAATCAATGAATATTGTAAATGCACAAAGAGTAATTTCTCCGCATTGCAAGGTGCAATTCTGAAATTTTTTGCTTTTTCCTGCTCCTCTTAGCATGATAAAGAAGATTCAAAGAGAGTGAGATGCCAGCTCCTTTCATTCAGTCAGTAGCTTCAATCATTTCTGGACGTTTTTCAATGGCAAAAATCAATGAATATTGTAAATGCACAAACAGTAATTTCTCCGCATTGCAAGGTGCAATTCTGAAATTTTTTGCTTTTTCCTGCTCCTCTTAGCATGATAAAGAAGATTCAAAGAGAGTGAGATGCCAGCTCCTTTCATTCAGTCAGTAGCTTCAATCATTTCTGGACGTTTTTCAATGGCAAAAATCATTGAATATTGTAAATGCACAAACAGTAATTTCTCCGCATTGCAAGGTGCAATTCTGAAATTTTTTGCTTTTTCCTGCTCCTCTTAGCATGATAAAGAAGATTCAAAGAGAGTGAGATGCCAGCTCCTTTCATTCAGTCAGTAGCTTCAAACATTTCTGGTATATGAATAACATGATGTTTTTCAATGGCAAAAATCAATGAATATTGTAAATGCACAAACAGTAATTTCTCCGCATTGCAAGGTGCAATTCTGAAATTTTTTGCTTTTTCCTGCTCCTCTTAGCATGATAAAGAAGATTCAAAGAGAGTGAGATGCCAGCTCCTTTCATTCAGTCAGTAGCTTCAATCATTTCTGGACGTTTTTCAATGGCAAAAATCATTGAATATTGTAAATGCACAAACAGTAATTTCTCCGCATTGCAAGGTGCAATTCTGAAATTTTTTGCTTTTTCCTGCTCCTCTTAGCATGATAAAGAAGATTCAAAGAGAGTGAGATGCCAGCTCCTTTCATTCAGTCAGTAGCTTCAATCATTTCTGGTATATGAATAACATGATGTTTTTCAATGGCAAAAATCAATGAATATTGTAAATGCACAAACAGTAATTTCTCCGCATTGCAAGGTGCAATTCTGAAATTTTTTGCTTTTTCCTGCTCCTCTTAGCATGATAAAGAAGATTCAAAGAGAGTGAGATGCCAGCTCCTTTCATTCAGTCAGTAGCTTCAATCATTTCTGGACGTTTTTCAATGGCAAAAATCATTGAATATTGTAAATGCACAAACAGTAATTTCTCCGCATTGCAAGGTGCAATTCTGAAATTTTTTGCTTTTTCCTGCTCCTCTTAGCATGATAAAGAAGATTCAAAGAGAGTGAGATGCCAGCTCCTTTCATTCAGTCAGTAGCTTCAATCATTTCTGGACGTTTTTCAATGGCAAAAATCAATGAATATTGTAAATGCACAAACAGTAATTTCTCCGCATTGCAAGGTGCAATTCTGAAATTTTTTGCTTTTTCCTGCTCCTCTTAGCATGATAAAGAAGATTCAAAGAGAGTGAGATGCCAGCTCCTTTCATTCAGTCAGTAGCTTCAAACATTTCTGGTATATGAATAACATGATGTTTTTCAATGGCAAAAATCAATGAATATTGTAAATGCACAAACAGTAATTTCTCCGCATTGCAAGGTGCAATTCTGAAATTTTTTGCTTTTTCCTGCTCCTCTTAGCATGATAAAGAAGATTCAAAGAGAGTGAGATGCCAGCTCCTTTCATTCAGTCAGTAGCTTCAAACATTTCTGGTATATGAATAACATGATGTTTTTCAATGGCAAAAATCAATGAATATTGTAAATGCACAAACAGTAATTTCTCCGCATTGCAAGGTGAAATTCTGAAATTTTTTGCTTTTTCCTGCTCCTCTTAGCATGATAAAGAAGATTCAAAGAGAGTGAGATGCCAGCTCCTTTCATTCAGTCAGTAGCTTCAATCATTTCTGGACGTTTTTCAATGGCAAAAATCATTGAATATTGTAAATGCACAAACAGTAATTTCTCCGCATTGCAAGGTGCAATTCTGAAATTTTTTGCTTTTTCCTGCTCCTCTTAGCATGATAAAGTAGATTCAAAGAGAGTGAGATGCCAGCTCCTTTCATTCAGTCAGTAGCTTCAATCATTTCTGGTATATGAATAACATGATGTTTTTCAATGGCAAAAATCAATGAATATTGTAAATGCACAAACAGTAATTTCTCCGCATTGCAAGGTGCAATTCTGAAATTTTTTGCTTTTTCCTGCTCCTCTTAGCATGATAAAGAAGATTCAAAGAGAGTGAGATGCCAGCTCCTTTCATTCAGTCAGTAGCTTCAATCATTTCTGGACGTTTTTCAATGGCAAAAATCAATGAATATTGTAAATGCACAAACAGTAATTTCTCCGCATTGCAAGGTGCAATTCTGAAATTTTTTGCTTTTTCCTGCTCCTCTTAGCATGATAAAGAAGATTCAAAGAGAGTGAGATGCCAGCTCCTTTCATTCAGTCAGTAGCTTCAAACATTTCTGGTATATGAATAACATGATGTTTTTCAATGGCAAAAATCAATGAATATTGTAAATGCACAAACAGTAATTTCTCCGCATTGCAAGGTGCAATTCTGAAATTTTTTGCTTTTTCCTGCTCCTCTTAGCATGATAAAGAAGATTCAAAGAGAGTGAGATGCCAGCTCCTTTCATTCAGTCAGTAGCTTCAATCATTTCTGGACGTTTTTCAATGGCAAAAATCAATGAATATTGTAAATGCACAAACAGTAATTTCTCCGCATTGCAAGGTGCAATTCTGAAATTTTTTGCTTTTTCCTGCTCCTCTTAGCATGATAAAGAAGATTCAAAGAGAGTGAGATGCCAGCTCCTTTCATTCAGTCAGTAGCTTCAAACATTTCTGGTATATGAATAACATGATGTTTTTCAATGGCAAAAATCAATGAATATTGTAAATGCACAAACAGTAATTTCTCCGCATTGCAAGGTGCAATTCTGAAATTTTTTGCTTTTTCCTGCTCCTCTTAGCATGATAAAGAAGATTCAAAGAGAGTGAGATGCCAGCTCCTTTCATTCAGTCAGTAGCTTCAATCATTTCTGGACATTTTTCAATGGCAAAAATCAATGAATATTGTAAATGCACAAACAGTAATTTCTCCGCATTGCAAGGTGCAATTCTGAAATTTTTTGCTTTTTCCTGCTCCTCTTAGCATGATAAAGAAGATTCAAAGAGAGTGAGATGCCAGCTCCTTTCATTCAGTCAGTAGCTTCAATCATTTCTGGACGTTTTTCAATGGCAAAAATCATTGAATATTGTAAATGCACAAACAGTAATTTCTCCGCATTGCAAGGTGCAATTCTGAAATTTTTTGCTTTTTCCTGCTCCTCTTAGCATGATAAAGTAGATTCAAAGAGAGTGAGATGCCAGCTCCTTTCATTCAGTCAGTAGCTTCAATCATTTCTGGTATATGAATAACATGATGTTTTTCAATGGCAAAAATCAATGAATATTGTAAATGCACAAACAGTAATTTCTCCGCATTGCAAGGTGCAATTCTGAAATTTTTTGCTTTTTCCTGCTCCTCTTAGCATGATAAAGAAGATTCAAAGAGAGTGAGATGCCAGCTCCTTTCATTCAGTCAGTAGCTTCAATCATTTCTGGACGTTTTTCAATGGCAAAAATCAATGAATATTGTAAATGCACAAACAGTAATTTCTCCGCATTGCAAGGTGCAATTCTGAATTTTTTTGCTTTTTCCTGCTCCTCTTAGCATGATAAAGAAGATTCAAAGAGAGTGAGATGCCAGCTCCTTTCATTCAGTCAGTAGCTTCAAACATTTCTGGTATATGAATAACATGATGTTTTTCAATGGCAAAAATCAATGAATATTGTAAATGCACAAACAATAATTTCTCCGCATTGCAAGGTGCAATTCTGAAATTTTTTGCTTTTTCCTGCTCCTCTTAGCATGATAAAGAAGATTCAAAGAGAGTGAGATGCCAGCTCCTTTCATTCAGTCAGTAGCTTCAATCATTTCTGGACGTTTTTCAATGGCAAAAATCATTGAATATTGTAAATGCACAAACAGTAATTTCTCCGCATTGCAAGGTGCAATTCTGAAATTTTTTGCTTTTTCCTGCTCCTCTTAGCATGATAAAGAAGATTCAAAGAGAGTGAGATGCCAGCTCCTTTCATTCAGTCAGTAGCTTCAATCATTTCTGGTATATGAATAACATGATGTTTTTCAATGGCAAAAATCAATGAATATTGTAAATGCACAAACAGTAATTTCTCCGCATTGCAAGGTGCAATTCTGAAATTTTTTGCTTTTTCCTGCTCCTCTTAGCATGATAAACAAGATTCAAAGAGAGTGAGATGCCAGCTCCTTTCATTCAGTCAGTAGCTTCTATCATTTCTGGACGTTTTTCAATGGCAAAAATCAATGAATATTGTAAATGCACAAACAGTAATTTCTCCGCATTGCAAGGTGCAATTCTGAAATTTTTTGCTTTTTCCTGCTCCTCTTAGCATGATAAAGAAGATTCAAAGAGAGTGAGATGCCAGCTCCTTTCATTCAGTCAGTAGCTTCAAACATTTCTGGTATATGAATAACATGATGTTTTTCAATGGCAAAAATCAATGAATATTGTAAATGCACAAACAGTAATTTCTCCGCATTGCAAGGTGCAATTCTGAAATTTTTTGCTTTTTCCTGCTCCTCTTAGCATGATAAAGAAGATTCAAAGAGAGTGAGATGCCAGCTCCTTTCATTCAGTCAGTAGCTTCAATCATTTCTGGACGTTTTTCAATGGCAAAAATCAATGAATATTGTAAATGCACAAACAGTAATTTCTCCGCATTGCAAGGTGCAATTCTGAAATTTTTTGCTTTTTCCTGCTCCTCTTAGCATGATAAACAAGATTCAAAGAGAGTGAGATGCCAGCTCCTTTCATTCAGTCAGTAGCTTCAATCATTTCTGGATGTTTTTCAATGGCAAAAATCAATGAATATTGTAAATGCACAAACAGTAATTTCTCCGCATTGCAAGGTGCAATTCTGAAATTTTTTGCTTTTTCCTGCTCCTCTTAGCATGATAAAGAAGATTCAAAGAGAGTGAGATGCCAGCTCCTTTCATTCAGTCAGTAGCTTCAAACATTTCTGGTATATGAATAACATGATGTTTTTCAATGGCAAAAATCAATGAATATTGTAAATGCACAAACAGTAATTTCTCCGCATTGCAAGGTGCAATTCTGAAATTTTTTGCTTTTTCCTGCTCCTCTTAGCATGATAAAGAAGATTCAAAGAGAGTGAGATGCCAGCTCCTTTCATTCAGTCAGTAGCTTCAATCATTTCTGGACATTTTTCAATGGCAAAAATCAATGAATATTGTAAATGCACAAAGAGTAATTTCTCCGCATTGCAAGGTGCAATTCTGAAATTTTTTGCTTTTTCCTGCTCCTCTTAGCATGATAAAGAAGATTCAAAGAGAGTGAGATGCCAGCTCCTTTCATTCAGTCAGTAGCTTCAATCATTTCTGGACGTTTTTCAATGGCAAAAATCAATGAATATTGTAAATGCACAAACAGTAATTTCTCCGCATTGCAAGGTGCAATTCTGAAATTTTTTGCTTTTTCCTGCTCCTCTTAGCATGATAAACAAGATTCAAAGAGAGTGAGATGCCAGCTCCTTTCATTCAGTCAGTAGCTTCAATCATTTCTGGACGTTTTTCAATGGCAAAAATCATTGAATATTGTAAATGCACAAACAGTAATTTCTCCGCATTGCAAGGTGCAATTCTGAAATTTTTTGCTTTTTCCTGCTCCTCTTAGCATGATAAAGAAGATTCAAAGAG